>NC_090266.1:470769700-471077743 GCF_040414725.1 Anabrus simplex | reverse complement strand
CCGTTTAGAGCAGAGGTGCTCACGCTGGGCATTCCGTCCCGCGAGCGCCCAGAACTGTAAGTGGGCGGGTAGGCGATGAGCGCAATGTATCAATGGCTTACTTCTAATACGTCGTATGTCCCAATGCTCTTCCTATTCATTATATTCATTAAGACTCCTCAGGCCTCCTAGCCACATGCGTATTTGCAGCCTATCAGAACAAATCTCGTTGCGTTAATTTTCCTACGGTTATGTGCAAAGGAAAATTAACCTTAAATACATTATACGGTAGGAATACGTAAATTCCCTTGCAAACAACATCCCTATAATATGGTATGGTAAGGTCTATTTTCCTTTACACATCAGCACAGGAAAATGAACACAACGAAAATTACTCTGATGGACTGCATTTAAACATGTGGTTGGAAGGTTGTGACCAGTCTGAAGGAATATAATGGGTAGGAAGGACATTGGGACATACGAGTTTTAGAAGTCAGTCATCGGTATGCAATTCAACCACAGTACGTTGTGGCTACGGCACAGGCCGTGAAGGATGGGCGAAGTTCTCCCAGTCACTCTCGATCACGGCTGCGATAGCAGAGTTTGAAATGGAGGCAGAACATAATGAAGGCAAGAAGGGAAAAATCCACGTCATTCTCAATTTATGTTGTAACGAAAAAGTTATTTATGTTCACTGCAGTTTATCTACTTTGACCGGATACAATAAAGGATTAAGCCTAAAACTTCAAATATTTTTATAATGTACGTAATGAATTACAATTGTCACTATTATATTTTAAGAGGTGCTTTAGAAACAGTCTTAATAAAATACGGAGTTAAGGTGTATAAGCTGCTGCTTGTGGTTGTTTGGGTTTAAATTATCTGATAAATTCGCCAACAGTCCAATCATGCATACCGGGAGTAACATCAATGCGCTTACTTATTTGAAGGCATACTGTACATCTAGCTGGTAGATATATTTACGTTGTTGATGTGCGTTAATCTTGGATAGTATATATCTTTTTCCTCACTCGTGATGTAACTCTCTCTCGCCATTTAGTGAATAGCTATTATCACCAGACGCCTGTTAAATTTTTAATGCTATTTTCAAAAATTCAGTGAACAGGGAAAGTCACACAACACCACAGCACTGTGGAAAAAAATTGCATTATGAAATTATACCAATGTTTACGAAATGAACACGAATTTTCCTTTTTTAAATGAAAATACGGTCATTTCCAAGGAAGAAATTGTAAATCGTCGCATGTACGCTTAGACCCTGTACCTCTGTAAACGGAAACACAAACATTATAAGTGTCGGTTTTCTCTGAATGAATAAGTATAAGAAAATAAAACTGACTGTTTATATCGAGCGCAGTGTTAATCAAACTGGATTATCTTGAAAAGGTCAGTTCTTGTTGCGATTATCGAGTTTTATTTTAAATTCTGTATCCCAACCAGCACTTCGGTGAGTAGTGGAGGAGAGTTTTATAATCACAATCGAACGTCAATGCTACCTCCCTTCCCTGCAACGTGTGTTTGCTCTCTCGTATCACTGTAGCGTATGCTTTTGACGTAAGCTGCCCGGATCTATGTCACGCCAGCCCGGCCGCACTGGTCAAGCCTCAATTGACGTCCACCTGAGCACCTCTGGTTTAGAATATAACTGTACCATGTAGGGAGGACACATTCTGCAAAGGTTTTGGAGAGACAGACCGGTGTCACCCATCATTTCGTGGTGTGACACGCTCATCAATACATAGCACGTGTCTCCATGAACTGAATGCATGATGTTGAGGTAATCCCTTGGCCATCAGGATCCTCCGATCTGTCCAAGACAGAACATGTGTAGGAGCAGCTCGGACGACAGTTCATTCGCAGTGCCAATATCTAGAATATCCAGGGCCAGTTACAACAGTTGTTGGCCAGCTTGCTTCAGGAGAAGGTACAACACCTTTTGAAACCCTTCCTAACCGAATCACTGTATGCATCCAGACCCGAGAGTGTGCAACATCCTACAGACAAGGTACAATCATTGTGCTCGTACTGCCAACTTCTTTTTACGTTTCACTCGATTTTTTAATCCCTGAAACAAAATGGCATTAACTCTCAACAAGTGAGGTTTCATTTTATTTCCTCTTCTCTTTCTGTATGCTTAATTCCTTGTCAGTGAGGTTAGGCTCCTCTCTAATTATTTTTATGATTTTCAGAGACGCCGCGGAACCAAGATTTTATACCGTAGGATTTCCTTTACATGCCAGTAAATATACCGAGAGAAAGTAGACATACCAGCAAACTGGTCCGGTATAGAACCGCCAACTTGAGCTCAAAAGGTCAGTGTTGTACCAACTGAGCTACTCAGTCAAACTACTACAGTTTTCTATTTTATTTTAAGACGATTTGTTGATGTATGTTGTTATTTCATGAATCTAGTAACGATACCGTGATTGAAAGCTCCACGAAAGTGCAGTCTCATAAAGCTTTAATGGAGTGTGAAATGGTTAATGATATCGTGGTCGAAAAACAAGTTAAATTGCAGTCTGATAAACTTCGTTAAGTGGAAGCTTTATCGGACTGTGTAATTTATTTGTAAGAGAAATGGAATGGAAGAGGCCTTGGCATCTGGACCTACGGATTAACGTGCAATAGGAATATTGGGAAGGGACTGTCCATTCCGAAAGTCTCACCTTTATTGAAGAAGAGCCATCCCATCGCCACATTTCTTAGTTAAATTTCGGAAGTGGTGTGTACCCCTATCCAGGCCTTCATCACCATTACATTTGTGGCAGCCCTGGGGATAGAACCTAGGTCATCCAAAGAGAAGCTACTGTAATCGACCATAAACAGCGACGACTGCTTATAAATCGATCTGTTTCACAGAATTATAATCCGGTAACCTAACCGACAAGTATCTTCCTGACCGAGCTCGATAGCTGCAGTCACTTAAGTGCGGCCAGTATCCAGTATTCGGGAGATAGTAGGTTCGAACCCCACTGTCGGCAGCCCTGAAAATAGTTTTCCGTGGTTTCCCATTTTCACACCAGGCAAATGCTGGGGCTGTACCTTAATTAAGGCCACGGCCGCTTCCTTCCCACTCCTAGCCCTTTCCTGTCCCATCGTCGCCGTATGACCTATCTGTGTCGGTGCGACGTAAAACAACTAGCAAAAAAAATTATCTTCCTGCTCGAATACTCCAGTTTTGCAGGTAGAGCAATGATCAGTATCAAGTAGAATTGTCCACATAGTAGCAAGTGTAAAGCTCGTGTTGAGAACAACTGCCCGCTGTGACCCCGTGGACAATACAAGTTGTGAAGACGTAAAGACGTCAAGTGTTGGCCATTGTCTCCATTTTAACTTCAATAAGTCTTTCGATCTCTATTCTTGGGACGTCTCTGAAAATTGTTTGAGGAATAAAATTCATTTTACGCGAAACTACATGAAAAATACATTTACAACCCTGTCCAATTTTGTTATCTGTGAGCAGTTCATGTCATATACTTTCACAACTTCAAAACGTTTCGAGAATATACAAGCAAGAAAGCTTTAGTACTTCACAACTGTTGTCATCGTGATCATAGAAGCAAACGGCCCAGATTTACGTGGAATCCCAACCGTAGTGACGTGACACTTCATTAAAAAATTGAACCGCGGTCATCTTTGAGAAGACAGCGACAATGTTATTTAGCAATTACGCCCTCCATGGAACAATTCTTTCTGGCGGGTCGGTAGAGACACGCTGCACGAAGGAACTCAAACAAGTGAGAGTTGAACGAATAGATCCTCGCTTACAATTATTTTCAACAACTATGCTGAGCGTCATTTACCTAGGAAATGCCCACTCTTGTCAAGTCCTGGGACAGTTATCCCAGTGGTTCAATTAGTAACAGTTCTTTCGCCTCAGATTCGGATCATGATGGCAATTGTTTTTACGTCAAACTAACTACTTTTACGGTTTCAGGAGACGCCGAGGTGCCGGAATATAGTCCCGTAGGAGTTCTTTTACGTGCCAGTAAATCTACCGACAGGAGGCTGACGTATTTGAGCACCTACAAATACCACCGAACTGAACCAGAATAGAACCTGCCAAGTTGGTGTCAGAAGGCCAACGCCTCAACCGTCTGAGCCACTCGGCCCGACACTTATATATGATGAAAGCTAATTGAATTCCTCGGCTTCCGTTGAAAGTCGAGCTCATATTTTTTCAATTCCCAGCCGGGGAGCAGACCATTAATATATACCTTTACCATCTGAGCTAAGCAGCCGCCTGCATACGACTTCACAGACTATAAAAACACAGATTGTTCGACAATATCCACAGTCAAATAGACATAAACAGGACTACCTCACGGTCTCTTTAGTAGGTAGAGCCATGATTAGCATCAAAAAAGCGTTGCGCTCTAAAATAAAAATTAACCACAATCATAAAGTACCCTACAAGAGACCAACAGTCAGGAGGCAAGTAAACACTTTGTTTTAATTTAATAGGCAATTTGGATTTCAGCTTGTTACGAGACTAGTTAATGGGCAAGAAGTTCACTAATCAAACAAAATAACTAGATTTAAAATGTCCTTATTAAAATATTCAATAGAATCCTTTTGTTGAGAGGAAGATATATTATGTATGATATATTTTTAAGAATCTGTTTAACATCGAGAACAATTTCCAGTTACAATCCATGCACTCAGCGTCCTTACTCTGAACGTTGTTTTCTCAAAACGTGATCTAGGATAATATTTGAAACATTAATCATCCCACCAGTGAAATTAGTGTATGTCTGTTAATCTATATCGACATCTTGTTTAGTAGAGTATTGTAAATTTTGGGGTTTTGAACTCTTTGGAAGTGGCCATAGTCGGTACATTAGGTACCATACTGACACTCGCTTGGAACTGAATTGAGTAAAGAAACCACGGAAGAAAGGTCCAGTTTGACTGAGGATGGAAACTTAGCCAACCTCTATATTCAAAATTATGCTACTTGAATCTGCCAAAAATCGTCCCCGACGTGTCTGACAGATGTATTTTGCTGTATGAGTCAGCAATCCTTGAATTGGTTTTATGCAGCCTCCATGCCACACTATCCTCTTCAATTCTGCGTAATTACTGAATGCATACTACAACTACTGTGGGCACTTGCTGGCGAGATGTAGTGTTTACAGTGCACTGTGTCTTCTGGTATGGGCTAGAACAATTTGTTACTTTCATTGACCTGTCTCAGTCTCATCCTTGGCTTTGACAATATGAAAGTGACCGAGGTATGAGTGATGCTAGTAATGCCATTCCTTATGCAGCCAGTCCCTGTTATGATTGGTGTGAAAATATCGCCCATAGGGTCGGTTGGTGCATGCATTTCAGTGAGCGTGGCAGACTGATATGTAATAGCAACTTCTGGCTCGGTGAGGAAAGCAACGGTAAACTACCTCACTCCCCATTTCCCTAGTATGCCTCTTCAGTGACGCCTAGGCTGTCTATGAAAGCCTTTGGTGGAGCTGTGGAGGATCAGACCAGCCTTCGGGCTGAACACCCATCATACATATCGTCGCTTCACCGGTAAAAGGTTGTAATCCACAAAGCTCTTCCTATCCATTATTCTCCTTAAGACTGGTCACGCCTCCCAGCCACATATGGATATGCAGCCCATCAAAACAATGTCCGTTGTGTTCGTTTTCCTATGCCGACGAGTAACCGAAAATGAGCCTAACATGCATTATACAATAGGAGTGCGTAAATACGCAATGCAAGCATACATTCGTATAGTACGGTACAGTAAAGTTAATTTTCCTTTACACATGGGTATAGGAAAATGAACACAACAAAATTTATTCTGATGGACTGCATAACAATATGTGGCTGGGAAGCGTGACCAGTCTTAAGGAGAATAATCGATAGGAAGAGCTTTGTGGATTACAACCTTTTACCGGTGAAGCGACGATATACAACTACTGTAATTTCGTCGCTGAGCGAGCAATACCGCGCATCTGACAATAAACTTCCAATACATTATTTTCTGGCCTCATCTCCGAGCCACATGTGGATATGCAGTCCATTAAAGCAATTTTCGTTGTGTTCATTTTCTTATGCTGACGTGTAAAGAAAAATGAAAAATACATTATACTCTGGGTGTTCGTAAATATGTCATGCAAAAATTCATTTCTGCAGTGCGGTACGGCAAGGTTCATTTCCTTCACATATCAGTACAGAAAAATGAACGCAACCAAAATTATTCTGATGAACTGCGTGCGCATGTGTGGCTTGGAGGCATAACCAGTCTTATGGAAAATAATGGATTGGAAGAACATTGCCAGATACGCTTTATTATACCATGTCTTGGTCAACCCCTGCCATTCATAAATCGTACACCTTCCTCAGAAACTAACTAAACAAGTCCTGGGTGTCTCAGGATGTCTTATCCCAATGTACCCCCTTTTGTGTTAAAATTTCGGCAACTGGATTTAGTATATCTTATGTCCTCCTCAATTCTGCCTACGTTTGTCACTCTATTACCCAAGTAAAATATTCATCAAATTTCTTAAGGTTCAATTTGCTGGTCTAGTATTTCTGCATCACTTGACTTTATTCTAATGCATCGCATTACTTTAATTTTTATTTTTTAAGAATTATTACATTGTACCCCTTCTCCAAGATGTCCAGGCCTTTGGCTGAATGGCTAGCCTAGTGGCTTTTGGCTCTGAGGACCACGGGTTCAAATCCCGAACGGGCCGGAGGTTTTAACCGTTCTTAGTTAATTCGTCTAGCTCAGGGAGTGAGTGTTGGTGTTCGTCTTAGTACCAGACCTTCATTCACACACAACTAATCACACTACAAACCATCATAGAAATGTATACCTCCACGTAGGTTAGCGTCAGGGAAGACATCTGGCCTTGAAATTTGGCTGTCGTGTATGGGGAAACCGCACGTTGTTTTACTTAAGTAGTGGTGGATAGTGTCTTGTGTGGTATATAAGTTGCAAGGACGTTGAGGACAACACAAAAATATAGTTCCTTAGCCAAGAGAATTAACCATTTAAGATTAAAATCAACAACCCAGCCGGGAATCGAACCCGGAGTCATCTGATCCTAAGGCCAATACACCGACTATTTATACAAGGAGCCCGGTAGGTAATAGTGTAATACAGAATAACTAAAACACGTTTACTCTATTGAATCTAATCGATCTTAGCGATTGCTATACATTTTCAAGTGTCTTCATTACACAATCTGCTAATAACAATTGTATTTGCTTTACGTCGCACTAACTACTTGTTTACGGTTTTCGGAGACGCCTGAATTTATCCCCGCATGAGTTCTTTTACGTGCCAGTAAATCTACCGACACGAGGCTGAGGTATTTGAGCACCTTCAAATACCACCGGACTGAGCCAGGATCGAACCTTCCAAGGTGGGGTCAGAAGGCCAGCGTCTCAACGGTCTGAGCCACTCAGCCCGGCACACAGTCTTCTGCTCTGGGGATTAATGGTATGCTTACTACGTGATTATGCTGTAAAGATATAAATGTATGCAATAGTATACATTAATTATGGCGTTATCCAGTATGTTCCGAATTTAAACTGAGGACCATTTTGACGATTGACTAAAATTAGTTGTAGTACCACGGACTGACATTGCACTTGTCGTAGCAGTATTCAAAACCCATATCACAAAAACTATCGACGATCTCGGTTTTGGACTGTATGGATAGTTTTAACCAAGCTGATCTCAGCTAAAAGCCGAGTTAGGTAAAGAAACACCGTATATCATCAAATAAACTGAAGGAGAACTTCCACTCACCGCACGAACAAAGGTCCATTAATCCATATCAGTTAAAGAATAAGGGTTACTGGAGAAGTCATTAAGTTGTAAAATATTTCTCCTAAATTTCAGTCAACAATAAATACGCAATTGCCAAATTTGAACCGGGATGCAGCAATATACAGTCAAAATGTAATCGTATAAGCCATAGTACTGAAAATCATTTCTTTGTAAGGTATTCTATCACATTAACTAGACTGCAAATACTGTTCGAGAGAACAGGAATATGCTGACTCAACAGCACAAAGCTATGCTTTAATGTAAATAGCATAGCAAGCCATTACTGTGATTGTCATCGTCTTCATTTCTTAGGCGAAATGAAGCTTGTTAACTGGCGAGGGAAGATTTTAGTTAGTCTCCAAACTGCTGCAGTTAAAGGAAGGAAAATAAAAAAGAAAGGAATATCAATCAGAATTCGGAAGCTTTTCAAACGAGATTATATTCTTAATCCATCATTTCTGGAAGGCTTAGACTCTGATAGCTTCTTCTCGGCTCTCTCGGGCTACCAACTCGACATTGTGTTAGAAGGCACAAAATTACTGTTACAGTCTCCCTGTTATGAAGTCATATTTTTTTCTTAGGGTAGATGGTATCCGTATAGCGCGGTTGATACTCCACCAGAAAGGCTCATTTTTCTCAGCAACGGTTATTTCTTCAGTCCATTATGATTTTCCTCTTGCTTCTTTTGTCATCAATGTCAAAACATTGTACTATTCTCGCTTATAAAATACATCAGTCTTCATTTTATAATTAAGACTGTACTTTACTAGGTTATTTCAACATTTTAACACGATCTATCTGTGTGTAAATGTACACATGCTTTAAATAGTATGGACGAAGATATTATTTTAGAGATAGTTTCTATGCTTCTTTAAGCGGGACCAAATGTTCGACATACATATAAAACGGCTCGTAGAACTTCGTTGTATCCAAATCGTTTTTTTTACATAGATACTTATGAATTGCTTAGAAAAGATGGATATTAGTTGATATAACGTCAGGAAGGGACGATTCTCTACTTTGCAACTGCAGTGCAGTAGCAGTTCTCTTTTCCGGTTAACGGAATGTAATCTGGTGTTATTCTTGCAGCAATACTGCACTGACTCAGGCCATTCTCTCCATCTTTATCAAGTGCTGATGCATCTTGTTTATGCAGAAATAAGTTCACACCAAGAAAGTCAAAGATTGAACTATTTCCCCAGGATTGGCCCTAGGATCACCCCACGGAGACAACTGTGACTAATATGAAGTGCATTCAAACGACCGCGAGGTCAAGTGAGAGTGTAAACTCCCTTAAACTGAAAGTGACAAGCACAACTGAAAGGAAGGAGCAGATTATAACATACAGTAAATGTATTAGCTACTTAATGTGCAAAGCTTTATACCCTTGGTCAGTAAATGGGTATATATATATATATATATTAGAGATTTTTTCTCGATGTTTTCGATACCTTGAAACGCTTATACCCAAGAGGTATTGATATCGAACGATACTTCCAAATAAAAGTTCGCTACTTCGCTACTTCATTGATAAATTACTGATATTTTAGATTAATATTGTCAACTTATCGCAAGTAATAGATTTCAAGGTGTTTGCAAGGACCACCTGTTTAATCTCGTAAGTTTAAAAATAGCAGGTGGCCTATAGGAAGAAATTCGGCTAATTCATAGTTTTTCATTTTTCTACGGATTCGATAAAAACGGGGACCTCCGAAATGTAGCTCGAGGAAGTTATTTTCGAACGTGATATTCCACGGACTTGAAGCGATATTTCTTTTCAGTTTGGACGGCAATGGGATTACCACGTTCCACCTACGAAATAACCTAGCTCTTTCTGTAACCAATAACATAAACTTTCAATAAACAAATTATGTGGTCTATTTAAATTACCACATCACAAGCAAGGAAGCAAATTATTGTATAAAATGTGACAACCTTTAGCATTAAACCTGATTTTGATTCTAGACTACTACCGGTCGAGTTGGACGTGCTGTTAGGGGCACGCGGCTGTGAGCTTGAATCCGGGAGATAGTGGGTTCGAATCCCACTGTCGGCAGCGCTGAAGAAGGTTTTCCGTGGTTTCCCCATTTTCACACCAGGCAAATGCTGAGGTTGTACCTTACTTAAGGCCACAGCCGCTTCCTTCCAACTCCTAGGCATTTCCTATCCCATCGTCGCCATAAGACCTATCTGTCGGTGCGACGTAAAGCAACTAGCAAGAAGATTCTAGACTACTATTTTAAAATTTGAAGTCAGTTGTTAATTTTAAGTGACAGATGCCGGTGCGTTTCGTAATCCACTACTCTTTGATAATGTGTGTGATGTGTAGAGTTATTTCTCGTTGGATCTTGTAAGTAATAACCATGCTATATGTCGCATTAAAAAAATTCGTGATGAGGAAAATCTGACAAGTAAAAACTTGAAGAAGCATGTCACTTCGGTATATGACATTGCTTTTACTGAACATTAACATCCCAACAAAATAGTCGAAACTGTGAAAGTGTAACAAGCGAAGAAATGGAAGTAGAAGAGCCTGTGCCCGTTCATTCTATTTGGAAATTATTTGTCCTCGTTATCATCGTCATCAACATCATCACAGTACTCCAATACTAGTCAAACTATTTGTACGTGTTTTCTAGACGGTAAATATGAATGTAAAAATGGAGATAATCTATCGAAGGCAAGATACAAGATACAAGACGCAAGATACAAGACTCGAATACTTGATTCGGCTCTTTGAGCCCAGATATAACATGCCTACTGGTAAGCACATATCAAACGACATTCTGCGACAACTCTATCAACAAGTAGAAAAAGGAGTGAAGGATGAGCAACAAAACGATAAGACCACAAGTGTTGAAAAGGACTTGTGGATATCAACAGCAACCGACAGCTAATATCAGTATTATTATTGTTATTATTAACGCATACATCGGAAATGGGAAATATCCCGGTGGCGGTGATCACTTACAGTAGTGTGATGATAAAGTAAAATTAAAACATAATTTCCCAACAACAACAACAACAATAACACAACAAGTACAAAGTCAAGTATGCAGCCACCAATACCATGGAAAGAAAATATTACAAGAAATATTACGAGTTTAATAGTCTAAAGCCGGCCCCGTGGTGTAGGGGTAGTGTGCCTGCCTCTTACCCGGATGCCCCGGGTTCGATTCCCGGCCAGGTCAGGCATTTTCACCTGGACCTGAGGGCTTGTTCGAGGTCTACTCAGCCTACGTGATTACAATTGAGGAGATATCTGACGGTGAGATAGCGGCCCCGGTCTAGAAAGCCAAGAATAACGGCCGACAGGATTCGTCGTGCTGACCACACGACACCTCGTAATCTGCAGGCCTTCGGGCTGAGCAGCGGTCGCTTGGTAGGCCAAGCCCCTTCAAGGGCTGTAGTGCCATGGGGTTTGGTTTTTAATAGTCTAAATCCAGCATCATCATAACATAAGTGTTTCCAATGCTTAACACTACGGCTTATAATACTATAGGTTGAACGCACTACTATCTTAACATTACAACACCGTCTTATACAAATTCACACGTACGTTAATATTCCAAAATTGTACGCTATGACTTACAGTAGATTGAGTGGTCCAATTACTATTATCTTAGCATTGTAAATACAAATTTGCACATACCTTAAATAATTCAGATGCCTTTATACTGCAATTTAAAGTGGGTTGAGCGTTGCATAAAATTATGACACCATCACATAACGATGGCCTAGCATGAATACCTCGTATCTCCCAAAGTTCATGATATCCATTATTTCCCTTAAGACTGGTCACGCCTCCCAGCCACACATAGATATGCATTCCATCAGAACAATGTTCGTTGTGTTCTTTTTTTCCTATGCCGATGTATGACGGAAAAATTAACTTTACCGTACCGTAGTATAGGAAAGTATGTTTGCATTACGTATTTACTAACTCTTAGAGTATAATTTTTATAAGTTTCATTTTCCTTTACTCGGTAGCATAGGAAAATCTATCAAACGAACATTGTTTTGATGGACTGCGTACCCAAATGTGGCTGGAAGGCGTGACCAGTCTTAAGGGAAATAATGGATAGGAAAAACTTTGTGAGATACGAGGTATTAATTGTAGGCCATCGATAAACATTTACACGCAATTTACTGAATTTACAGAATGCTGGAGTCTATTCTTGGAGGATCTCACATTTTTTATTCAAATCATCATTTTCCCGATTCACAAACTACCTTTTACTTCACGCGGACGATCTGTCCTGCTTATGTATCAAGGCTTTTCTAGTCGACTGTTCAACTCTCCCCAAGCTGGCCTATTCGTGTAGGCATTATACATGGCCCAAAACCGTGTTCTTTTCCTTCTAGTCCCTAGTGTCTCCCTCCTCATTTTGTCTATCATACTTGTCACACTACTTCTAGGATTGAAATCGTTAAGCACGAATCTTGTAGCATATCGCTGTACCATATCATGTTCCTTAATGAGCTCTATTTGGGTGGATCCAATACGGCTGCCCCATATTCCAGGATTGCCTAATGAGTGATGTAGCCCTGCGCCTTCGCCTAGGAACTGTTGCCCTTTAGCACCCTCATCACCAAGTGTATGGACTACTGCCCTTGAAGGGCCTTGGCCTACCAAGCGACCGCCTCTCAGCCCTAATGCCTACAGATTACGAGGTGTCGTGTGGTCAGCAAGACGAATCGGCCGTTATTCTTGGCTTTCTAGAACGGGGCCGCTATCTCACTGTCAGATACCTCTTCAATTCTAACGACGTAGGCTGAGTGAACCTCGAACCGCCCTCAGGTCTAGGTAGAAATCCCTGACCTGGCCGGTAAACGAACCCGAGGCCTCCGGGTAAGAGGCAGGCACGCTACCCCTATACCACGGAGCTGGCGTAAGGACTTACACCCATTAGAAATTACACTTCCTACGTGGGTGACCCATTTTAGATCTCTCTTTATGTGGATTCCTAGGTACTTGCATGAGACACTCTCTACTAGAGCGTCCGATCCAGAACAGTATTGAAAGTCCCCTTGCCGTTGTTTCTTTCCTATTCTAATGAGACTGCATTTTCGAGATTTAATTTCCATTTCTTTAATGAGTGCCCATTTCTGGAGTATAAATATATCGGCATATTATCGCCAGCATCCTGTATATTTATGTATATTATGCAGTCGTCCGCAAATAATCTCCATTAACTTGGAATTTCGTTCGGTAGATCGTTGATAAACGTCGTAAATAGGAGTGGCCTATAACACTATCCTGTAATACGCCCGACGTTATAGAAACTTCTTCGGAGTATTTACTTCCCACATTTACCCTCTGCGTGCGGTCTGTCGAAAATTCCCGGATCAACAGAACCACAATTTAATCAATGATTGCTTCCACCAATTTTCGGATCAGAATGCCATGTAGTACTACATCAAATGCTTTAGCAAAATCAATTACAATAGCATCTACTTGCACACCATTGTCTAATGACTCGCTAATGTCTTGAAGGAGTGACAGCATCGCGCTCTCGCAGGAGAAACCTTTTCTAAAACCATGTTGACGGCCATTAATCCACGAAATTTTCTCCTAAATATCCACGTTCACTTTCTAGACAAAAACTACAAACTTCGCCATATATGCATTGGAGTGATACCATTTGAAGAAGTGGAACACACTAATTAAAATATTGAAAATTTATCGAAGAAGACATTGGAAAATTGGGGTTTAAGGCCTAAAACAGTGTTTGTGACTTTTTTTTTTACAATTTGTTTTACGTCGCACCGACACAGATAGGTCTTATGGCGACGATGTGATAGTAAAGGGCGAGGAGTTGGAAGGAGGCGGCCGTGGCATTTGCCTGTTGTGAAAATGGGAAACACCAACAAGCCATTTACAGGGCTGCCGACTGTGGGATTCGAACCCACCATCTCCCGGATGCAAGCTCACAGCTGCACGCCACTAACCGCAAGGTAAACTCGCCCGGTGGCTGTGATTCATGACAGCGATCGTAATATAGTAAGTTACACGAATTTGGGAAAGAATCCTTATTTCCACATTTGGCGTGTACAGCTCATACTGGTACACCTCAACATCTTCTGAAAGTGGTACTTTTCAGTTCAAAGAATATTGAGAATCTCATTGCGTTATGTAAAAATTAGTAATAAGTTTCAAATATTCCTCAAAATTTACAAAGATCCTTAAAGCTGCTCAGAAATAACTCACCCTTTCAGTAAGTCTTATTTTATCGATCAATACATTAAACACTTTTGATCAAGCAACACTTGCCCCAAGTTCTTGTGCAGCGAGAGTGTTCGAGAAAATCCCCATTGTGAACGGTGTCACATCTTTAATGTCCTGATAGAGGAGGCGACTAACACAGGCGAAATACTGAAGTTTGCCTATGATGAAAAATACATTTTTGAAAAGATACAAAAGTTGAAAGTTAGAAAGTCAGTTGGGGATTGATAACTTTTCTGGTGATATATTAAAAGCTATGGCTTGGGATATAGTGCCATATGTGAAATACTTATTTGATTGCTGTTTTTATGAAGGAGTTACACAAGTAGTCCCAGTGAACAAGGGAAAAGGTGACTAACATAAAGAGGATAATTACGGACCAGTTAGCTTGACATGTGTTGTTCTTTAGCTCTGCGAAAGCATTCCTTCTGATTACGAATAAGCTTGAGTGGAGCTATACATATTAGTAAAGGTCATACTATGAAGATAAAGTTGGAATTCAAGAGGAAAAATTGGGGAAAGGGAGTAAGGGACTGGAATAAATTATCAAAGGAAATATCCTATATATTCCGAAGTTCTTTGAAAATATATAATAAAAAGCTAGGTAGACAACTGATAGGGAATTTTCCACTGGGCGACATCCCTAAATGCAGATCATTGATGATTCTGCTGCCAGTCTCAACTTCAGAATCCATAACACATTGGATCAGAAATTGTGACAGTAGACAGTCATTGCTGGATGCAATTAATACGCGGTACAAAATCTGTGGAGAGAACGAAAGTTGTTCCGTCGCGACGTTTTCGAATCCTCACTTAAAAGGACGAGTTTTTCTCAGTTAATATAACTTTATTCCCACGTAGTTGTAACCATTCATTATCAAAAAAATATAGAGGCCTAACTCTTACTTGGTTTAATGAGACCAGCATAATGCGGACAATGCCATTTACAGTATGTTTGTCGGCAGTCGATGTTGGTATATCAATATTTGTTATGTCTTATTTATTTATTGTAACTTCGTTGAGGGGATATCTGAGACTGCAGAAAAGTAAAATCTTCATAAATGATGCCTACCAGTGTACAAAATGAAAAAATTACTGTAGGAGGGTTTGCATCCTCACTGTTCTGAGATGTGTGCTATTTACCTTGTATAATACAACGCCACTACTTTGTGCGTGTTGGTTCGGGCATTATAATCCTGTATTCACTACGAACAGAAGTTCTCACTTCGAAAATTTGGTTGTTGTTGAAACTTTACAGGCTGAACCCTCCAACGGTAGTAATTACGTGGTGTAAGCTATCACGTCTTACGTGTCATACCAGAAGTTGAAGGAAAACAAATAATTTTGGATCAATTAGGATGTGACGAGACTGTACAAAATGGTGGTGAATTGGCATGTCTAGTTTTCTATGAAACCATGGCCACCCATTTCTCTGGGAAATAAATGCTCTGTTGGGCCGAACAAATGTGCAGTTCTCCTGCGACAGCTACCGAGGTGGATGCAATTTGTACATTTTTTTCCAAGATTACATCGGTTCACAAATTGTGAGGGACACCGAGATTCCTGAATTCTAAGCAAAGCCAAAGTAAAATGGAGTGGTGATTCAGGATGGTGACTGATTCTTTTATGTTATTCTCTAACGCAGGTTGCTGAATACCCAACCCCCTTCATGAGAATGCACGTGTTCTTGGTTACACTGCCTCTGTAACAAACTAAGAAGTCTTTTACAGACCATTTGTCTGGATGGATGTTGAAGTGTTTACTGAATGATGCGATGCACGGTTCATATATGTTCTTCTTTTCAGAGTCAACCTCACTGGCTTGTTTAACATCTATCTCAGAAAGGACAGTTGGATCGACCGCCACTGCGCGATGCGATTGACAATGGATCGCAACATCCGCTTTTCTTACAGATCCAGTAGAAGATATGCAGTGAACTTCTTCACGAACTTGCCAGCCTGATTCCTTCATTACAGAGGTCATTTCATAAAATGTTTAGAGGAATGGACTGCGCTGTTTAATGAAAGGATGCGTTATGTTTTAAGATGGGCCTTACTTACCGTCACTTTTAAGGATTTGCATTGTACGGGGAACCCCATATTAGGATATGTGTACATAAAATTCCTGTAAGATTTTTGACTGAGAGACATTTAATTTGTAGCAGGTTGCATATGTTAAAGAAATAATAGGCACTACTGATTCACCCGAAATATTTAAGGCATATTTTATTGTGGGGGCAAGGAATGAGGTATACAACTTTTGATACTGATTCTTTCATGCAACAGTCCGCTCAGGAAGTGATCCTGTTCTGGTTTCGCTAGCGTTTAGTGTGCAACAGTGAACATCATCCTACAGTGACGTGTTACCTCGTTTATTAAACCATACATATATTTGTATGTCCCAAATAAAACATTTGCTTTGAGCAGTGCATTTCAATCAAGGACCCTCTGTCGAAGGACTAAAGTGACGATGTACAAACGCCATATGAGTCCATTCCTCTGCAATATCGCTGAAACCCAGCTTTTAACGAAAATGGGCATGCAGATTCTGGACACATTAGTGTCCGGCTCCTTGGCTGAATGGTCATTTGACCTGGGTTCGATTCATGGCCGGATCGGGAATTTTAACTGCGGATAGTTAATTCCTCTATCTCGTAGTATGGGTGTTTGTGTTCGTCTCAGTATACATCTATATTTACATACAACACATCGTCACAATAACATCTAACACAGAATATGCTATACTGAATACGCCCTTCCGCATAAGGTTGGCGCCTGACAGGGCATACGCCCGTAAAACTGGGCTAAATCCATGCCAAACGCCAACTCCAGGTAATTGGCAAAAGCCGAGGAAGGAGAAGCAGAAGAAGAAAGTACCGGAGAAATTTGTAAGGGAGTTCGTGAGAAGGATAGTTGGTTCAGGGTGTGACAATGGCTGATTGAGAAGGCGTTATAATGCGCAACTCTGCTCCATCTACTATGATACCCAGTAACAAGAGCCATCAGATCAGTTAGGCTGAAGTGGGCTGGACTTATCATGAGAATGGAGGAACCTGAAGTACCAAAGAAAGTTCCATTTGGGAACCATGCAGTACATTGTGGAAGAGGTCGACCCGTAAATGGACGGTTGGAAGACCGAGAGAAGCTGGGTTGTTGTAACTGGAAGATTTCGGACAGTGCATAGACGCAGAATACGAGGCTCGTGGCGAACGTGAATTTAGCAGGTGAATTCTCGTAGTCTGGCAGCTCAGAGTGTATTATATTATCTCTACAGTGAATTGGTTCCGAGTGAGAGTCAATGAAGTGATTGG
Organism: Anabrus simplex; assembly: GCF_040414725.1. Lineage (NCBI taxonomy): Eukaryota > Metazoa > Arthropoda > Insecta > Orthoptera > Tettigoniidae > Anabrus > Anabrus simplex. The sequence continues at coordinate 471,060,421 of NC_090266.1, read as the reverse complement.
TGAAACCAAAAGGCAAAAATTTAATAAATTAACAATGCCACGCAAGGTTATGCAAGTGCCAATGGAAGCCATAGTTAAGCCGGCCGTGCAGGAAGCGCTGAGGAACAAGGAGACACTTGGCACTCTTGCCAACCTTATCCAGAACTAGGTAACAAAGTCAGTTGTTGAACAAATAAAAGAGACTATTAATCATATTACGAGTGTAACTGAAGAACTTAGGAGGGCTCTGGAGGAGCGGGACGAAACAATCAATTATTTAAAAGCTGAATTGCAGGATAAAACTGACTGTTTGGAACAGTGTCAAAGAAGGCAGTACCTACGTGCGTTCGGTATACCTGAAACTGCGGAAGAGAACACCGACAACTTAGCTTTTTACATAGCGAAAGCAATCGGGGCCAGTCTTTCTGTGGTTGGGAAAAACAAGAACGGGCGTCCGCAACATGTAATTATTAAGTTTGTATCATACCGTAAGAAAAACGCCATGTTCACGAACAAAAATAAATGTAAGGGCTCCAATAAAATCTTTCACGTGGACCTAACTCCGGAAAGACTCCGACTTTTTCAGGACGCAGTCGCAAAATTTACCGTTTACAACGTATTTTCTACAAATGGGATAATATATGTAAAACAAGTAAACCGGAAAATAGCCATAACTAATCGCTCAGATTTGAACAGTATTCACTAGTCAATGGCAGACTCTGTGCAATATAAGGACTGCCATAGTCATTTAAGTTCACTTAAGTTAATTTTCTACATAGTTGTAGGTTTGATTTAGGTACTAATCTTATAGTTGTAGTAGGAGCTTCTTACTATCAGTTGTCATAATTTAACTTTCAATTTGGCAGCAATAAGCAACCAGGAAATATATGTCTCTAATTTCAGCCTCAATTCACCACTGTCATCAAAGATAATCACATACAGCGATTTCAAAAATTTGAACGGAGAAGCCCTCATTGAGGACGCTCTGAGCACACCATGGCACACAATTCAGTATATAAAGGACATAGACGACAAAGTATTTAGTTTTAATGTAATTTTAATACCAGCCCCCTCGTAGAATATCGCTAAATATCTCAAAGACATTCTTGCGCCCTACCCTACTTCACTACAAATAGCACATGTCAATAAACAAAGCGTTGTCCACCATTTCTAAGAATTCTCCGAAATATTTTCAACCTGTAATTTGTCTGCTATAATGATATCAGAGTCATGACTGCCTCTGTCCATCGCTTCAGCAATGGTTAAAACGAATGGATACACTTTAGTTAGGAACGATAGATACGGAAAGCCTGGAGGCGGAGTCGGAATGTTCATACGTGATGATTTGAAATATAAGGTAATATTTAAATCGCCAAGTGAATACTCTCCTATACCGGAGTTCTAGTTCATAGAAATTGAAGTTCGTGGCACGAAGTGTTTACTCGGTGAAGTGCATCGCCCACCGAAGACTGGAAACAGCACTGATCTAAAGGAAGCGCTACAAGATTTAATATCCAAGTATGAACACGTTATTTTAATTGGACACTAACACCGACCTGACAATTGAAACTACTGCGACTAGGCGAATAATATGCATGTTTGAATCCATTAATATGAAATTTATGCCCTTACAACCCACACACCATTTTGCAACCTCGCATAACCTACTTGACCTAATCATTGTAAACAATAATGACCGTATTTTGTTACATGGACAGATGCCTGTGCCACGCCTTTCCCTCCATGATATGATTTAAGCTGCATACTACTTGAAGTGTCCAAAAATAAAATCAAAGATAATCACATACAGGGATTACACAAATTTGAACGGAGAAGCCCTCATTGAGGACGCTCTGAGCACACCATGGCACACAATTCAGTATATAAAGGACATAGACGACAAAGTATTTAATTTGTAACGAACTTCTCTTTATTTTATACGACAGACATGCTCCATTACGTACTGCTCGAGCAAAGCGACTATCTAACCCTTGGCGCAATCAAGAAATTCGAAATCTAATGAAAGACAGAGACGCAGCCTATAGTTACTCTATTGCCGGGCTGAGTGTCTATGACGGTTAAGGCGCTGGCCTTTTAACCCCAACTTGGCAGGTTCGACACTGGCTCAGTCCGGTGGTATTTGAAGGTGCTCAAATACGACAGCCCCGTGTCGGTAGATTTACTGGCACGTAAAAGAACTCCTGCGGGACTTAATTCCGGCACCTCGGCGTCTCCAAAGACCTTAAAAAGTAGTTAGTGGGACGTACAGCAAATAACATTATTATTATAGTTACTATATGAAACATCCAGCACAGCACAATTTTGAGAATTATAAAAAACTCCGAAATAAAACAAATCTGATGATAAGAAAGGCTAAAATACGCTACTCGTACGAAATTTTATATCACATAAGTCTGCCCTTGCATGGAAACCTCTCCACGATGTGGGTCTAAATAAAGCAAAGTAAAGGTATAGTAACTGTAATGTACCTTTGGACGATCTGAATTATTATTTTAGCTCAGGAAACGTCCAAACGAACGGAAATACCAGGAGAGCCACTATTTACCATATATCCTTAAAGGGAAAGAATGGCGGAGAAACATTCTACTTCTCTCATGTGACTCAAAGTGATGTAAAGAGCGCCCACAATGACATAAAATCAGGATCTACTGGACACGGAGGTATAAACCTGTCCCTTTTAGAACAATTCTAGGCATCATTCATCCTACAATACCGCACATTATTAACACCTCTCTTGTGACGGGAATCTTTTCTGAGAACTGGAAAAATGCCATTATCCGACCTTTGCCGAAAAATAGTACCTCCCACAACCCTTTACGATTACCACCCTGTTAGTATCCCACATGTACTAGGAAAATTACTGCAGAAACTAATACACAAACAAATGACAGAGTGTCTATTACAACCTAACTTACTCGACAGATATCAATCAGAGTTTAGATCAAATTAGAGTACCAAAACAGCATTGGTAAAAACTAGCAACGGATAACGGACAAAAATGACAATTCTAATTCTTCTCGAACTTACAAAGGCATTTAACTGCGTTTTACTAGCCAAATTAGAAATGATGAAATTGTCTATGCTGGGTACGTTCCTATCTCAGTGGACGTAAACAATGCGTGTCAGTGGGAGATAATGTGTCTACGTGGCGAAATACTGAGATAGGGGTAGCACATGGTGGGATGTTATCACCCCTTCTGGTCTCCCTGTACATGAATGACCTACCAGAACAACTGAAGAACTGTAAATATCACTTACGCGCAGATGACATCCAACTGTATATTCATGCCAAGCCGAATGACACACAAGAAGCAACCATGAAATTAAACGAAGGCCTACGTAACATAAACGAATGGACTAGTAGCCACTGTCTGAAGGTAAGCCCATTAAAATCGCAAGCCATCATAATAGGATCTAATAAAGGTCATGCCAAATTAGAAAGCATCAGTATACCGGTTATCAAGATCAATGAAATACCTGTAACACTGAAGGTCTCCGTTAAGAGCCTTTAAGTATTTTAGTTGGTCAGAGCACGTAACAAAAATTTGTCAACGTGTATTCGGTTAATCATACTCTCACTACAAAATGAGGGACTTTCTACCTACCTGTCAAAACCAGGAAACTGCTCGTTCAAGGACTAATTACTACCAATATTTGATTATGGTGATGTAGTCTATAATAACCTAAGTTGTTCACTTGGTTCTAAACTTCAACTGGCACATAATGCCTGCATTCGATTCATTCTAATTGTTCCGCTCCATTCCCACATCAGCCCCATTCCTCCATCAGCTGTTCTGGTTAAGATTATGTGATAGACGTAAGTACAATGCTGTTTCTCTCCTGCACAAAGTACTGCGAACAGGTAAACCGGATTACCTCAGAATAGATTTCAACTAGCTCTCTCTTTCAGGTAGAGCAACCTCAAAGTCATCAATACGATCCTTGCTGTCCATACCCACTCACGACAGTAGTACGTATTAGCGCTGTGAAGAGGAAGCGGTCATTTTTTTTGCTATGGGCTTTACGTCGCACCGACACAGATAGGTCTTATAGCGACGATGGGACAGGAAAGGCCTAGGAGTTGGAAGGAAGCGGCCGTGGACTTAATTAAGGTACAGCCCCAGCATTTGCCTGGTGTGAAAATGGGAAACCACGGAAAACCATTTTCAGGGCTGCCGATAGTGGGATTCGAACCTACTATCTCCCGGATGGAAGCTCACAGCCGCGCGCCTCTACGCGCACGGCCAACTCGCCCGGTAAGCGGTCTTTCTGTTTTTTGAATCGGATAATACGATTACAGCTCTCCTCCGGTGATTTCGGTACTACCGACGGAGGCAAAGCAGTTACGGAGCTCCGGAGGTTAACCGAAGGTCCGCTTTCTATTCGTAGCAGTAGTTCCAAGTGTACGGACGTACTGGGCTGTAATTACAAACTTACATCCATGAATGTAGGCACCCTATAAAAATCGTTCCCAACATACACAAGAATTATTATATATCACCGATATTTCATACAATACCCCTTACCAAGGAGCGTGAAAAATAATTAATGCATCCTCGCATTTGTTATCAAGAAAATGTAATTATCATCATCATCATACAATTCATATCGCATGTACCTGTATGTATAAACCCTGTGGATACAACAAACAATAGCTATATCTACATAGGTTCAGTTGTTTCTCAGAAACGTGTAGGCCCTACCTGTGCAGAACTTACAGAATAAATTTCCTTTATTATTATTATTATTATTATTATTATGATTATTATTATTATTATTATTATTATTATTATGTAAATATTCCTATTACTTTGGCGCTAGAATACAGTAGTTTCAATTTAAATTTCAATTCACTTTTAATTTCTGGACGTATGTAAAAAATTTCGAAAGACGTGACCAGAAATATGGGATGATTATTTACGAGCTGACGGAAGAGTTCAAGTCTCTAAGTGCAGCGCTGTAAAACATGGCACAAATGAGTCGTAAGCTACGGGTGAAAGCGCGCCTGCAAAATATATTACTACCACCACCCGAGTTTTCATTCCATCCTTGTTAGGGATGGTGGGCCTCGTAGACGGTAACGCCGTCTCTGAGACCAGGGAGATTTTATCCGGTGAAGGAGATGTTCAATCAAGGTGTGGGGGTTGGCGTCTGTGGCCTGTTTCGGCATTCGCCTTAATGCAGGAGAATGGAAAACCCCTGAAAACCATTCTCAGGACTGCGGACGGAGTAAATCGGACAAGGAGAACATAATTCTCCCCAATAGCGATGGGGACAAGAGCCAAAGAGTTGATGGAATCGGTTCCACCGGATGTAGTAGTAGAAGTAATAGTAGTAGCATTGGTTTATTTTAACTGGCAAAGTTAGAGACACTTATCTAGTGAAATACATAAATGACATAAAAATATATAAAATACTGAATAAATGAAAAAAGAGACTGAAACAAATTACTGTGGTACTATGCTATCCTGCTGTACATAAAAATATACATTATAATACACAATATAAATTAACATTTTGCTTCCTACGAAGAAATTAACATACAGCCTTCAACGAATTACAGTAATAATAATAATAATAATAATAATAATAATAATAATAATAATAATAATAATAATATGGATAAACCTACTAATATGTACAATTAATTTGTCCAATTCCAGAAATATATCACATTGACGAATGTTACAGTTTTCGTGTGTTTACTGTGGGTGAAAAACATTACAAAATGGGGATCGGGATGAGGATAACTATGCAGGAAACCACAGATTAGTACTCTCTAACACTATTGAATAATAATAATAAAAAGAAGAAAAAGGCTGTGGCACTACGAGCTCTTTTCATAGAGATATTTCTTCCATGGACGTGAGCTCACCGAGCAAGTGGCCGTGTAGTTTGGGTCACGTAATTTGCATTCGGAAAATAGCGGGTTCGAACCCCACTGTCGGCAGCGCTGAAGATGGTTTTCCGTGTTTTCCCATTTTCACACCTGGCAAATTCTGGGGCTAGAGCAGCTTCCTTCCCACTCCTAGTCCTTTCCTATCTCATCGTAGTTGCGACGTATTATAAAAACAAAACGTGCGCTCTCTACGGATTTCCCTAGTAATACTGTCGGATGTTTTGCCCCTTTGGAAGGAACGGAGCAATCGAAGGCGCGCGGCCATCAGTTGCTTCGTTTACACTGCACAGGATTGAACGGAAAGGAACAGGACTAGAGGCGATATTTGTTATTTTGTTATTTTCAAGTACCGTACATGTTGATTCCAGGTACGTGTTTAAAATACTGACGTCTTACTGTCTTCAGTATTACGTCAGGTCTGGTGTTTGTACGCTTTATATTTATATTTATTTTAATTACATTACTTACGCCAAAACGCAAATCAGAAGTCTAGAATTTCTTCGAGAAGGTTGAATGTGGAAAGAAAGCCAAATGTGGTTTCTATGGCTGGTCGTACTCCTTGGGTGGAGGTACCTCCAATCTCAATGACCATCTGAAGCGGTTCCATAAAGATTACGCAGTCGTTATGTAAACACATCTAACTTGGCGTTACCAAAATACACCCCAGAGAACGTTGAAAAACTAAAAATTGACTAGGCTCTGAGAAAATTTATTGCTTGTGATAGCCATCCCTTTTCAATAGTCGATGAGGAGTCATTTCGGGTATTTGTTAAGGCTTTTCATCCGAGATACCCATAACCATGTCGTCAAACGATCAGAAATCTAAGTTAAATATATCTATTCTGGTTACTTTCGAGCAAGAAACGTGCGTGGAAACAAATTCAACAAATATATTCTTTATATTCCTTATTAGGTGATATATTCATGTCATATGGGGTCTCTTTCACCCATTTTACAGACTTAAACAGGCTATAAACCTTTAGCTCTATACTGCACACAAAATTTAGTTCGTACCCCTTCATGTTTGTCACTGAAGGGGAGAAATATCGCGTGAGGTAACTGAATATGTTTCAGACGTACACTTTCCTAGTAAATATTTGTGTTCGCGTTCTTTCTTTGTATTTGAAGCGTCATTGCTCATGAAGGTTTATATGTGTTACTTCATACCTAAATGTGTTTCTTTCCACAGGACATTTTATCACAGGGCATGTATACGGAAGTGAAAGGCATTGTTGTGCAAGACATCGCACAAGCGGCCACGGTTTCCTTGACAGTTGATGCATGGTCATCTAACAGGCAAGACTCATATTTAGCTCTGACGGCTCACTTCTTAAAGGGCACAGATCTGGCGTCCGCTTGCCTTCAGTGCATTGTATTCAAGGGACAGCACACAACTGAAAATATAGCGGAAAGATTGAAAGAGGTTATTGCACAGTGGAATATTACGGGCAGAGTGACTGCCATAATAACCGACAACGCTGCAAATATGGTGGCAGCCGTCAACAGTTCGTCAATTCGCCATGTAACTTGAGTTGCGCATACGTTAATCTCGTATTCTCGAACAGCATGAGGAATACGCCTGATTTAACGCACGTATTAGACCAGTGCGCAGAGATAGTCGCATATTTCAAGTAAGTATAATTTGTGTGGTGTTATCTTAATATGCTGGAAACGTTATAGCATACAGGCAAATGTCAATATACACTGGTTTCCTTCCTTTTTTCAGGCATAGTAATATCGCCACTGAAGAACTGGCCAGTATTCACGACTATGCTGGTAAACCAAAACTGTGCGTGAAGCAGCAGGTCGTGACGTGATGGAACAGCAAACTCACGATGATCCAACGTTTGCTGGATACTGAGGATGAAATTGCTCTAGCTCTATCGGAACTAGTCAACGCGCCGCGATCACTCGCAGGTCTGCTGTAATTTAGTTTGCAGCCACTATATTCGGAAATCCTAACTAACGAAATGTACGTGTTGATTATTTATTTATTTATTTATTTATTTATTTATTTATTTATTTATTTATTTATTTATTTATTTATTTATTTAGTTTTAGAGGACGAGTGGCGAATATTACACGATATGGTCCTTGTTGCCTCTCCTTTGCTGACAATAACGGAGGTATAGTCAGGAGAGCAATTCGTCACCTGCTCGCAGATCATTCCGCTAGTTCATGGATTGTTTCTGGACCTGATTAAGATGCAGGGAATATTAACCAGCGAAGTGTCCAAAATGTTCTCTGCTTCTCTTTTCCCTTGAGAGTCTCGTTCCGTTTCCAAATTGGCAATATTTTTTGACCCACGCTTCAAAAAGCTGCTTTTCAGTCACCAGAAAGGGCTGAAGAGACCCGAAAGCAAGCGGAATCGGAAATTGCTGCATTTCTTAAGAAGCATGGACAAAAAATACTTAGCGCATCGCCTTTCTGAGGAAGGTGAGTTACTGAACTTTTTATTTCAGAAGAACGCTGAGAGGGTGTCAACTGCAGCTACTGACGCTTCGGTAAGTGTCCGTCAGTACACTGAGAAAGATCCCGCGCCACTGACATATTGGAACAAAGAAAACAGAAGTGCCGGCATTTGTGATGTAGCCTTATGGTATCTTCCCGTACCAGCAACATCAATTCTGGCGGGAAATTACTGGGGAAATTATAACCGAGAAAAGAAACTCTCTCTATCCGGACAACTGCTACATCTATATATCTTCAATGTTCTCAAAATCAAAACTGTTGTCCTTTACCCTCAGTCGAAACGACTCTAACCTCTCCTTTGAAATGTCCTCAAAACCCCCCATGTGTTCATCTTGCTGGATCAAAGAGGCCAATATCACTATCTCGCAGTGAAACTACAGGCAGAAAAAATATTGACTTTAAGAAACCTCACCTAACAATTGAACGTAAGACAAGTGAACGGGCAGGGAAACACAAGGCAAAACAAACTTACAAGAAACCAAAGACAGAAAAAGAAAGCACAACTAATAGTGATATGCTTAAGCAAATTAAGCAAGTTCTAGAAGCCAACCCTCAGTCCTTTCCCCTCAATTACTTACAACTCCAATCCTTTTTTGAAAACAGTATTGGAGTTAATGCCATTGCAGCAATAGCTTCCAATTACACCCAAGATCTAGAGGGTTTAGCCCAAGCCCTCCAAAAACTATTTCCATACTACACTGAAAAATCCATTAAGAACAGGAGTACTCGAATAGTCAAGAAACTGATTAAGGCTAGCAGTGAAAACCGAGGTGAAGCAATTAACAGTTTAGTTCCAGATTACTCCAGCGATGACTCTACTTCCCTCACATAATGATGATAAAATTCCCTCTACACCTGTTTGTCATTCTTATGACTATAACATTACTTCAATGGAACCTCAACAGTTCTCGATCACAGCGAGAGTATTTACAACTTCTACTAAATAAACATCAGCCTTCAGTTGTCTGTCTACAAGAAACTAACTTTAGAGACAACTTTGTTTCCCATTTAATACAGTTCAAAGTACATCATAAAAACAGAATTAATCCAAATCATGCAAGTGGAGGCGTAGCTACCTATGTTAAAAATAATTTTCACCATCAAGAGGTTCCTTTAACTACTGATTTAGAAGCAGTCACAGTCGCAGTTGTATTATACTTACCACAATCTATATGCGTATGTAATGTTTATTTTTCCTACAAATAGTAGGCTACATCTCACGCTGATGATTCAAGAAACCTAATACACCAACTCCCCAAACCCTTCATTTTGATCGGTTATTTTAATAGCCACAACAGTTTATGGGGTAGTCGCAATACTGATGCAAGGGGGAAAGAAATAGAAAAGATACTAGATGAATTTACTCTAGTATTATTGTACTCAACTTCTCCAACACGTTTTGATATAGCACATGGAACATACAGTAGCATGGATTTAACTATATGTACGCCAGACATAACTGCACTATTTAGCTGGTCCATTTATTCAACTCTACAAGGAAGTGACCACTTCCCCATCATAATTAACGATGATCAAAGTTCTCCAGACAACAGATCAAAACCCCAATACTGTAAATGAAATTTAAATAAGGCAAATTGGCAATCATTTAGAAAGACTGTAAATAACTATTTAAATGATCGAACTCCAACAAATAAATTTACTTCTAAGAACATCAATGATATTGTTCAAGACTTCACTGAAGTAATAATTAATTCTGCCGACCAGAGTATCCCAAATTAACTCCTATGCCCTTCAAGAAAACGGTTTTCTGGTGAAATGAGTCCTGTAAAGAGGCTATCATAAATAAAAGCCGTGCTTATTACCTATACAAAAGAAATCCTACGCCTGAAAATAAAATCAAGAAAGTAAGAAAACCTCCTGGTTAACATTCGTCTCCCCCTTAACCTCCCAAACTTCACAAAAAGTTACGTGGAATAAAATCCAAAGAATAAGTGGTAAATACAATACATTCTGTATTACTTCCCTAAGAGATCCAGTCGCTGTGTCAATTGTAAATGAACCTCAACAAATAGCTGAACAACTGGCTAAATCATTTTCAAAAATCTCTAGCGATAACAATTAAGAACCTGAATTCCTTCACATGAAAACAACGCACGATCAAATAGACTTAAGTGAAACTGTACCTACACAGAACTATGCTTATAATGATACTATACAGTTTAAAAACATTGTTACAGAACTCAACAAATGTGGCAGATTTAGTTCTGACCCAGACACCATTCCGTATGAATTTTTAAAACAGCTTCCACATAGTGCATACAATTATCTACTTGCTATTTTCAACTATATATGGAGTTCCAAACTATTTCCAGATCAATGGCGTTGTGCTATTGTAGCGCCTATACTCAAACCAGGAAAGGACATTTTGATCCCAGATAATTATCGTCCCATCGCCTTGACAAATACAATGTGTAAGCTAATGGAGAAAACTGTTAACAATAGAGTACGCTGGTATTTGAAAAATATACACTTTTTAGTGATGCACGAAATGGTTTTCGTAAAGCACTTTCAAAAACAGATACTCTGATATGTTTAGAATCAGAAATCCGAGAAGCTTTCCTGAATAATCAGCACCTCGTAGCTGTTAGTTTAGATATTGAGAAGGCATATGACATGGTGTGGAAAGACTATCTAATTGAAACATTAATGAAACATAATAATTCAGGAAACATGCTCTACTTCATTTATAATTTCCTTAAAGATCGCCGAATTCAAATCAGGACTAATGGAACTCTTTCACATGAAGTAACCATTGACAATGGAGTTTCCCAAGGATCAGTCATCAGTGTCATATTATTCCTCGTTGCAATAAATGGCATTGTCTCCAACATTCACCTACCATTAAAGGCTTGCCTTTTTGCCTATGATTTGACTATACTAAGTGCACGAAGAAATAAACTAACTACTCAAAAGCTACTTCAAGAATCAATTGATAATATTCAAAAATGGGCTAAAGTTACAGGGTTCAAGTTTTCCAAAACTAAAACCAAATGCATTATCTTCTCCAAATGTAAATATACTGTACAAGACCCTGAGCTGTATATGGACAATCACAAAATTGAAACAGTAACAACTATGAAAATCTTAGGAGTTTTATTCAATACTACGTTAAGTTGGATACCTCACCTGAAAAACCTTAAAGATGACTGCTTGCGAAGGCTAATGAAGATCCTGGCAGCAAAGAACTGGGGGGCAGACTACCAAGTGCTAATGAACATGTACAAAGCCATTATTAGGGCTAAATTAGACTATGGCGGCATTGTATAAAATTCCTCAAGAATGTCTTCACTCAATATCCTTGATTCCATCCAGTCCACAGCTCTTCAAATTTCTCTAGGAGCCTCCCGTACCAGTCCAGTAGCCAGCATTCAGATAGAGGCAAATGAACCACCACTCGCAATTAGAGGTAGACAACTAAGTTTGACTTACGTGCTCAAGGTAGCAACTATGAGTGAATCAAGAATTAAGTTGTATCATTTTCCTAACAAGCACCAAGGTACACACATTAAATCAGGATCAAAAACACAGCCCTTCAATGTCAGAATAGCCAAGTTTCTTGAAGAATTAAATTTAATTATCCCTCCAGTACTCCTCGCAGACAACTCTCTTAATGTCCCACCATGGACTATTACCCTTCCAACAATTAACTTTGGGTCCCGGGTTCGATTCCCGGCCGGGTCGGGGATTTTAACCTTAACTGGTTAATTCCAATGGCACGGGGGCTGGGTGTATGTGTTGTCTTCATCATCATTTCATCGTCATCACGACGCGCAGGTCGCCTACGGGAGTCAAATGAAAAGACCTGCACCTGGCGAGCCGAACCCGTCCTGGGATATCCCGGCACTAAAGGCCATACGACATTTCATTTCATTTCGTCCTCGTGATCATAAACACATAATATTCAACATTTAAGTTGCTTAATTTGTTTGCACACGTCAGTGTTTCCTTAGCAGTTTTAAACTATAGCTCAGATAATGTATCCACTGCTCGTATTTCGATGTCCATATGACGGAGTTGAACTGGATAATGATGTAGCTCTTGACCTTCTTGCGATTCCGTATGCAGAATATATCATCGCATTCATTATGGCATACGAATATGAAAGAGGTCAAACAACTCAATCCCTTTTCCGGCGCTCGGTTAACCTTGCTTCCGGCTCGTGTCGCGTTCCCCGGTTTTCTTCATGCTCAGTGGAATACAATTTCAGTAGCTTGAACCAATATAGTAGTCTGGAGTTTCTCGCTCACTTTTCTTGAAAAATCATCCTCCGAATTTAACCAAAAGTTGTGATTTTTTCCTTGGGTAGAAGTATAAAATTGTTCTAGGTTTCTAGGATACCGACTCACCATAATAATTAGTTGACAGACGGTGTTGTATATGACTTTGCTATGGTTTACCTGTTCTTGATTTGTCGATATTAATACAACGTACAGATACTCAAGAAATAAGTACATGCTATTGTATAACGCCGGCTTACTTCTAAAACCTCGTATGTTACAATGTTCTTCCTACCTATTATATTCCTTAACACTGGTCACGCCTCGCAGCCACATATTTATATGCAGTCCATCAGAACCTTTTTCGTAGTGTTCGTTTTCCTGTGCAGCCGTGTAAAGGAAAACGGACGTTAAAATACAGTATTGTAGGGATGTTGTTTTCATGGCGAATTTAAGCACTCCTACAGTTTAACGTATTTAAGGTTCATTTTCCTTTACATACAACCGTAGGGAAATGAACACAACGAAAAGTGTTCTGATGGACTGTACATCCATATATGGCTGGGAGGCGTGACCAGTCTTAAGGAAGCAAATGGATAGGAAGTGCGTTGGGAGATACGAGGTTTTAGAAGTAAGCCATCGATAAGTTCCTCGCAGATACACTTTTCTCAGAAGAAATTAAACCTCTACTATTATGTTTGTTATGTGTATACACGGGGTTTCCATCTACATATGATGTGCATTACCTCGACGGTGTGCGAGCAATATCCCGTATCCCACAATACACTTCCTATCCATTATATCCCTTAAGACTGTTCACGCCTCCCAGCCACACATGTATATGCAGTTCATCTGAACAAAGTTCGTTGCGATAATTTTCCTATGCCAATATGTAAAGGGAGATTAACTTTATTGTACCGTACTGTAGGAATGTACATCGATGGCTTACTTCTAAAACCCCGTATGTCCCAACGCTCTACGTATGCGTGATATTCCTTTCGCCTCTCAGCCACAAATCGATATGGTGCCCATCTTAACAATTTTCGTTTTCATTTTTGTATGCTTACGTGTAAAGGAAAATTAACCTTAAGTATATTATACTGCAGAAGTGCGTAAATTCGCTTGCAAAGAACATTCCTACAATACTCTATGGTAAGGTCTGTTTTCCTTTACACCTTAGCACAGGAAAATGTGTACAACAAAAGTTATTCTGATGGACTGCATATAAATGTGTGGCTGGGAGGCGTGACCAGTCTTGAGGAATATAATGGGTATGAAGAGCAATGGGACCAACGACGTTTTAGAAGTAAGCCATCGATATGCTCATGAAGTACTTAAGCACTCCTAGAGTATAATGTATTCAAGGTTCATTTTCCTTTGCACACTTGCTTAGGAAAATGGACACAATGAACGTTGTTCTGTTGGACTGCATATCCATGTGTGGCTGGGAGGCGTCACCAGTCTTAATGAGGATAATGGATTGGAAGAGCATTGTGGTATACGAGGTACTGCTCACGCACATTCGGTATATTGACAATAATTAAAATGTAGTCTGATAATATGTTAAATACGAGGAACATACAATACCCCGAGCTCATTCATTCTTTGAGCGATTATACAAGTCATAGAAACAATAAAAGAAATAAACAAACATATACATAGTCTACATACATACATAAATACATACATACATTCATAACATTTTATTACTTAGCGTTTTCATTTTTCAGTGTTCAGTGGGCAATTTTCTGAATATGAATAGAACGCTTCATATTTGTAGCCTACCTTGCTCTGTGGGTTGCTACATTTATTACTGAAGGAAAATTTAACATCGAATCTAATCCTCTTTTCCTAACCATTTCCTCTGCTTCCCCCACGTTCTGCGCCCAGTCCATTATTCTTTTATGTTCTTAGTTCACCTCACATCCCTTACCCATTCACGACAAAACTCCCTGAAAATCATTACACCAGAAATTTTTACAAGATCTAGAATAAAATTCAACCGGCCCCCACCAAAATATGAAATGTGAACTTGACCTACGTGTTTGTGACTACACCATTGCCTAACAGTATACCATATTAACAACCGCCCCAGCACGTAATAGTCAAATACACCCGTCTATATTGGATTGGAGTCGGGAAAGGAATTTGGCCGTAAGATGGACCTAGTCCACATATGTGACATAGATTACACCCTCAACCAGAAAAAGTAGATACATGTATGAAGAGTCTAAAACACGTTTTTGCAGGCAAAACTAGAGAGTGCTTTTCGGTAAGACCGCAGACGTGTTACGAGGATCATCAATAGTTTAAAGAATGTAAAATAATCCGTTGGTGACTAATGTCAACCCCACAATGAAATGGAGATGGCGTATGGCTTTTAGTGCCGGGTGTGTCCGAGGATATGTTCGGCTTGCCAGTGCAGGTCTTTTGATTTGACTCCCGTAAGCTACCTGCGTGTCATGGTGAGGATGAAATGATGACATCTACACTCAGCCCCCGTGTCAGCGGAATTAACCATTGATGGTTAAAATTTCCGACCCTGCCGGGAATCGAATCCGGGACCCCTGTGACCGAACGTCAGCACGCTAACTATTTAGCCATGGAGCCGGAACCCCATCTTAAGAAATATTTTTGGTAAACGGTTCAGTTGGTTACGTGAGATTGCTCAGTTCATCTCCGTTTTACTCATCGTCCTCCTCAGGTGAAAGCCCCAGAGGAAATACCATTTAGAGAGGTTCAAAAAGAGAGAGATTTTATTTCAGCTGTTGACTTGCTAATATTTATGGTGACAGTTACTAATTGTCCTGTCATCGACACATACGTGGTGAGATAGGCTACAGTTTTTCGTGCTACTTTTCTTCCTTTCAATGTCCGTCACCAGTTCTTACAACAGTTGGTACCGGACCTAACGAACATCGCATACATTTTCTGAGGTCGAAGAACATTCTCTCCCTCATTTCGGACTCTGTTTCCATGTATTAACGATGGTGTGTGAGAATTTCTCGTGCGTTGTGCACGACGTGACTCTCATTCCTGCATGATCTCATTTCTGCCACCCACAGCTTGCGTGGAGAATATTGTGGATGTACAACTTTAAAGCATTACATAATAATGTTACGGTTGAATTCCGTGTGTGCTTCCGATGAAGGCAATGTTCCTCTCATTAGTCACAAGAAAACTAAATCCACTCATTGTATCGAAATAATGTTTATTTTGTTTATACTACCGCTTTGTACAAGGTGGCTGGGCCATCATGGTCAACATTTCGTATAACTAAAGCGTGAACTGTCTGTCTCATAATCTTTGTAGATTTGTGTATGTAATTAAATGGGACTAGTACTTTGCAGAAAGTGATGCCGTTATGTATCATTCTGATATTCATCTGAATGGTGCAGAAGAAACAGTTTTATGATGTTAGAAATATGAACTAGCCCGCTCATCTTCGCAAGGCGAATTGGATGCCGTTATGCATCACTAGACCAAGCGCCAAAAGTTGGTTGCGAGATAATCGCGTTTAAATTTGGTTCTATGTGTAAATTCGAGCGAACATAATTTTGCTAAATATGGTATTACTGGTGTTGTAGGATAATAGATTGTACCTTCTCACCAAATTTCAACATCTTTATACTCGCATTACATAGATTTTATTGAAGAAATGGCGCTTAGTCTACTGATGCAATTTAAGGTTTTTCTCAAGTGCGAATAATGTATCACGATGCTACACCAATAACCCCCAACTTTTGAGTATCTACTGAGTAAAACTTCAAAAAATATAACGTGGCGGCAGCCATGATTAAAAACCGAATCTCCTACTGTCTTAAAAGGCCTGCTAAGTGCTTGATCCACCACGAGCCGCGCCACAACTCCGGTACATTATTCAAGTTTTAGATAGAGAAGTTCTAATAATGTTATTTGCTTTACGACCCACTAACTACTTTTACGGTCTTCGGAGACGCCGAAGTGCCGGAATTTAGTCCCGCAGGAGTTCTTTTTACGTGCCAGTAAATCTACCGACACGAGGCTGACGTATTTGAGCACCTTCAAATACCACCGGACTGAGCCAGGAGCGAACCTGCCAAGTTGGGGTCAGAAAGCCAGCGCCTCAACCGTCTGAGCCACTCAGCCCGGCTGGAGAAATTCTAGAAGGGAAGTTATTCTCTAAAGTCTTTGCTATAACGACTTACTGATTTGAGGAATGTCAACTTATCTGAGTCAAATACAAATGGTAAGACATGAGCCATTGTAGTCTATACAATTTTTGAATGGATTTTCCTTCACGATATTCTGAGAGTATAGTATTGACGTGATATTTTTAAGCCTATGGGTAAGTTTTGTTCTGCTTGAGACAGAAAATGTGATTAAAGATATTTTCTCCCATAAATACACTCAAATCACTGGACAGGTAATAAGATTGTTGCTCTCAGTTCATTCAATCTCGAAATCAGGATCTCCATTAAATCCATCTACGTCATCCACGATGTCAGAATCTGCTTGAAGATTCTGGTAAAATTGTTTGGCATCTGCAGGTATTAGGAGCAACAGCGAACCAAAGTTTCTTAGTTTGGCTTCAGAGATAGGTTTTCCTTTTGGCCACAAAGCTATTAATGACTGGTGAAAGGGAACTCTACTTTCCCGTGGTCGTCCCTGTCTTGACTTATTTAGATTTACCTCCTGAGATTCACCATCAAATTCTAGAGAATGATTCTCAGACGCAACCTTCTTAACAAGCTGCATTAGTAGCGTTGTCCTTCTCCTTACTTTTGAAAGTACTTGATACATCGCTGAACTCCGTCACTTGATAAATCACTTAATGTATCACCACGTAAAAATGTCAGCACTATCGAAAACGCGGGTTCCCTCGCCGTCATCCGCGCGCAATGTGAGGAATGTGGCGCTTGGTCTAATGATGCAAACTGGAACGTCGCATAGTCTACTGATGCAATATACATTTTTACTGATTCCCACTTTGTCGCTTAGATTTTCTGTTTACTAACAACTAACGGCCTCTTGTAAGGCAGTGGGGAATTTTTTATAAATAGTTCAAGCCTTCCTCTACAAGATGGCGCTAAAATCTCAATTTTCGCCAAATGGCGCTTAGTCTACTGATGCATAACGGCATCCAATTGATTCTCGTTGTAGATACTCAGCGCACTCTTCTAATTGATCACAAGCAGCATATCGTCAGCTTACTTCTAAAACCTCGTACGTTACAATGTTATTCCTACCAATTATATCCCTTAACACTGGTCACGCCTCCCAGCCACATATTTATATGCAATCCATCAGAATATTTTCGTAGTGTTCATTTTCCTGTGCAGACGTGTAAAGAAAAATGGACCTTACCATACAGTATTGTAGGGATATTGTTTTCATGGCGAATTTAAGCACTCCTACAGTTTAACGTATTTAAGGTTCATTTTCCTTTGCAAACACCCATAGGAAAATGAACACAGCGAAAATTGTTCTGATGGACTGTATATCTATATGTGGCTGGGAGGCGTGACAAGTCTTAAGGAATAAAATGGATAGGAAGTGCATTGGGAGATACGAGGTTTTAGAAGTAAGCCATCGATAAGAATTGCGATTTTTGGATAGATAATTGTACATAAATAACGGCTAGATTTATTGTAGATTAATTAAAAAGGGATTTGTAAATAATGAACGATACTAACTTGAAATTACTTGGGTATGAATACCAAGCTACAGCATTTTATTTAATGGACACTTTCAATCTATTAACTCCAGTAAAATACCTTTCACATTTTAAATTCATGCGGTATATTTGGTTATCGTCACCGTTTTTACAAATTACTTAAGTTAAATATCAGTATTCTCAGAGTGATAATGAATGGCATGTACACATACACCTAGGTGTGGTAAAAACCGGTAAGTTCATTTACATTTAACGTACAACTTTCGAACAAGAATACATTTTGACATTATGTTTTAACATCGCTATGACCTCATGATGGGGAACACATTCTATGCGTCATCTTTCCAATTTTACTATTAATTATATCGAAAGTAACTCGGAGAGGTATTGGAATAAATAAATAAATCTATAAATAGGAAAAATCTGCCAGTTTAATAACAGGAGAATATAAACTTTGCACGAAACAGTGAAATGGGTAAAGAGGTGATTGTAACATTATGTGGAGTTTCAAACATACTGGGACCTAAACCAATTCATTGGAGTGGATCACATGTGTTTTCTGAGAATTTATTGGATTGGTGATTATGGACAGAGCATCAAACAGATACTGCTCCATGACAGCTTTACAACAACAAATGAAGATCCATATAACCCAATTGGTTTCGTTTCAGAGCGTGGGATTTTCAAATTATGTATATATCATCCGAATGCTCTACCGAACATGTGGATACAACAGTTATCGATCTAAAAAATGAACAGCGACTTGATAATCGGCCCAGCAATAATATTTGACAGCTTGCAAGACAAATAAGTTGGTGTTGAAAAGAAAAGGCATTGTGAACCTTGCTTCATACATCCCAAAGAAGTTAAAGAGCTGAGAGGTCATCACGACCGTTCTTTGGTGTTCGGGGGAATGTCCCAAAGTTATCAGTAAATTCTTTACCGAGCAGGTGGTTGAGCGGTTTGGGACACGTAGGTATGAGCTTGCTTTTGGGAGACAGTGGGTTCTAAACCCACTGTCGGCAGCCCTGAAGACGGTTTTCCGTGGTTTCCTCTTTTCACACAAAATATACTGGGTTTTACCTAAGTTAAGGCCAGGGTCACTTCTTTCCCACTCCTAGCCCTCTCCTGTCGCATCGTCCCCATAAGAACTATCTGCGTCGGTGCGACGTAAAGCGGATTGTGGAAGGAAAGTAATATCCTTCAAACATTTTAAGATAAATTCATCCACAACTTCAGATATAGCACTAAATATGTATTTATTATTATTATTATTATTATTATTATTATTATTATTATTATTATTATTATTATTATTATTATTGTTATTATTATTATCATCATTATTTGCAATTTGCTTTACGTCGCACCGACACAAATAGGTCTTATGGCGACGATGGGACAGGAAAGGCCTAGGAGTGGGAAGGAAGCGGTCGTGGCCTTCATTAAGGTACAGCCCCAGCATTTGCCTGATGTAGAAATTGGAAACCACGGAAATCCATCTTTAGGGCTGCCGGCAGTGGGGTTCGAACCCACTATCTCCAGGGTGCAAGCTCACACCTGCGCGCCCCTAACCGTACCGCCACCTCGCCCGGTAAGTATGTTAAAATGGTCTATCTACACATTGTATGTACACCATCACTTACAGGCTTCATTGAATAGTAATGCGAAGCACTTTCAACGCAGGATAAATGCCTTCGGAGTTCTCCTTTATAGTTAACCAAACGTTAATGCTTGATTGCTTTATTTTAAAATTAATTAATAGGCTGTGCTTCATGGTAATATTTTGCTAAGGGTTGCTACCCTCGATGATTCCCTCTCTCCTATGAATGCAATAGTAGATGAGACAAGCAATGGAACGAAGTTTATCTACACATTTCACTGCTGATATTTAAACACAAACGTTAACTGGAGCGAAAAGTCGCAAAGCGTGCAGAAAGTCAAGCAAAGTTCAGTATATAAGAGAATTATACTCCATTAAGAGAAGCCTATATCCTACCTACAATCAAATAAGTGTCATTTTTCATGTCAGTTCATTCAGTGTACAAAGAGAAAGCAAAGCCATCTCAGTACAGGTCAACAAGGATCTGGGAGAAGTGGAAGAGTGGTTAGCACTATGCCCGGCCACTTATACCCCCCGGAATTCATCTCGTAACCATTTTTGGCATAAGATGAGTGAACCGGAGGGCCATGTGCCGCTACAAAAGTGGAAATCATGTTTCACACATTTGTCGATTTCCTGGCGGGAATCGAACCCACATCCTTCAGGGTGAACAGAGCACGCTTTTACCGCCATGTCTAGGAAGCCTCACATTCCGTATATCGTTTCAGAACATTTGATTTACTAAAATCGATAAGTATATCCAAATCCTTATAATAATGATTCTAAGAACTTTCTTCCCGAAAATCCAACGATGTTCAACGCCATAATATGGAAGTACAGTTATGATCGATACATAAGCTTACATTGAATGAACGATAATATTCTAAACACACTTAGTACTTTCCGTTCATTATATTTTCCTCCTGATGATCGTGGTGGCGATTTCAGCGGTTATTTTTGTTGTGATGGTAGTTGAGACGCAGGCTGTAACTGAAATTCCCTAATAATTTCGCATATTTCGACATGCGCTAAGCAAAGTACTGGCGTCCCTGAAACTCTGATGTGACGATGGGATGTTCAGTCATGGTTCAGACACTGCATGTCTCTCCAGGGAAGGATCACTCACTTTCTCAGTACAAGGGATGATAGAAGTGACGCGGCGAGACTTCCCGTAATCACTTCCCATACAAACCGGACTTTCTACATTAAGCAATAAAGTGATACATAGGTTTCCTAAACTGCTCTATCTCACAAGTAAACCCACTACATTCATATTTCATAACGCCACGATCATATTTATTTATATTTGCATGGAATTCGAGCTTCGTAATCCATGTATTTTGACAATATTGTTGCTGTAGAATTAATAATTTTTTGTTACTTCTATTGCACGGTGCATGATACTTTTATACTAACCTACAAGGAACTGTGTTCTTTATCATTTTTTCACATTGCTGTTGAACACATTACTTTGCGATTTTTACCATGGAATTCCTGCATGCAAAACAACCTATTTCAATGTACTGGACCTGTGTGCTTTTGTAACTTTTAACATATGATGTCACATACGCCATTTCATTTTTACTGCGTATCTTAACATTTTATATTATTTGAATATGGTGTCACACCTTCATCCGTCTGCAAAAATACATTCCTGAATATGATGTCTGTAAGTACCGGTAATAAAAACTCAGACAGTTAACGGAGACAATGGATAGTACCCATGGTAAAAGCCTGTTTTTCACAAATTTTGTACATTCAAAATCACCCGTGATAAAAATGGAGCTTTCGTACCTACCAGTGATAGCCGTCTCTTTACAGATTAATAACACTTGAAGGCATATCCATTATATAGTCATTATAATAATTGTCGGACTCCCTGGATTAATGGTCAACGTTGAGGCCTTCTGTTCAGAGGAACCCGGGTTCGATTTTCCTCCGGGTCGGAAATTTTAATCGCGTCTGAATAGTTCTTCTGGCTCGGGGACTGGAGTTTTTGTTTGTTCCAACACTTTTCTCTTCATATTCAGACAACACATCCCACTACCAACTACCGCAGAAACATTCAATAGTGATTACATCCCTGGACACAGGGTTGGCGTCAGAAAGGGCATCCGGCCATAAACACGGTCAATTCCACATATGTGACATAGTTCACACTCGTGACCGCACAATTGTGGGAAAAGCGGTAGTGGAAAAAGAGTAGTAATTTTAGTAATTAATTATTATTATGTTGATTGCGTTTACCAGGAAACTCCAGTAAGGCCAAAATCATTAAGCGTAAATATAACTATTAATCCTATGCTGATATTAATGTTTCTCATGATTTTAATGCCCATGTTTTACTCGCATTTACATACCGACTTCTCATACACTTTTACTCTGTTTCCAGTACTTGTAATCAAATATTCCATTAGTCTTTCAGTTTGAAGTGGTTAAAATCACTGCGACAATGCGTGCTCTAATTCAAGCAATCTTCAAATCTACCCACTAACGTATATGAAGACAGAAGTTTGTGCTACGGCTCAACGCTACTCTGTACTTACGAGAAATGGTAAGTACTCAGAACCTACCATTTCTTCCTATTCTCACCTTAATGAAATATTGACAATTCTTGTCTACTGCAGACACATCCTGTTTCCTGACTTTCTAAGCATATGCCTTATTAATATTTATAACGTCCCATTGAATGTCAGTTCGTTTGCCGCGTCATTTCCGATTAGTCTCTGGCCGGTCGAATGGAAATTATCTTCGGTCACCCGCATAGGACCGAAAATTGATAAAACACTGGTAGTATTGAAGGAATTTCCAGTAACTGTATACTTTAGACCGATATATCACAAATTCCTGAACCTCAGAGCACAAGGAATATCACGACTCAGAAGATGTCCAATCCTGTACCGAGGAATCTAGTATTGCAACTCTCGGGACCAATTTCTGAGCCATGGCAAATGTTTCGCAAACTAGGACATGATAACAGAAACACATTATTATTATTATTATTATTATTATTATTATTATTATTATTATTATTATTATTATTATTATTATTATTATTAGCCAGCCCCGTGATATAGAGGTATAGTGTCAGCCACTTACCCGAAGGCACTGGATACTATTCCCAGCTCGGAGGGCTGAAGCTGGAGTAATTCGCCTCTTATGATCAGCTGGTTAGCTCTCTGATATGAGAGGTAGTGGACCCAGACAAAAAGTAGACTAAGGAGTTCACTCTGACTACATGACACTCCAACATCTGGTTGGGCGTGTCAGCAGACCACATTATATTTGTAATGGCTATTTGTATATACGCCGGCCCCGGTGTAAGGGTAGTTTGCTTGCCTCTTACCCGTAGGTCCCGGATTCAATTTTTGGAGGCCTCAGGAATTTTTAACTGGATCTGAGGGCTATTTTGAGTCCCACTCAGACTAAGTGATTGGAATTGAGGTTTTATCTGACGGTGGAATAGCCGCCCCGGCCTAGAAAGCCAAGAAAAACGGCGGGGAGGATTCGTTTTGCCGACCACAAGGACAATTCGTAATCTGCAGGCCCTCGGGCAGAGCAACGAACACTTGTTTCGCCAAGACTCTTCGGAGCTGTTGCGCAAAATCACCTCGTTATATATCAAGACCACCAAAATATGTGTCATTTTTAATTTAAATCCATTATCTTCCTTAAATTTTTCAGAGGCTGTTTTCTAGTTAATTTTCTTGTGAAATAAGTCTCAATCGAAATGACGGTGAGTAGTGTGTTGATTATACCTTCATTGGTATTACTTCAATTCTAAGGGCGAAACTTACCTGAGTAGTACGTTCCAGTCGTATCTACATTTACAGAACATGAATCTCAATGACATTAATTCGCTTATCAGCATATTCATCAATTCATTTAACTGTTCTAACTTTCAACTCAACCGATATTCATAGGAGTCATTTAAATGACAGCGAGTTTGAAATACAGTCTGTTACTGGTCTCTGTATTACTTCGTTTTAAAGGACTGGAAACATAGTGATATTGAGCTCCATGAAGTAAGTGGAATATTTTGGAATAATTCCTTGAAAATCCATAGCCTGTTTCTAGTCATTTGATGGCTTCAAAAGTAATTTTAAAAAGAAAAGAGAACTTTCTTGGAATGAATATCTGGGGCTGACTGCAACTGTTTTGTCAATGCTTGTCTAAGAATAGCGCAGATATCAATACGCATGGTAATAATATCAGCAAAAACAGTGTCACCTGTTCCTATGAATGAAGATATATACATACATACATACATGCATACATACATACATACATACATACATACATACATACATACATACATACATACATACATACATACATACATACATACATACATACATACATACTGCACCCATAAGCGAATTTACGTAATTAATTTACAAATTAAAAGTTGAATATTTCGCATATGGGATACCACAGTTAGGCTGTGAAACTAGCAGTCACAAAGGAACTTTCTGGCGCCAGTGTGACGGCAAGGGGAATCCACAAAACTCCTCTTAGAGCACGACCAA
This sequence comes from Anabrus simplex, assembly GCF_040414725.1. Taxonomy (NCBI): domain Eukaryota; kingdom Metazoa; phylum Arthropoda; class Insecta; order Orthoptera; family Tettigoniidae; genus Anabrus; species Anabrus simplex. Next base: position 471,036,024 of record NC_090266.1, on the reverse strand, counting down.
CTTGTAAACCACCCTGAGTACTCCTTCCAATAAATTTTATGACACCGCCTAGGAGTGGCGACTTTCTTCTGGTTCTCACGAGAAAATCACGCGTTGAGGCCTGACCTACTTAGCTAGGACAAAGGGGACAACGACAATAACCGCCAATCCTTGGGAGGAAATGGAAGTATCCACTTTACGAAGAGCGCGAAAGTCTCAGCCAATCACAAAATTCTAAATTTGAATGAACTGTCATAGCGGGAAATCTACAGTCAGTATTTCGCGATCTGAAGCCCGGTGTGGTGGTGAAAAACAGTGTCCTGACGTCTTTATAATATTTGGAAAATTATCAGTGCGAATCTGTGGTTAATTAGTGCCTAATTAATAAAATTTAACTTCACACGGAGGATTAAGAGGACCCAGAAGAACGAAATGTCATGGCGGGATGGAGCCATTCACCGGAAGAAAATAACACCAGTGACGCGCGCCGTCGTGTGGATTATCCTGTGATCATTTCCCACGGCGCAATATTACATGTAAGTCAGACTGAAATTAGGAAGATTTGTACATAAATTTCGGAAACTCTAACCTACGGATGTACGATAAAGCGCTCCTGAGGGCTAGATCATTACGCCACATCCCTTCCACGGAACTATTTTCTAGGTGGGGGGAGAACTCTTTACAAAACCCAGCGACCAGGGGGTTGATTTCTCAGTGTTTCTTGAGATTCTCAGTGTGTCTTGAGTTTTCGCAGTGGTTCTTGAGTACTCTCGGTGAAACTTCAGTTTGACAGTGTGAATCAGAGCGACAATGTGACAGAGTGTGACAGCTAATTTAGTTAGTCAGCTTTACATTTGGCTGGTAAGAAAGTGATTAGAGACACCTGTAGGCATTTTGAGAAAGCCTTGTATTATTTTACTTGGGAGAGTAACACTTCAGAAATGATCACTTTAACAAACTCTTACTATTTCTGCAGAGATAACAGACAAGAGCTACACTTTCAACACTTGGCTTAAATAAACTCACATTACGAGTCGAGAGGAACAAGTCCATGTTTTCAGCATAATTACATAAAACCTCTCTAACACACGGGTAGTTTCACATTTTGTTATCAGCATAAATTTCTCCACAACATTGGAACTGTATTTAGCTTGTTTTTACCATTTAATAAACTGTTTGGCAAGCGAGATGTTTACGGGCAGAAACTAGTAAAGACAGACAGGGAGGAGAATGACTTTTCTTTAAGGAAGGCCGCAGTGGCAGACCTTGAACAAACAGTTATGTCCCGTTGGGGTTAAAGTTCGATAAGCTGTGTGTGTAAACAAAAGCTGAGAGACCGGTGTGTAGACTAACAGGTGATTTCCAGGCAGGTAGCGAAGACGACCGTCTAACTTTACGACAGGAGTCTGCAGTGGAGTGCGAGAAATACGAGTGTTTTCTGTCAACGTAAGCGTGTGTTACGCCATGGCAAACATGTGTCAAATTTGCGTGTGTAAAAATTTGGAATACCACATCAGCTTGAAGATGGAATTCTAAATTCACCATGACCGAGGCTGGAGGGTGAGCCAACATGCTGCCATCACACAGGTATGAGCATCAATAAATAATGTAAATAAATAATGTAGGACCGTGACTAATCGATGATCAATGTAGCTTAGAGTATTAGGTAGGATTGTAAATAGTTCACATCTTTTGAATAATCATAATTGTAACTATAATAATAATAATAATAATAATAATAATAATAATAATAATAATAATAATAATAATAATAATAATAATAATAATAATAGTAATAATAATAATAATAATAATAATAATAGGGTTATTTGTGCACTTCGTTTAGGTAGATGTTGTTTGCACGTTCTGTAGTATGTCACTTTGACAGTTTAGGAAGCTATGATATTTGATCTATGAGTGTAATGCCGATTTATAAGTAATTTTTAATATTCATCATGTTATTATATCGTTGGTTTTGAGTCATATTTTTGTTGGAGTTTTGATCTTGTAAACGCCACCTCGATGATTTTAATGTTTATTTTTGCTTTTATGCGCATTCAGCTTGTTTTATGTTGTCGGATCATCCTTCAGATGACCGCGTCTGATAGTACTTATCCCGTGTCTTTTGCGACGATTTTTGGTAGACGCGAGTATTTATTTCTGTGTAGTTGCGGTTACACATCTTTCAACATCTGTGTTTTGAGAGGCAATCTCGCCACTTTTTTATATAGAAACAGTGAGTGCCAGGAAACCATTGATGAGTCAGCTCTAATATTTTTTTTTGTGAGATGCGAAGCAGAGAATGATCAAGAGATCGAGCTAGATGATTAATGTCCCTGATGATCTACGTTGATAATGGAAATATGATATTTGGACCATGTCATGAACTGTCGTAAGAAGTCGTAATGTGCACGACAGATATTTTGCCCGCCGGATACGAGCGAGGCCGTGTTGTGAGAATAATGAATAATAAGACGTCGAGAATTAGTGAGTAAAGAGAATTGTGAAATGAATAATTTAGCCAAGAGTGTTAAATGCGTTACGACATGGGTTATGATTGTAGGCAGAAGCCTGTATTTGTTTAAATAATTCCATGGAAAGTAGATGCTCGACAAATATGCTAGCCATTGTACAATGTGAGCAGAGCGACGAGTCAATGTGTTTTCTTTTTATAATCATGTAGAGTCATGGATGACATGAAATAACAGTCATTGTCCACAAAGGTTAAATAGTATCATGGCCAGACATTTATCGTCTGAGGTTAGAGATTGCCGTCAAATTCACAATATTTATATTTTTGCTACTCGCAGCGGGGTATATTTTTATGGAGACTCCGAGATTATTTTGCGCATTCCATCCTTATTAATTTCCAGTAGGCCGCGATGGTGGGATCTAGTTTTGCTTATTTTATTTCTTTCTGAGTGTACTTTATTACCGTTTATTTGTAGGACGTAAGCGTATGTGAATTATTTATATTTGATTTGATGTAAATAGATAGGTGTAGATAGGCTAGTTTTGATTTCTGTATTTTCTTTGTCGGAGCAATGTTTCTCCATTTAACTGATTTAATGATGTAAATAAGATTTCAGATGTTAGGTTAATGGATCGTCGATTAGGTCACAGTCGGAACGATAGTAGTGGTATGCTCATACCAGGCATTTAAGTAATTACCAATTTTTTTTTAATCCACTACATTTTATTTAGAAATGAAGCGATTTTTAATAAACCAATTGTATAAACTGCCGCAATGAATGAGGTAAACAAGATGGCATCTGCCTCCATCTAGTGGTGGTGCCACAAATAATAAGTTGATAATGAAATGCAGTTAGCGGCAAATTCAATAGAAATTTCAATGTACAAGGATCGCTATCATTTAAAATGTTAACATCAGGCACTTGTCCTAATCTTTTGGATCATTTTTAAGCAGTCCAGTCTATCACAGATATGCAAGTGAAGTTTAAAATTTAGATGAGTGGTTGTAACACTCAGATTGATGTTTCAATAATTTATTTGTTTAATCATGAGGTGTTTTAATAAGACAATGGTCATGTAGGAAATGAAGGGTGATGTTCATGGTTGTTTTTCTTCGAATTATTCCTGATGTTATACACTTGGTTAGTGCAGGCCATGATTATTTTAAAGTTGGGTATTTTACCAAATGAGCCACATGTGATAAATATTTGATAACTCCTATGAGTCAGTGGATTGATGACGTAACTAATTACTTTATTATGATTCAACTATTTTAATTTAGTTTGGAGAGATATTTTCTACGTAATATAATTCTGTATTTCAAGAAGGTGGTCTTTCTGACCAGAGTTTTAATTGATTCACGTTATCAACATGAAGACAGTGTCAACATAGTCTGGAATTATTTTAATCAATGTGTTTGACCTTCAGTCAGTTTATTAGGCAGATTATGGTGTTAGTGTAAGGCAGATCTTCAATCTTTAATTTTTCTTAGTCTCATTTATTTCATTTGTTTACATTTTTTCACCAGTCTAGTTCACTTACATTCCTTTTGGCATTTTGCATTTTATTCAATAAATTAGTCTTTTATTTAAATTTTAATTCAGTCTTTGGGTACCGTCATTTTAGTTAGTTTACCCCCATCTTTTCATTTCCTCACTCCTTGATCGTCGGGTGGCCTCTCTTCGGGGATAGCGGACGGTCACGACTGAGGAAGAAGAGTCTACATGCAGCGGTGAGTATGATTTACATGTCATTTATTACAGGAGCAGCCGGCGCACAGAAGAAGGAAGAGTTCACCGCAGTTGTTGCCTTGAAAAGGGCACAGGGGCCGGAGTGAGGAGTGAAAAGCGTGTCGCCCACCTTTGGGGCCAGATTTGCTTATCCCCGGGACATTGCACTTTATATTTAATTTATTTTTGTACCCAGACTAACAGCCATGAACATAGGTTTATTGAGTGTTGATAAATATGAATGCTGTGATAGTACTGTTTGACAAGTAGTGGTATTAACTATAAATGACATGTTTTGTATAATTTTATCCAAATTTAGGATAAAATTGTTTTGTATTGGTGATTACTGTGTCTTGCATGTGTTGGAAGTATTGTTGGGGAGCCTGAAGGTCTTAGTCGTTTCTCTGAGTATACAAAATGTCGATTAGTCAGGAGCAGTGGGACAGGTTAATTAAAACCATCAGTGATTTAAGCGTAACAACTAATGCACTGAAATCCAGTCAGGCAGAACTAGCTAATGAACTAAAATCTAGTCAGGCCGAACTATCGAATAAAATAGAAAGTAGCCAGGCAGAATTAGCTATTGAACTCAAAATAAATCAAGATGAATTAAAATCCAGCCAGGCAGAGTTAGCCGACGAATTAAAATTCAGTCAGGCTGAACTTGTAAACAAGGTAGAAAGTAGCCAGGCCGAATTAGCTAACGAATTTAAAACCACACAAGGCGAATTAAAATCCAGCCAGGTAGAATTAGCCAAGGAGTTAAAAAACACACAAAGCGAATTGAAATCTAGTCAGGCCGAACTTCCAAATAAAGTAGAGGCAGTCCAAGGACAGGTTTTAGAAGAATTCAAACAGTGCGAGCTAAAACTCGAGCAAAAATTTATAAAGAGCCAGGTTGAATTGAAGAAAGAGTTACGGGAAAACCAGGACAAACTCATGCAGGCGTGTAATGCGAACAGGCAGGAGACGATGGAAGAAATAAAGAAGTTAGCAGATGCACAAGCACAAATACAAGAACAGTTAGACAGCCATAGCGCGACTGTTGAGGAAAGTATGAGGGAAACCCGGGTGATGATACAAGATCAGGGCAAGGATTTAGCTCAAGGTATCATACTCTTGGAAGAACGAATAGATAAAATTGAGGACGAGACCAGGAAAGAAATGAGTAAAGTATGCATGCAGGTTGGAGAGACTCAGGAGAAAACGAGTCACGAAATCATGACCCTAAAGTCGGAAACCCAGGACATTACAAAGAAGTTAACAGAACTGTCGGAGAAGATAGCAGAGACTGAGGGTGAGATTACACTCAGTGAGCAGTCAATAAGACAGGAATTTAACGAGGTCATTGAGGGAAAAATCCAGGCAATTAAGACCCAGGGCGAAAACCTGTCGACCTTAGTCAAGCTGCTGGTAGACAAGCAGGCAACCGAGTCACAGGTAGCAAAGGAGATTAGGATACAGCCGCAGTGTGAGCAGACAGAGAGCGAGCCGATAACACAAGTATTTAACGTGGAAAGGACAATGCCGGAAAGTACACAAAGAACTGAAGCTTCCACCCAGATAATAAACATTGTGCGTACGAGTGACGATCAACCAAAGAAATTTAGTGGACCGTCACAAATTACCCCAAAGGTATATCTTAGGGAATTGAAACAATATTTCCAAGATATAAAAGCCCCAGAAGACAAGAAACTACGTATTGTAGAAAAATACCTAGAGGGACAGGCAAAGACATGGTACTACGATTTCGTGGATACCTTTAAGACATTCGAAGATTTCGAAAAAGCTTTCCTCGAAAGGTACTGGTCCTTGTCAACACAACAACACGTTACACAGCCCACACGTTATCTAGACTTTTTCCTAACACAATTGGTGAAACTTAGACAATTAGACCCCCCTGTGTCTGACGCAGAAATCGTGCAGACAATAATCAAGCAATTTCCGTCGGACGTGCAGCGAATGCTAATTACGGCGAGGGTAGATGATCCAGCTCAAGTTGAGGCAATTTTAAGGGAGCTAGACGCCACATCAACCAGTAACGTACCGCAGAGAGTAACTAGGCAGATGCAGGAACATAGGGCTTACCTAGCTAATGTCACAAGTGAGAATGCACGAGGCAACGCGCAGGTAAACGGCCCGAATTCAGGTGCTGTACCGCGGCGAGATATGGACACGAGACGCCAGGAGGAAGAAACCCAACGTCCGTGGTATAGAAAACCTAATTATCTAGACAGGTGACCGAGATACCAGGACAGGAAGCCATACCAAAGGAGGTACCTCTCACGAGATAGAAGGCGATGGGAAGATCGAGGAAGAGACAGGCCTTATTATCGTGACCCTGAAAGAAGATGGAACGAGAGAAGAAATTACCAGCGAGATAGGAACTCGGACCCAAGGTACCAAGAAGGGCGCCGATATATAAATGACCTGAATAGTAAACAGCAGCGCGATCCGTGGAAACAGGCAATCGAATCCCAGGACATGAACCCGGATATCACGGGAGCCGAAAGCCTCGAGTTCCAGCAGACAAGAAGGAGAGGAAGCGAGGACCGCAGGCCGCTCAACCCTAATGCACCAACGTACGAGGGGACCGGTGCTAGAAAAAAAAAACTTCAATTACAAATTAGTAGCTCCATCAGACACTGACTCAACCACACATTTAACCATTGAGAATGAAGAATGGGAAGTAGCAAAAGTAGATTCATGGATAGCACAGCCTGAGGACTTATTAAATGATGAATTCAAGCAGGAGAGCCCACAAATTTTACCTCTACCTGTGATTAAAATCAAAATTAATGGAACAAGTATTTTAGGACTTTTAGATACTGGTGCTAGTATCAGCATTATTTCGAGGACCCTGTTTAATGACTTGAAAGAGAGAATGAGCCTACCTGAGATCCCGGTCTCGACAGTAAAAATAAAAGGGATCGTGCCAGACAAGGTGACTACCTGTAAGTCGCAGACATACCTGGAGATGACAATAGGAAGCTCAACCTACAGTCATACATTTATTATAATGGCTAGAGTTAACTACAACGTAATTCTCGGAGCCGATTTTCTAAGGGAAACGCATGCCGTCATTGACCTTGCAGGGGGCGTTGTGAGATTCCGAAGGAATGGAGGTCACGACAAGGTTGCAATAAATCCGGAAACTGATGAGGAGGACGAAGCAGATAACAGTACTGACGGAGAGTTCCACGATACTTTAGGAACCGAGCATGCGGATGAACAATTAAATATCTTGGACCATGAGGGGATTTTTACAGACATTTTTATGGCTGATACTGCAGAAGACATTGAGAAATCAATTAATGATAAGGTTGCAGAATTTAAAGGAACAAAAGTACAGAAAGATAATTTAAGAGCCTTCTTAATTGAACATCAGGCCGTATTCGATTCCAAAGTAGGCCTCATACCTAATTTCACGTACGTTTTCAATGTTTTGGACTGGGAACCATACAAACGAAAGCCGTACCCAGTGCCAGAGAGATACCACGAGGAGGTCAAAGAAATAATTAAACAAATGGAAGAAAATGGGATAATCTCGAAGCGACCCACTCCGTACGTGAACAGCCTTGTCATAGTAAAGAAAGCCGACAATTCCCTGAGGCTGTGCTTAGATGCTCGCCAATTAAATTCCAAATTAATCCCAGAGAATGATCAAGCCATGCCTATTAAGGACGCAATTCGTCGATTTAGAGACATGGAAGTTTTTACAGGTGTGGACCTGACCAGTTCCTTTCACCATATCCTTCTGCATGATAGGTCGAAATTACTAACAGGGTTTATGTTTGATCAACAGACCTATGTTTTTGAAAGACTCCCGTTCGGAACCATGAATTCTAGTAGCGCGCTCATACGAGCACTTGACAGGAACTTAACAGACGAAGTCAAAGCAGTTACTACTTTGTACATCGATGACATGATAATTGCAACTAAAACCTTTGAAGAAAACCTCCAAAATTTGGGTAAACTGTTCAAAAACCTTATAGAAACTGGATTCAAGGTAAATATCAAGAAATCACACTTCTGTCAGCCGGAAATCCTATTCCTAGGACACGTAATAGACGGCAAGGGAATCCGACCAAACCCGGTAAAGTTAGAAGCAATAAGTAACTTCCCCAGGCCTACCAAGGTGAAACATGTTCGCCAATTCCTTGGTATGTGTCAATTCTTTAGGGAACATTGTAAAAATTTCACCGAAGTCGTTGCACCACTACAAGACCTGCTGTGTAAGAATAACAGATGGAAATGGACACCGGAAGCAGAGACAGCGTTCACGAATACTAAAGAATTGTTAGCCAGGAGTATACAATTAGCATATCCTGACTTCAACAGACCATTCATCCTCCAAACAGACGCATCTAAAGTTGGCGTAGGTGCAGTCTTATTCCAGGAACAGGACGATGAATGTAAAACCAAGGACTATTTAGGCTTTTATAGTAGAAAACTGAGGTCGCACGAACGGAGCTACACAACTACAGAGCTGGAAATGCTAGCTATAGTCCAAGCCCTACAGCACTGGCGAAAAGTTATTTATGGATTTCCAATCGTCATAAGAACCGACCACAAAGCTTTAACGTTCATGTTAAAATCAGCTGTTTCATCTGAAAGAATTACTAGATGGTCACTGTTTGTGCAGCAATTTAATTTCACCATTGAACGCTGTGCAGGCAAGGCGAACATCTTAGCTGACGCCTTAAGCAGGAACCCAAATAAACGTGTAGAGCAGGTAAATTATGTGGACTTAACACAGGAAGACCGAAATGTACTGCTCCGACTGAGCCAGTTACCAACCTTTCAACAGGCTGACCCAACCTTACAGCCGATTATCCAGTATTTCCAGGGAGCAATTCAACAAGGGGACCCTCGTTATGACGAAATTCACAAGGCCGCACAAGAATACAGGTTGTTAAATAATCAATTGTTAAAATATGCGGATAAGGATCATACAAAATTAAAGATTGTAGTCCCGAAAGAATTACAGGAAGAGCTGATATGGCATGTACACCGTATTATTGGGCACGGAGGTATTGATAAGACCGTCGCCACAATTCAGGAAACCTTTACCTGGAAAGACCTAAGGAAAACTGTCAGAGATGCAATAATTACATGCGACACTTGCCAGCGTGTCAAGGCGAACTCCTACCTTGTAAAACAGAAGCCAATTCCTATTCTACCGTCAAAGCCCCGTGAGTTATTCGCGATGGATATCTATGGAAAAATCCCGAAATCACGGAGAGGCAATCAGTTTATATTAGTCACCATGGATGTATTTTCGAAATTTACAAACCTTTCTCCAATGCAAAAGGCCAATACTAGGTCAGTTTTGAGATGCATTAATAGGGAAATAATTCCGGCTATGGGAAAACCGGAGAAATTATTAACAGATCACGGAACACAGTTCACCTCCGCAGAGTTCAAAACAGGTTTACGGCAACTAGGAATACAGCATGTTCTGAGTTCAACACGTCACCCAGAGTCGAACCCGGCAGAAAGAGTAATGAAAGTCATCGCAAAATTCAGTAGAATTTATATCCCAGAACAGCATTGGCGATGGGTCGATATTCTCCCATTGATCACTGATTGCATAAATAATACTGTCCATGAAGCAACAGCGAAAATCCCGGCCACAGTGCATAATGGCTTACAACCGGCCAGGCCGTGGAATCCAGTCGTCAATTGTCCGCCAGAACCCCTATTATCTCCGGAAGTGTGTACACAACAGGTACAGGAGCGTTTAAGAGAGCAAGCTGAACGCAGGCTGAGAAGGGTTCGAGGAAAAAAATTTCACAAGCCATTAAGAGTAGGTGAAATGGTATTGATCCGTAGACCAGCCATCTCCGATCCTGAAAGGAAGTATTACGCAAAATTCGCACCATTGTACATCGGTCCTTACCGCATTGTTCAAGATATGCAAAACAATGCATATAAAATTAGAAGTTTAGATGGAGAAAATGAAATGGTTATGAATGCATCTAATCTTAAAATATATAAGGTAGCACCAGGCGCAGCTCAAGTGAATCTCGTGGAAAACCCAAGGAGCTCAAACGCAGGAGAAGACATAAGTTCCGGCACGGAAGAAGAAGATGATGATGATGACCCATGTACTGAAGCAGAAGAAGAAGATGACCAGGAAACCCTATCAACGAACCCAGGAGACGACAGTAATTTCGAGATTGAGACAGGTCAACAAACAGAAGAAAATTGTCCGGAATGCGAACAGAACTCAGCCGAGATACTGGCAGTCATGAAACAGATTGCAGATGACCTCGAGGAAGAGAACAAAAGTTTAGAGAGAGAAATCAGAAAAAAACTCAGACATAAGCAGAGGTATACTTCATAGTCAGGAGTATACAATCGCTTATGGCTGCAAGTGTGTGTAATATCACTGGTTGAATTGAGAAATCTTCCACTATCGCGTAAGATTTCTAACGTCGTAAGGGAGCATTGCACCCATAAGCGAATTTACGTAATTAATTTACAAATTAAAAGTTGAATATTTCGCATATGGGATACCACAGTTAGGCTGTGAAACTAGCAGTCACAAAGGAACTTTCTGGCGCCAGTGTGACGGCAAGGAGAATCCACAAAACTCCTCTTAGAGCACGACCAACTTGTAAACCACCCTGAGTACTCCTTCCAATAAATTTTATGACACCGCCTAGGAGTGGCGACTTTCTTCTGGTTCTCACGAGAAAATCACGCGTTGAGGCCTGACCTACTTAGCTAGGACAAAGGGGACAACGACAATAACCGCCAATCCTTGGGAGGAAATGGAAGTATCCACTTTACGAAGAGCGCGAAAGTCTCAGCCAATCACAAAATTCTAAATTTGAATGAACTGTCATAGCGGGAAATCTACAGTCAGTATTTCGCGATCTGAAGCCCGGTGTGGTGGTGAAAAACAGTGTCCTGACGTCTTTATAATATTTGGAAAATTATCAGTGCGAATCTGTGGTTAATTAGTGCCTAATTAATAAAATTTAACTTCACACGGAGGAGTAAGAGGACCCAGAAGAACGAACTGTCATGGCGGGATGGAGCCATTCACCGGAAGAAAATAACACCAGTGACGCGCGCCGTCGTGTGGATTATCCTGTGATCATTTCCCACGGCGCAATATTACATGTAAGTCAGACTGAAATTAGGAAGATTTGTACATAAATTTCGGAAACTCTAACCTACGGATGTACGATAAAGCGCTCCTGAGGGCTAGATCATTACGCCACATCCCTTCCACGGAACTATTTTCTAGGTGGGGGGAGAACTCTTTACAAAACCCAGCGACCAGGGGGTTGATTTCTCAGTGTTTCTTGAGATTCTCAGTGTGTCTTGAGTTTTCGCAGTGGTTCTTGAGTACTCTCGGTGAAACTTCAGTTTGACAGTGTGAATCAGAGCGACAATGTGACAGAGTGTGACAGCTAATTTAGTTAGTCAGCTTTACTTTTGGCTGGTAAGAAAGTGATTAGAGACACCTGTAGGCATTTTGAGAAAGCCTTGTATTATTTTACTTGGGAGAGTAACACTTCAGAAATGAACACTTTAACAAACTCTTACTATTTCTGCAGAGATAACAGACAAGAGCTACACTTTCAACACTTGGCTTAAATAAACTCACATTACGAGTCGAGAGGAACAAGTCCATGTTTTCAGCATAATTACATAAAACCTCTCTAACCCACGGGTAGTTTCACATTTTGTTATCAGCATAAATTTCTCCACAACATTGGAACTGTATTTAGCTTGTTTTTACCATTTAATAAACTGTTTGGCAAGCGAGATGTTTACGGGCAGAAACTAGTAAAGACAGACAGGGAGGAGAATGACTTTTCTTTAAGGAAGGCCGCAGTGGCAGACCTTGAACAAACAGTTATGTCCCGTTGGGGTTAATGTTCGATAAGCTGTGTGTGTAAACAAAAGCTGAGAGACCGGTGTGTAGACTAACAGGTGATTTCCAGGCAGGTAGCGAAGACGACCGTCTAACTTTACGACAGGAGTCTGCAGTGGAGTGCGAGAAATACGAGTGTTTTCTGTCAACGTAAGCGTGTGTTACGCCATGGCAAACATGTGTCAAATTTGCGTGTGTAAAAATTTGGAATACCACATCAGCTTGAAGATGGAATTCTAAATTCACCATGACCGAGGCTGGAGGGTGAGCCAACATGCTGCCATCACACAGGTATGAGCATCAATAAATAATGTAAATAAATAATGTAGGACCGTGACTAATCGATGATCAATGTAGCTTAGAGTATTAGGTAGGATTGTAAATAGTTCACATCTTTTGAATAATCATAATTGTAACTATAATAATAATAATAATAAATAATAATAATAATAATAATAATAATAATAATAGTAATAATAATAATAATAATAATAATAGGGTTATTTGTGCACTTCGTTTAGGTAGATGTTGTTTGCGCGTTCTGTAGTATGTCACTTTGACAGTTTAGGAAGCTATGATATTTGATCTATGAGTGTAATGCCGATTTATAAGTAATTTTTAATATGCATCATGTTATTATATCGTTGGTTTTGAGTCATATTTTTGTTGGAGTTTTGATCTTGTAAACGCCACCTCGATGATTTTAATGTTTATTTTTGCTTTTATGCGCATTCAGCTTGTTTTATGTTGTCGGATCATCCTTCAGATGACCGCGTCTGATAGTACTTATCCCGTGTCTTTTGCGACGATTTTTGGTAGACGCGAGTATTTATTTCTGTGTAGTTGCGGTTACACATCTTTCAACATCTGTGTTTTGAGAGGCAATCTCGCCACTTTTTTATATAGAAACAGTGAGTGCCAGGAAACCATTGATGAGTCAGCTCTAATATTTTTTTTTGTGAGATGCGAAGCAGAGAATGATCAAGAGATCGAGCTAGATGATTAATGTCCCTGATGATCTACGTTGATAATGGAAATATGATATTTGGACCATGTCATGAACTGTCGTAAGAAGTCGTAATGTGCACGACAGATATTTTGCCCGCCGGATACGAGCGAGGCCGTGTTGTGAGAATAATGAATAATAAGACGTCGAGAATTAATGAATAAAGAGAATTGTGAAATGAATAATTTAGCCAAGAGTGTTAAATGTGTTACGACATGGGTTATGATTGTAGACAGAAGCCTGTATTTGTTTAAATAATTCCAGGGAAAGTAGATGCTCGACAAATATGCTAGCCATTGTACAATGTGAGCAGAGCGACGAGTCAATGTGTTTTCTTTTTATAATCATGTAGAGTCATGGATGACATGAAATAACAGTCATTGTCCACAAAGGTTAAATAGTATCATGGCCAGACATTTATCGTCTGAGGTTAGAGATTGCCGTCAAATTCACAATATTTATATTTTTGCTACTCGCAGCGGGGTATATTTTTATGGAGACTCCGAGATTATTTTGCGCATTCCATCCTTATTAATTTCCAGTAGGCCGCGATGGTGGGATCTAGTTTTGCTTATTTTATTTCTTTCTGAGTGTACTTTATTACCGTTTATTTGTAGGACGTAAGCGTATGTGAATTATTTATATTTGATTTGATGTAAATAGATAGGTGTAGATAGGCTAGTTTTGATTTCTGTATTTTCTTTGTCGGAGCAATGTTTCTCCATTTAACTGATTTAATGATGTAAATAAGATTTCAGATGTTAGGTTAATGGATCGTCGATTAGGTCACAGTCGGAACGATAGTAGTGGTATGCTCATACCAGGCATTTAAGTAATTACCAATTTTTTTTTAAATCCACTACATTTTATTTAGAAATGAAGCGATCTTTAATAAACCAATTGTATAAACTGCCGCAATGAATGAGGTAAACAAGATGGCATCTGCCTCCATCTAGTGGTGGTGCCACAAATAATAAGTTGATAATGAAATGCAGTTAGCGGCAAATTCAATAGAAATTTCAATGTACAAGGATCGCTATCATTTAAAATGTTAACATCAGGCACTTGGCCTAATCTTTTGGATTATTTTTAAGCAGTCCAGTCTATCACAGATATGCAAGTGAAGTTTAAAATTTAGATGAGTGGTTGTAACACTCAGATTGATGTTTCAATAATTTATTTGTTTAATCATGAGGTGTTTTAATAAGACAATGGTCATGTAGGAAATGAAGGGTGATGTTCATGGTTGTTTTTCTTCGAATTATTCCTGATGTGATACACTTGGTTAGTGCAGGCCATGATTATTTTAAAGTTGGGTATTTTACCAAATGAGCCACATGTGATAAATATTTGATAACTCCTATGAGTCAGTGGATTGATGACGTAACTAATTACTTTATTATGATTCAACTATTTTAATTTAGTTTGGAGAGATATTTTCTACGTAATATAATTCTGTATTTCAAGAAGGTGGTCTTTCTGACCAGAGTTTTAATTGATTCACGTTATCAACATGAAGACAGTGTCAACATAGTCTGGAATTATTTTAATCAATGTGTTTGACCTTCAGTCAGTTTATTAGGCAGATTATGGTGTTAGTGTAAGGCAGATCTTCAATCTTTAATTTTTCTTAGTCTCATTTATTTCATTTGTTTACATTTTTTCACCAGTCTAGTTCACTTACATTCCTTTTGGCATTTTGCATTTTATTCAATAAATTAGTCTTTTATTTAAATTTTAATTCAGTCTTTGGGTACCGTCATTTTAGTTAGTTTACCCCCATCTTTTCATTTCCTCACTCCTTGATCGTCGGGTGGCCTCTCTTCGGGGATAGCGGACGGTCACGACTGAGGAAGAAGAGTCTACATGCAGCGGTGAGTATGATTTACATGTCATTTATTACAGGAGCAGCCGGCGCACAGAAGAAGGAAGAGTTCACCGCAGTTGTTGCCTTGAAAAGGGCACAATACATACATTACCATTATAGACTGTTATGCCTTGCAGCGTTCAGTCTGCAAGCCTCTGTGAATGTACTAAATGTCGCCACAATCCTATATTTGCATCTAGTGCTGCGGCCTCATTTAGTTCTATACCTCTTTAAATCGTTAGAAACTGAGTCTAACCATCGTCGTCTTGTCTACCACTACTTCTCTTACCCTCCATAACAGAGTCCATTATTCTCCTGGGTAAACTATCCTCCTCCATTCGCCGCACATGACCCCACCACCGAAGTCGGTTTATGCGTACAGCTTCATCCATCGAGTTCATTCATAAATTAAACGTTATCTCCTAATTCCGAGTACCCTCCTGCCATTGTTCCCACCAGTTTGTACCAGCAGTCATTCTTGCTACTTTCATGTCTGTTACATCCGACTTATGAATAAGATATCCTGAATCCACTCAGCTTTCGCTCCCGTAAAGCAAAGTTGGTCTCAAAACAGACAGATGTAAAGATAGTTTCGTTCGGGAGCTGACTTCCTTCTTACAGAATACTGTTGATCGCAACTGCGAGCTCTCTGCGTTAGCTTTACGACACCTTGATTCAATCTCACTTATTACATTACCATCCTGGGAGAACGCGCAACCTAAATACTTGAAATTATCAACCTGTTCTAGTTTTGTATCACCAATCTGACATACAATTCTATTGAACTTCTTATCCACTGACATCAATTTAGTCTTCGAAGGGCTAATTTTCATACCATACTCATTGCACCTCTTTTCAAGTTCCAAGATATTAGACTGCAGACTTTCGGCACAATCTGCCATTAAAACCAAGTCGTCAGCCTAGGCCAGACTGCTTACTACATTTCCACCTAACTGAATCCCTCCCTGCCATTCTATACCTTTCAGCAGATGATCCATGTAAATTACGAACAGAAAAGGTGAAAGATTACAGCCTTGACTAATCCCTGTAAGTAAGATGAACCAAGAACTCATTCTGCCATCAATTCTCACTGAAGCCCATTTGTCAACATAAATGCCTTTAACTGACTTTAATAATCCACCTTTTATTCCATAGTCCCGCAGTATGGCGAACATTTTTTCCCTCAGTATCCTGTCATACTTCTTCTCTAGATCTACGAAACATAAACACAGCTGTCTATTCCTCTCATAGCATTTTTCAGTTACCTGGCGCATACTGAAAATCTGATCCTGACAGCCCCTCTGTGGTCTGAAACCACACTGGTTTTCATCCAACTTCCACTCAACGACCGATCGCACCCTCTCTTCCAAGATGCCAGTGAATACTTTGCCTCCTGCACTAATCAATGAGATACCTCGATAGTTGCTGCAATCCTTCCTGTTCCCTTGCTTATAGATAGGTGCAATTACTGCTTTTGTCCAATCTGAAGGTACCTTACCAACACTTCATGCTAATCTTACTACTCTATGAAGCCATTTCATCCCTGCCTTCCCACTATACTTCACCATTTCAGGTCTAATTTCATCTATTCCTGCTGCTTTATGAGAGTGGAGTTTATTTACCATCCTTTCCACTTCCTCAAGCGTAAATTCACCAACATCATTTTCCTCCTCTACATGAGCTTGGTTGTTTGCAACACCACCAGGATGATTTCCTTTTACGTTGAGAAGATTTTCAAAACATTCCATCCACCTCTCCAGTGATCCCCTGGGATCTATTATGAGTTCACCTGCATTACTCAAAACACTGTTCATTTCCTTTTTACCTCCATTCCTAAGAATCTTTATTACTGTCCAGAAAGGTTTCCCTGCTGCCTGACCTAGCCTTTCCAGGTTATTACCAAAGTCTTCCCACGACTTCTTTTTGGATTCAATAACTATTTGTTTCGCTCTGTTTCCTTTATCTACGTACAAATCCCTGTCTGCCTCGGCTCTTGTTTGGAGCCATTTCTGATAAGCCTTCTTTTTACGTTTACAAGCTGCTCTCACCTCACCATTCCACCAAGATGTTCGCCTTTTCCCATCTTTACACACAGTTGTTCCTAGGCATTCCCTTGCTGTTTCTACTACAGCATCCCTGTATGCCACTCATTATCTTTCTATGGGTATATGCTGAACCTGCTTACTGTCTACTACTCGAAACTTCTCACTAATCATATCCATGTACTTCTGTCTAATTTCCTCGTCCTGGAGATTTTCTACCATTATTCGTTTGCAGACAGATTTCACTTTCTCTACCCTAGGCCTAGAGATACTTAGTTCACTACAGATCAGATAGTGGCCTGTATCATCGAAAAATCCCCAGGAAACTCGTACATTCCTAACAGATTTCCTGAATTCGAAGTCGGTTTAGCTATAGTCTATTATGGATCTGGTACCCCTAGTTTCCCATGTGTAGTAGTGAATAGCCTTATTCTCGAAGAATGTATTCGTAACTGCTAAACCCATACTAGCACAGAAGTCCAGCAAACGCTTCCCATTCCCATTAGCTTTAATATCATCTCCACATTTACCAATCACTCTTTCGTATCCTTCAGTTCTATTTCCAACTCTCGCATTGAAATCGCCCATTAGCACTATTCTATCCTCGCTGTTGACCCTGACGACGATGTCACTAAATGCTTCATAAAAGTTGTCAAATTTATCCTCATATGCACACTCACATGGTGAATACACTGAGACAATTCACGTCCTAATTCCTCCAACTGATAAATCTACCCACATCATCCGCTCATTTACGTGCCTAACAGAAACTATGTTGCGTGCAATGGTATTCCTGATAAACGGCCCTACTCCAGACTCTGCCCTCCCCTTTCTAACACCAGTCAAGTAGGGTAATTCCGGGAGAGTTGCCGCACTTTTTATGTCTTTTTTAATATCTCGGTATATTTACTTTAAAAATTGTTTCAAATTCATCGAGCATAATTTGAAAACATGTACATTTGATCAGGGATGAACAAAATATTGGCAATTGAAAGTAAATGGGAGAAAGGAGGGAACAAAGGAATTGTTGCATCTGCGGCGTCTCTCCCTGGATCCCGGTACAGATGCCGACTTTGCTCGGGAGAGATGCCGCAAGTAAAATAATTAATGACAAAATCAAATTTAAGCCAATTTCTTCAACTTTAATATAACCGAACACTAGAACGTACTACAAGACAATTATATCCACATAATATAATCATTCAATGGTAAAAGAATCTATCTGATAATTTACAACATTAAATTAATCATAAATTTCGATTTACTATGAATGTGCATGTGCAATGGATTCTTCACTGTGTTATATAAAACCCCACGGCACTTAAGGCCCTTGAAAGGGCTCAGGCCTGCACAGCGACCGCTGCTCAGCCCGAAGGCCTGCAGATTACGAGGAGCCTGTGGTCAGCACGACGCATCCTCTCGGCCGTTATTCTGGGCTTCCGAGACCGGGGCCGCCATCTCACCGTCAGATAACTCAATTCTAATCACGTAGACTGAGTGGACCTCGAACCAGCCCTCAGGTCAAGAGAAAATTCCCTTACCTGGCCGGAAATCGAACCCGGGGCCTCCGGGTGAGAGGCAGGCACGCTATCCCTACACCACGGGGCCGTCTTGTTATATAAAGGAAACATCAAAATCATAATGAATATAATTCTGTCCTGACACAGTAATTTGAAAACATGTCTAAGGCAGGATTCTTGAATCAAAAACTGATGTTTATCCTCGTACAAGTTTTTACAGATTGTTTCTTAAAACTTTGTTCTCTAGAAATCTCGCTGCAACAGTCGTTATATGTGGAGCAAGATTCATGCAGCCACTGTTTGTAACTCAAACACTAGATACAGTCATCCTTTTTTAATATCAGTTTGACTTCGGTGATTATTGAAGTAGCTGTACTTGCTGGACCCAGAGAGCCATTTCCCAGATTTCCTGACTGCATTCTAAGTTTCAGTGTTCGTTCCGTCATTATTCTGTAGTATGATTATGCCTCCCTGATCAGTATTTCCTTGGCTTTCAGTCTTTTAACAGCCTCTCTTAAATTTTCCTCTGTCTATTGAGGTCTTTTAACAGTGCCCTTACTTTTATACTGAGCAGGCATGTCGCAATTTTTTTTCCGAAAATAATATAATTTTATATAATAAAATAATGTTACCAATGAGATCTGTAAAATAGATTATGTATATTAAAAATTGTGAGACGATAAAATATGCGAATAAAATACCGGTACACTCTGAATAGTATTGAATGATTCCAGATCGCTTGTAGAATCTGATAGCAATGACGCATCTCACCCGGATTGTTGTGCGGCAACTCTCCCAACTATCAGGGAGCGACGCCGCACCCTCCTGTTGTCATACCTCAAGGCTATCATGGCCCAAAATTAGCTTACTCTCAACTACAGTTATGCTTCTGACGTCTACTGTACTATAAACGTCTGATTTAAGCATTTGAAGCCAACTTAATATACAATAAATTAACACACGGAAAAACTTTGTCAGGAGGAAACGTGTACTCGCCTCAAGATATCGGCTATAATTAGCGTAATATACGAGCAAATTTCGTCACACTCGCAGACAGTAGTTCTTCCTTAGAAAGTGAAAAACCACACATATTGCCATCTAGCTGTAACGATTGGGAACCTTTAGCTACAGTGTATGCGGCATTTCTACCGGGGCGGCATCTGTCCCGGATTTACCTTACACTTTATAATCTCCTATATCTTCCTCGTTAATCCCCCTTACCCGAACATCACTTACTCCTAGCACACCTAGATGCATCCTCTTAGCTGACTCAGCCTGTTCTACTTTCTTCCTTCCATAAGCCCCATTAATATTGATAGCTCCCCATCGAATTCCATTTCGTTCGCCAAGTTTCTTCCAAGGAGTCCCTCGCCTGTCAAATGGGAGTGGGACTCCGTTACTCCCATAGGTCCGAGGTTTGCTTAAAATGTTCTGAGCTCGGTAAATTCATGAAGCAGGATGCTACCCTACTTACACATAGTTATGGACCACCGGTGGATTGTATAGTCCTAGCCGCCTGGGCCATGACTCAGAATATGTCCGAGATGCCCACTCCCATTCCATAGCAACTGGTATCCCGACTCTCAGCACCTCTTACTAGGCCATTCAGCCGTTGCCCATGGTTCACGAACTAGGACGTGACTACATTAACCCACACCATGAACCATATGAAATTATATAGAAATTGAAAATAGATTATATTGAAATGTGAATGCGGGTCGATAAATGAACACAAAACGGGTAATCTAACACTTATTGATTAAAAAATAATTAAGTACACAACTACACAGGCCCAGAGTTAACACCAGTTCGCGCTGTCTCTTTTTTTGCGCCAATTCATTCCTATTAATTTTTTACTCTGATATTTACACACTTGAACACTCTCACTACAACTGTTCTACAACTGTCACTTAGACCCTACGACAGTTCACAATTGCTCCCGCTGTGCACTGCCACGATCACTCAGTTCACGGCTTGCACATGCGTAACACAATCTTACAATTATGTTTGTGATACTCAGGCCGTACACTCACAGCGGACTGCGTTCACCACTGACCTTCGTCGCTCAGTTGCACTGTCCCACACTCACCGTCATTTCATATACACACAGCACCAACATAACTCAATAACCGTCAATCATCAATCACCACCGTTCTGTATTAGGACAGTCACCATGGTGGCGGATTCCCTACCTGCTTCTCTAAACTTTTCTTAAATAATTAGAAAATTTATTGAATATTTCTCTTAATAAATTATTCCTGTCCTTTCTTGCTACAAACGAATATTTGCCCCAATTTGTCTTCTTCAATTCCAACTTTAACTTCATATTTTGATACTACTTTTAAAGACACCACTCAAACTTATTCGTCTACTAATGTCATCTTATGCCATCTCCCTAGTGAGAGCTCGGAACATACCACTTAGTCGAGCAGCTCGTCTCCTTTCACCCAAGTCTTCCCAGCCCAAACTTTGCAACATTTTCGTAACTCTACTCTTTTTCCGGAAATCACACAGAACAAATCGAGTTTCCTTCCATTCGATTCTTCCCAATCTCGGATCAAGTAATCCTGTTGTAGGTCCCATACACAGGAACAATACTCTACTTGGGGCCTTACCAGAGACTTATATGCCCTCTCCTGTATATTCTCACTACAAGCCCTAAATACCCTTCTAACAATGTGCAGAGATCTGTCCCTTAATTTACAATCCCTTTCATGTGATTACTCCGAGAAATATTTCCTTATTTTTACATCTAGATACTTACAGTGGTCCCCATAAGACACGTTAATCCCGTCAACGCATTAATTAATGCTGCAATGACATTTGCTATTAGTGAAACTCACAGCCTTTCTTTTAACCCCATTTATCATCACATCATTGTCTGCTGTTAATCTCACATCATTGTTGAGGTTTTTTTTCAGTTGCTCACAATCGTACAACTCAATTATTACGCTGTAAAGTATTCCATCATGAGTATACGTCCTTATCTCTAATTCCAGTTCCTTAATCATATCATTGGGGCCGATGACCTAAATGTTAGTCCACTTTAAACAACAAGAATCAATCATATCATGTATATATATAAGAATATTAAAGGTCCAATAATACCGCCTTGAGAAATTCCTGCATTGGAACGTTGAACTTAGACCAGTAGCGTAGTACTGTTCGATAAAAGTAAGAAAATCAAGTATTTTGTATGATAACAGTGCTTTTAATCGCTACATTACAGGATCTGATTATGTATTATGTTTTACCTACTCTAATACTTTGAGTTCTATATATGAGAAGTAAAACCACTAATTTGGTCACTCTTTCGTCTATTAAAACTGCACTTTCATTTTTCCAGTATCCCATGGTCTACCCTATCAAATGACTTAGGTAGGCAAATCGCGGTATAGTCCATTTGACCTGAATCTAAGATATCTGTTATATCTTTCTAGAATCCTACAAGTTGAGTTCAGTGGAATAAACTGTCCTAAACCCGAAGAGCATTTTATCGAATCAATTATTAATTTCATAAACATGTCAAACATAATAAAAAATAATGCTCTCCCAAAGAATACATGTAACACATGTCAAACTGACAACAAGGCTAAATGCGTACACAGAATTAGTGCTATTTTACCCTATTACGCTCTAATAGTAATGGAAATTGCCGTTTTGTTAAATGCTGAGATATCGGAAGGTTTACCGTACACAAGGATAGGACATATACGCACTCAGTCGTCACTGTCCACTAACTGATCCAGTGCTTCACAGCAGCGTTCACTTAACTGAACCACTGATAGAACTGAACCGTCTCCATCGCTGGAGGAACTGAACCACTGAAGCTTGACTAGCCTTCCTTAAAGATGAAGAGCGGCATTTCCAGATGCTTCAAGAAAGGAAAAACTCCAGTTTCTCCTCGAAATGGAATGTTCCGGGTTCACCACCTAGTCCTCTCTAACGCCGGGAGGGAGGCCTGCGATAAGATCTGGTGCCCATCCAAACACCAGGTCGCATGACAGGCGTAGCTTCCTACCGAAAACCATGTTATCTGGTATGATGCCCGTCGTCCCGTAGGTGGATGCCCGATAGGCCATTCAATAGAATGGGACGCCTCTCATCAGAGTACGTTCGGTGCGCCGCACACACCTTCCTGAGGTACTCCTCAACGGTCTTTTCGAAATGCTCCACCATGTCGTCCGACTGAGAGTGCAGAGGCATCGTATCGTACGGATCTCCCAAACAACCAGACGTTGTCGAAACCTTGACGGTGTTCGGCGGTGAAGTCGTACTCTTGAAGCATTGAATCCAACGTGTCGTCTGCCTCTCTAGGTTACTAAAGTTCAGAAGCCATATCAGGGCAGAGTGGTCAATGTTTACAATGAACTTCTAGCCAGGTTTGGCGTATCTTAGGACGTGTGCCGTACACAGAAACTATTTCATTGTTCGAAGGGCTCCTAGTTTCTGACGACCATCAGAACGACCTTTCCGTCTCAGTAAGCCGCCTACATGGTTTCATGATGTTAGCGGTGTCGGCTATAAACCTGTGATAATATGCACGAAGACCTAGGAATCTTCCTAGCTCCCACTTTTTATTCTGCATTGGCCAGTCGCTGACGGTTTTTAGCTTCCCAGGATCCTTGGCTACTGCTTCCCACTACACGATGTGGCCCACAGACAGCACCTCCTTCTGGAACAATTAGCACGTTCCAGGATTCTGCTACAGGTGAGCCCTTCGAGGTCTCTAGAACACTCTCCGGATATTTTCTATGAGTTTCCCGAACGTGAGCCCTACTGTGATGTTGTTGTTGTTGTTAAGATACACAAGCTGGGCGTCGTGCGTTTGCCCTCTTTGTACAGACTCCATCAGTCGTTCAAAGGTCGCTGGCGCATTAAAGAAGCCGAAGGGCATCACGGTAAACTCTTACAGCCCTTAGCCGGTAAAGTGCCTTCTTAATCTTTTCTTCAGAATGGAACGCCACTTGCTAGTACTCAGATTTGATGTCCAAGGTCGAAAATCACTGGGCTCCAGACAACGTGTCCAATGTGTCGTCTATCCGGAGTAACGGGAAACGGCCTTGTTTGTGGCAATACTCAACTTGCGGTAATCGACGCAGAAAAGGAGCTCACCGTTGTTCATCTTCTCCTTCTTTTTCATCAGGACTCCTGGTGATGACCACGGGCTGTTAGACTCTTCAATGATTCCCCTCTGCTTCATGTAATCCAGCGTCCGGTCTATTTCTGCCTTCTTCGCGAGGGTATACTACGGGGAAATTCCCAGATTGAGATGGAATCACCAGTGTTGATGCGATGGTACACCTTGTCCATCCAATCGTATTCGCCCCATGTAGCAGTAAGTGTGTCCCTGAACTCGTGAATTAGTTCCCTTCTCTCTCTCAAGTACCTAACATCCTGGTGTTTCCGGGTGTCAGAAATAATATTCTGAAACTTATACGAATCTTCACCTGTTGACGGGTATTACCTGTTCTCTGAGACGTGTCAGTCTTGCTGCTCGACGTTGCCTTCCGTGGCGTCAGAGCACCATCTCTTGTCTACCTAATCACAGCACACGCCGTCCCACATCCACAGTTGCCTGACACACCCGTAACGCGTCAATGTCCAAGATGGCCCCGTCATTGATGATTTTCCGTGGTTTAACAGGTTTCACACGAGGCAAATGCTGGGGCTGTACCTTAATGCCACGATCAGTTCTTTCCTATCCCATCGTCGCCTTAAGACCTACTTGTGTCGGTGGAACGTAAAGCAAATTTTAACAAAACCACTGTGACACTTTCATACTAGAACCAACGCACTACAACTCTTCTGAAACTGTCACATGACCCTAGGGTAGTTCGTATTTATGCTCGCTGTACACGATCACACAGTTCTTGTCTTGCTTGCGCGCACCATAGTCTTACAATTGTGAATGTGGTAGGCAGTCCGTACATTAACAGCTGTCTTCGTTCACTGTATCTCGGCGCTTAGCTGCACTGTCCCGCACTTGTCTTCAATTCACACACACACACGCAGAGAACCATTAGCACTCAGTCATCATCGTCCACCAACTGACTCGGTCATTCGCAGCTGACTCACCCGACTGAACATCTAACAGAAATGAACCATCTCGATCACTGGTAGAACTGAACCATCTCAATCCCTGCCAGAATTGAACCACTAACGCTCGTCCGGCCTACCTTAAATTGGTAGGTCGACCATTCCAGATGCTTCACGAAAGGAAGAACCTGTAGAGTCCCTTCTAAATCGAATGCTCTGAGTTCACCATCTAGTCTTTTTCGGTGCCGTTAGGGAAGTCTGTGATGAGATCACGTAGAGGTTGGGCCTTGGCTCGATCCTGACTGGTTGCTGCAGTGGCAAGCGGGCAGTCCGTAACTTAGTGACGTCACTCGCAGCTGGAGCCAGCCTTACAAAGAAATGTTGTACACCGTCACAGTATGTTACTCTTTCATTGCACTTCATGTCTGGTCTCATAGCTAAGTGATCAGCGCGTGTGGCTCGGACTTTTCGGGCTGCATAAGTGTTGCGAATTGCATTTGTAACCACTGACACGACGAAAGATCAAATGTATACGATCCACTAGAAAAGTACCAGCACTACATAATTCTCCCATTACCCTCTAACTATTTGATGGAAACGCTTGCAGCCGAGCTTGAACACTAAACTCCTTTGGGTCAGAGATGTTAAAATGGTGTCACCATCTATACTAAGAGAAGAAATTCCGTCTTTGTTAATAAGTTGAGGACGACTGCATTTCTCATAGATATTACCTTCTCCATCAATTGCAACCTGCAACTAAAATCTCAACAAAAATATCGAAGTAAACGCTACAGGAAACAGGCAACCGCTCTGTAACCACTCCTACAATAGCTTCATCATGAGCTCAAGTCGTTTCCAGAAACTTCACAGCTCTTCAACCACCCTTTGTTTAACCCATCCACTTCTACAGAATGTCAAAAGGCTGTTTTCCTGAATATTTGTGATATTGTGAACAAGCCCCTAGGTAGGAGTTCCCCACTTCGTCAGACGGGTATCCAGCATCAGGATCCAATGATTAGCGAGAGATCAGAGCGTTAAACTGACTCAGGTCCCAGCAAAGTGGCATAAACCTAGTCTACAGTACTTTTGTAATTGTGTGTAAATTGTTCATGCGCCTATTGTGGGTGAATCCTTGTTACGGTCGACTAAGTCCATAAACTATACAGGTTTAACCCGTGAAAACAAATAAATAAATAAATAAATAAATAAATAAATAAATAAATAAATAAATAAATAAATAAATAAATAAATAAATAAATACATCTTCATTACGGACCGTTGTGCCATTCAGAGTTTTGTCTGCAAGCCTCTGTGAATTTACTAACCGCCGACCCAATCGCCTATTTGTAACTAGTTCTGTCGCCTCATCTAGTTCAGTATCTCTTATCTTTAAATCGTTAGAAATTGAGTGTACCCATCATCGTCATGGTTTCCCTCTACTCTTCTTATTCTCCTTAGTAACCTTTCACCGAGCTCGATAGCTGCAGTCGCTTAAGTGCGGTCAGTATCCAGTATTCGGGAGATAGTAGGTTCGAACCCCACTGTCGGCAGCCCTGAAAATGGTTTTCCGTGGTTTCCCATTTTCACACCAGGCAAATGCTGGGGCTGTACCTTAATTAAGGCCACGGCCGCTTCCTTCCCACTCCTAGCCCTTTCCTGTCCCATCGTCGCCGTAAGACCTATCTGTGTCGGTGCGACGTAAAACAACTAACAAAAAAAAAGTAACCTTTCCTCCACCAATCGCTTCACATGACCCCAACACCGAGGCCGGTTTATGCACACAGCTTCATCCATCGAGTACATTCCTAACTTAACATTTACCTTCTCATACCGAGTACCCACCTGCAATTCTTCCCGCCTGCTTTTACCAGCAATCATTCTCGCTAATTTCATGTCTATTACTTCTAGGTTAAGAACTTTCACTCCCGTAAAACAAAGTTGGTCTGAAAACAGACCGATGTAAAGATAAGCTGACTTCTTTCTTACAGAATACTGTTGGTCGCAACTAGAGCTCATTGAATTCCCTTACTGTTTCTACTACAGCATCTCTGTATGCCACCCATTCTCTTTCTATAAACTGAAACTTTGTGCTAATTGTATCCATATTCTGCACCCATATCCAGAATTGATATGAAATGGATGATCATTTTAATCAATATCTAGTCGCAAATATAGCCAGTGCAGCGAAATTCACTTCAAGTGCTGCATGGTGTCTCAAATGAAAAATTTGGGACGGAAGCCTTAATCTCAGTAGGCAACATTAAATCACGTAGCAGGAAGCTTTCAAACTGACAGCAATTTGTTGAGATCCCTCAAATTAAACTGAGATGCCGACAGGTTACCATTTATGTTACTATGTTGTCACGTGATCCGCTTGTCGAGAGCAATAAAGACACTCCCAGTCCCTGAAAAAAGGCAGAGCTGAAGACAAGGAAAGGAAATTTGCAATGAGGGATAGAGCGATACAAGATACCCCTTTTCGCCGGTAGTTTAACCCATCCGGAAGAATGTCAGAAACCCCCAGGCAAAGTTAAGCCAATCACAACGCTCAAAATTACTCTTTTGAAACCAGCGCCTCAGATAATTAAGTAAATTTTAGATGTGTGGATAATGTTAAAGGAGAGATAGTGTGATGCACACAGCAGGATAAAATGTCAGATATTCTGTACAGTTTCTGTTATTAATTATACGTGTTAGAATTATATTTGAGAAAGTGCGTAGCTGTAACGCACATGCCGCACTGTGAATCACGTGTTTCCGTAATACACCAACGTACAGTGCGTTCCAAAGAGAAGTTAGTGCTACCCAAGCCGATAAATTAATTAAGCACTCTACGATCGATTTCCGAGATAAATTTCATAGGGAGTAAGCGCCAATATTGTGAGTTCAGGAATACATGTGGTCAAAGTATACAACGTGTGAAATAAAAATTCATTCTGCTAAGGATATCCACCCCACAGCGCAGGAATATCAAGTGCACGAATCCCCTGAGGTTAGGAAGACGAGCCCTGTCGTGTTCACGCAACTACAAAGGTGACCTGATCACCGCGCTTATCCTCAGCGTGCAGTCAGTCTATTCTCAGTGTGTATTCTCACAGTTCATTCTCAGTGTACTCTCAGCGTATAATTAGTTCTCACTGTTAGTTCGTCCATGTTACGTGTCACCTGTAATCGTCTCGAGTGAGTAAGTTACTTCAAAACTTTCAGTTGTTCTGTTTCAAGCTATAAACCATCATTAGCAACATTAACTTTAAATCAGTCATGCCGACAACTAACTTAGACCAGCAGAGTATCAGTGCTCAATGAGTTAAAGTATTCATTCAGAATAATAGTTTCCAGTGGGAAAATAAACAACCTAAGACTAAACATATTAGTAATTCGACGCTTTGCCGTATATACTATGGCATTGACAAACGCAATAGCAACTTGTGTTCCAGTACGCCTGAAGCAAATATAAGACAGATAGATTACCAGGAAAGCAGACGGGCAGTGGTTAACTAAATGGACGCTTGGTCATAGTTGTTTGTTCAAGAAGAATGGATTCAGTTACCGAGCAGCTCGCTCAGGCCAGTTCAAATTCCGAGAATAGCAGGGTGACCGACCTTCAAACGTAAACAAATGTTAAGCGACCTTGTGGGAAGGGAGCGGAACTAATCCGATATGACTGACCACCACTTTGGTGAGAATATCTCAATGTCCAGCTGATCAGGAGGTTACGAAGGAGTGTTCCGACAGTAGTTTCATCATATGTGCAATATTATACCGGTGTGTAGAGGCAATTATCCATAATCAAATGTGTTAGTATAATATAAATTGTCTAACTAGTAAGTAAGTTCGTCAAGATCAAGTTTCTTGTGTGTGACGAAGTGTACTTGAAGACACCAATCATGTCTGGATATGGCGGTTTTACAACGATGCCCCGTGTCTCAGTCGCCATGGGCTAAACGAAGCAGGGCAGCTGAATAGACTTCAAAAGGCACGCCGTGAAATCTTCAAATGAGTAAGTGGACTGAAATCTATGGTGTTGTTTATTCTAATAATGTACCGTACGTAATTCTTTTATTTAAGACGCGAGTTTGTGAAAGATAAATGTCAGTAGCATAATTCGCACTCAATGTTAGTCGATGTTAGTAGTAATAATATCGTAGTCGTCACCTTGTGAACAGTTTTTACTATTCACGCACTATGATATTAATTATGTTATTTAACTTCAGATCGACGAGTTGCCAACAAAGTCTCGAGTTTCATTATGGTACAGAGTGAAACGTATATTTCACGGAGAAAAATTATTTTACATAATATATTCAATTACAGTAAGATCAGTGAATTTTCATTCTCACAGAATAATAATGATATTAATTATCATTTTTCGCGCAGAGATATATTTAGGACGTTTTGACAGTCGTCTTCATGGTACGCTACCCGCTAGTTGTGATTTTTATGTTCATGGTGACATATTTTACGGTATAGTTAATAATCACGTAAGTCCTGGGAACCAGTTGAGATTGTTTTGTTCTTTTGAATAAAAGTAAAAGAGTCATTGTTTCTATATTGAACGCGATGAGTTAATTGTGGAAGTCTGTTGAACATTGATTGGTCCGTTATGATGGAGGATTACGAGCATTTACTGTAAATTGATTCTGAGAGTAAAGGAAGAGATAATTTCTATGCCAGCGGATAAGCTGAGAGTTAAGTGATAGAAATATTAAAAGTATAAGAAATGCGTGAAGCTCTGTATACGAAAGAAAAGGGCAATAATTTGTACACTCAGGAAGATGAATGTCATTTGAGGTCTAAGATGATATAATTAAAGAAAGTGCTCAATACAGTGACAAAAATGACCTAGTTATGAAAAGAGTACCCATGCAACCAATCATTAGATATCTACTTATGCAACGGTTATAAAAGACTCGCTGACACTTGCAGTGAAGCTAAGATAATTTTTAACGAAAATAATATAAAATGGTTTCCACCTTAAAATTTTGTAAGGAATAGTATGTTTCATTGCTATTTAGATTTACGTCGCACCGACACAGATAGGTCGGAATAGGACGTAGCAGGTATAACTATATTTTGGTTTTCATGTCAACGTCATTCGAGAGGTTTTCTTGCTCCACATTTTTGAATTGATAATTACACTTCATGCTGTTATGAGAGATCGTTAAGTTGTTATATGTCAGGAGAGAGCCATGATAAATCCACATCAAGGTCATGGTCGACGCTGATTTCAACGATAACACATCCGTAGATATTGAAATTAACACGCGTCATAGAAATCAGTAAATTCATTGTTCAGCATTTTTGTATTGTGAATAACCATATACGTGAATCGGCGTGTATAACTATTAGTGTATGATATTAGCATAGATGTATTTTTATTTCAGCAGTGTTTTCCCTTTGATTATTTTATTTAGCATAGGTTTTTACTGACTGTGGTTATAAATGTAGATAGGCTTTCTTTTATTAAGATGGGTGATTTTCCGCTGTGTTTTGTATAATGTTAGGTTCATGATAGCTCGCCTCAAATTAACTAGACTGCATCTTAGATTCACTTCTTGTTTACATAATAAGAGCAACATAATTACCTAGGGTATAAACGTGACTGAACAACGCACCCCACAATTACAATTTTTCTCATGTGTAAATTCAGACAAGGTTAATCTAGAAATTATAAATATTTGTTATGTATTTTTGATATTTTCAGGTAGTTTGAGTCCCTGTGAGACCAATTATGATCAACGCTTGTTATATAAATGGAAACAATAGCTGTTCAGTTGACTAGATGCTCAATTAAACTTGAGGTGATTGTCCTCCTATCTTCATGGTTTTACAAAGTGATACCACCTTTAAATCTGTAAACTTGTGATAAAGAAACAAATCAATCATTAAAAATTAACGTTACGAAAAACTTTTGAAGTGTTAGATGGAGATATTCAGCTTTGAGAGGCCATTAAAATATATGTCAAATTCACTGTAATTTAATGAAGATGAAATGTGTAAAGGGGAGAAGTGAATCCCAATGACTATTGAATGTTCTGAGTCATATAATTGCACGTGTGAACACCAATAACTGGTAATTGGTAATGAATAATGCTCATTTTTAATTACTCAGTTTCAGTCATTAATCCATATTTAAAGTTCATGTTAGTAAATAATAATTCAGTTGCGTAAGCAGAGAATATTGTAGTATCTCATGGTTGTCTATAAACAACGTAGTTAACTAGTATAAAATTTGATTAGTTAAATGCATTCGGTGAATTAAGTAGTGATGCCACTTAATTTTGAGCCTCCAGGATTAAATCAGTTAATTGATGTGGAGAATGTGCAATTGCATTTTTGTATGTTTACTTTGAGTTGATGACGAATACACTTGTTACACATATGCTTGAATCAGATTTTAATTTTATTTCAATTCAAATTTTCTGATGCTTGTTCAGTCTTATTTGTCATTTTTCTTTTATGAATTAACGCATTTAAACTACAGAGTGGGCCAGTATTTCTTTTATTTCAGTAGAATAGATTAGCCTATAGCCTAATAGCCTCATAACCTCGTATCGCATTGCACATTGAGAGTCTAGTGAACGAAAACACCCCTGGAGAGAAGAGACGTCGGCGGTGAGTATATTTTATTACAGGGCAGAGGAAGCAGTACGAAGGGTGCAATACTTCTGTCCAATTTTCTTATCCTTGAGATTTTCTACCCTTATTCGTCAGCAGACAGATTTCACTTTCTCTATCTTAGGCCTAAAGATAGTCAATTCACTACAGATCAGATAGTGTCCGTATCATTGAAGACTTCCTGTATCAACCGCACATTTCTAACGGATTTCCTGAATTCAAATTCGGTTAATATATAGCCCATTTTGGATCTGGTTCCCCCACCCTCCCATGTGCAGCGGTGAATAGCCTTATGCTTGAAGAATGTATTCGTAAATGCTTATCCCATACTAGCACAGAAGTCCAGCAAACGCTTCCCATTCGTATTAGGATCCATATCTTCCCCACATTTACCAATCACACTTGCGTATCGTTCAACGTTCACCTACATTTAGAGCCCTACACGGATTTATTCGCGGATATCCGCTATGTTAGTGTCTCGGCGGATGCAAACTGTATGGCAGTGCGGATAATTTTGCGGATAATGAAGTTCATTGCTTTTCACTCAGATATGCTGTTATTTTTACTTGTGGTTAGGCCACCGTTGACATTGGTATGGGAGTATGGTGATATATAAAGAGCCTTGACACCATAAAGCTGTAAATGTGACCTAAGCTTAACTGGCTCCTGCCCGCAGTTAATGGATAGATGGAACAAAGGTCAATACGTCGGTAGTTGTTGCAAAAGAAAAACCCTCATAAACCTGTGACAGTAGGGGGTTCTGATGTCAGGTACCAGGCCTATTGAATTATGTTAACATATCTATCCATTTCAATACATTAGGTGTAATATACTGCAGTTAAATATTTACAATATCCTCGGATAGCCATTCGAGGATGCGAATAACAATTCGCGGATGCGGGTGCGGATGAAGGAAGTGCGGATGAGGATAATATTTTGTATATCAGTGCAGAAATCTACCTATATTCCGCCCGAGACGTCATCTCTCTACAGATTTGTTCATAGTACAGAGTACATGAAATATAACCGTAACTACCTGATTCTCTCGTAGAAGTTTTCAATTAATTGACACACATAAAGATATCGTCGCCTTACTTCTAAAACCTCGTATGTCACAATGTTCTTCCTACCCATTATATTCCTTAAGACTGGTCAAGCCACCCAGCCACGTATTTATATCAATCCATCACAACATTTTTCGTAGTGTTCACTTTCCTATGCTGATGTGTGAAGGAAAATGGACCTTACCACACCGTATTGTAGGGATGTTGTTTTCATGGCGAATTTAAGCACTCCTACAGTTTAATTTATTTAAGGTTAATTTTCCTTTACACACAGCCATAGGAAAATGAACACAACGAAAATTGTTCTGATGGACTCTACATCCATATGTGGCTGGCAGGCGTGACCAGTCTTTAGGAAGAAAATGGATAGGAAGTGCATTGGGAGATACGAGGTTTTAGAAGTAAGCCATCGATATATTAAATACATATTAAATGTTTGAAGCAATGTTACAACTGAGATGAGATCAAATATTATCTCATTCTCAATATCAACGAATCAATTTCATTTTCCTTGGGGTTTCTATGCTCAACTGGGTGTTATTGTTCACTGAAGTCGTCTGGTCTTACTGTACTTTAATTTAGTTATGAAGCTGAATATGACGATAATTTAATGACAGTAAACACATTTTTTCTTTCCTATATGCTCTGTTGCACTTCCTTCTCACCACGTATCAGTCAGTCGAGGTAGTCGTCTGCTCCTTATCTGCCCGACTGCCCATCAATTAGTATGCAACATGGACGCAGCTGCAAGGTAATTTTCATTTATAAATCTTGTAAACATATCATATTTGTTACAAAAAGTACGTTTCAGTCAGCACAGTGGACAAGGGATTTACAGTGATGTGCATTTTAATCTAGGATTGTTTTATCTGCTGGCTGTCATGAATGAGACTATAATTTCATTAACCTCAGTGCTAGGACGTGCATGCCACTGAGGAAAGAAGTAATTCCTCTCCATTTTTGACAGGATACATATCCTGTAGTTGATTATGAAATGAATATCTGTGTCAGGTATTACTGAAGCTGAATATTGACGAGGAGATTTAATTGAAAGCACGTTGATTTTATTACTGCTATATTTAGGAATGAGTATTCTGAACGTTAAGGGAATGGAGTTGTCTAGGAAACAAAACAATTATTTTTGTCAAACTAAGCCTGCATATCGTGGTTCAAAGTAGCTTGAAGTTCCCGTCGTTTAACTGAAAACTACGATGTAGATGTATTCTGTGTCTAGTCTATTAGAGTGGGCCAAATTTACCTCCAATAATTCGTATAAACTGCTTCCAATCTCTTATCAGAGCATGATAGCTGAGTCGTATAACCATTTTCTTCTCACTAGTGTGTCCTGCTGTTCGAATCTCAGCCAATTCAAATGTGATATTTGAAATGGAAAATCACGTCCCTGTGTTTCGAATTCCACGTAGAACTAGAAATCGCATCCCCAAGACTACAATATCAATAGTCACGTTAAACTACAAGCTTACGTAATTCATTCATTTATTTGTTTTCATGGTTAAAAGTTACAATTCTCTTTAACTTTGAACACTTTCCCTCTTATCCAACTTGGCAGCGGAATTTCACTGCCGTTAGTTGGTATGACTCTGAGAAGTTACATAGTTTATAATATAACGTAAAAATCTCGACACAAACAGAAGTTCTTATAAAAAATAACTTCCATACATACTCCAGCTGAACAGCTAGTTGAGTAAAACACAAATGTTTATTTTTTAAATAATTTTAGTGTTCGTTTTGAGTTTCAGTTCTATATTTTACACAGTAACATTCCTCGGTAGCTGTTTGGAACGGTGCGGTCTCCCTTCTTATTTCGAGGTGTATAAGGGCGAATTTCAAGTCCCTGGGGATTTTGCATTTGCTGTTATATATACTAAATATATTCTGTGTGTGTAATAAGTTATTAATTCACCCGTATGCAGAAAAATGATTAGTTTCTTGGACGTCCTTCGAATTAAGGGAAGGTAAAAAACGTCGCAAGTTAAATCACTTTCCTGTAACCGCAAACATTTCTGAACCAATGAGTTCAGTGAGTTTAGAATCACGGGAAGACCATGCTGGTTTAATTCGATCTCGATTGACAAGGACTTCGTTTGATGATACTTGACAATCAATCAAGGAAAGTATCTAGGACAAGAATTTGATGTTCATAATCAACAGACTCAACAAACGATCTGATTATTGAAATGCGCCCTTGTTCGTTCTAGTTAAAGGTTTGTGCACTATTTTCAAATGTTTTATGAAACAGCTATCTGGACAAGTTCTGTGTAAATACGTGCATTTTCTTGTAAGTGATTTACGTGAGAACAATGATAGTCACTCTTGTCTCACGAACGATATCGATGATCGTAAAATTGATAAGTAGCAATAATTCGTAGAATTCAAATGAGAGTTCATTCAGTTATTACGTTTAATACGTACATCAGACAGCACCGGGGAAGAACAACTAATACATACACATGCACCCAAGCACGCTCGAGCACACATACACACATACGCACACGCAAACGCAAAAATACACGGTTACACACCGGTAATTTCAGTTATTAGAAACTCGTATTTCTAGGAGCCTTGAACTGAGTAAGACAAGAAGTGTGAATATATTGAGTTAAATTTAACATATTTCGTAATGCTAGGTTCTTAAATTTGAATTCATTTTAAGACATTCTTGACCTATTGTAATGCTGTGGTACAGACGTTTACAGAATAAAACCCGGTACTTCAATTTGGCTGAAAGACATAATATTACTTTCCTGGGTGTCAATTCTGAGTTTGATTTATAATGTTCCTATATATACACACACGTTAGAAAGCCTCCGTGGCTCAGGCGGAAGCGCGCCGGCCTCTCACCGCTGGATAACCTGGAACAAATTCCGGTCACTCGATGTGAGATTTGTGCTGGACAAAGCGGAGGCAAGACAGGTTTTTGTCCGGGTACTCCGATTTCCCTGTCATTTTTCACTCCACCAACACTCGCCATTAACATTTCATTTCATTTGTCAGTCATTAATCATTGCCCGAGAGGAGTGCGACAGGCTTAGGCAGCCGGCACAATTCCTGTACTCGCCGCTAAATGGGGGCTTCATTCATTCCATTCGTGAATCGGTAGAATAACTGGAAACAGGCTGTAGATTTTCATATACGTCATACTCTGCGCTGTAAACACTCGTGTTAACGACACATCATCATAGACACTTCTTTTACCATACTTAAGGCCATCAGGCCCAAAGTCCAAGTGCTACGAAGAGAGACTGCCTCCACTTCAGTCTGTCTTTTGCTTCACTTTGCCATCCATCTAAGGGTCCAACGTCTTGAAGGTCTTTGAACACATCACGTTCTTGATCATCCTCGGGCCTCCTGCCTATCACCTTGGTGATGAGTGTTATGCTTGGTCATCTACTATCCTGCAATGGAGCGGCATGTCTCGTCCAGTGCAGTGTTCATCGGGTTTCAAGGAGGAGATGAACGTCATAGTGGCAGTGATTTCCTGTTTGTAGTATCGTCTGCATTACCGTTTTGCTAGACGGTCATCCCATATGTTTGAATTCACTGATAGTTTTTCTATCGTGGTCTTTAAAGGTGGGCGTGGTCATCGAATTTAATTATATTTTCGGTGTAGGACCACATATTCTATCGGATGTTTGATTCCGGAGTGTCAGAGTGTCCATTATAGCACTACATCACCAGCGTGTTGAAAGCATTTGACGTTTTTGTCCCCGATTTCAACTCCCCAGAGGTTGTTACAAGTCATCTCTGTCATGGATTCCTTAACTGTGACGTTAAATAGAACTGATGATAATCCATCACTCTATCGTAGCCCGATTTCATGTTAGACAGTTGAAGTAAAAAGAAGGTTGCAGTGTAAGAGCATGGAAGAGTCGGTTACAAAATGTGATGTTCTCTTCTTTTAGAATACAAATTCTGAAGTTAGATTAGAATTTCCCCAGACTAGAGCTCTAGAAAATTAACTATTAAAATTCAAAGTAGCCATTTTCTGGGAATTTCTTCCCTTATAGTTTTTCAAGTGGTACACACTGCCCGATCATATAACGGAACGTAAGACTATATGAGTCTCACAGCTCACTAATTCACTGTCAATCTATTTGTATTTAAGTAAATCAACATTTTCTAAGGATTACTTTCCGTTATTTAATAACGAATTATATACGCAGAACCATAGAACTGTCAGATTCAATGTTTCTCTGGCTAGTACATATCCCAAGTGGTATGACCCTATTCCAATTCCACAACAAATTAGAAATAATTTGGAGGCATGGGAACGAAAAGTGATGAGGAAGATTTATGGTGCAGTATTCGAGAAGGGCGGATGGAGAATTAGGACCAACAAAGAGCTGTATGAACTCAATAATAATCGATAAATAACTGCAGATATAAAGGTTAGAAGACTACGGTGGTTGGGACATGTGCAGCGAATGGATGAACAGCGAGTGCGAAGGACGTTGTTAGTTACCAAGCCCGAAGGAACGACCAAGAATACGATAGATGGACGATGTAGAGGCGGACTTAAGAAGACTAGGAATACGGAACTGCAGAAGGCTTGCCGCTTCGAAAGACGACTGGAGGAGGCAAGTGATCGACAAGGTCCAAGTCCTTCAGGGACCGTAGTGCCAGGTAAGTAAGTAAGTAAGTAAGTAAGTAAGTAAGTAAGTAAGTAAGTAAGTAAGTAAGTAAGTAAGTAAGTAAGTAAGTAAGTAAGTAAGTAAGTAAGTAAGTAAGTAAGTAAGTAAGTAAGTAAGTAAGTAAGTAAGTAAGTAAGTAAGTAAGTAAGTAACTAAGTAAGTAAGTAAGTAAGTAAGTAAGTAAGTAAGTATGACCATATTTTGAGAAGTAGTACAGCTAAAATAATAGAACTAAACGATGCTGCACTCTCAGGACCGAGAAAGTTTTACGCGAGAAACAAAGAATGTATGAGATGAATGCATAAGTTTTTGCCGGTTTTTTGTGATAAAGAAAACACGTAATTTCAAGAGAAATTCATTTTTGATTTATTCAAAATATTGGATATCGGCTTCTACACACTCCGCCCCATCTTTCAAGTAAGTCATGAATACCATGCCATATAAAGTGCTTGTCTTTTGCGGCAAACCATTCATCGAAAAATTTTCCAACTTTCCCGAAATTGCTAAAGTGCTGCTCTGCAAGCGCGTGCCCCATTGATGCGAAGATGTGAGAGTCAGATGGCGCCAGGTCTAGCCAGTACGGCGGGAGCGGAAGAGTGTACCATCCAAGTGATTCCAAGGTGTCTTTCATTGGTTTTGCTGTGTGAGACGGCGCATTGTCGTGTAACAAATCACTTTGCCATGTTTTCCGGCCCATTCCGGTCGTATTTCTATCAATGTGTGATTTAAATTAATAATTTATTGGCGATAGCGTTGTGCATTAACAGTTTCGCGGGCTTCAAGAGTTCATAATACACAATACCGCTCTGGTCCCACCAGAATCAAAGCATGGTCGTTCACATTGAAGTCACCACGTTTAAAGTTTCGAAACCATGTCTCATATGTTCTAATCGATGGCGCGTGTTCATTTGTTTCTACAGCAAACGATGATTTTCCACAACTTTTTTCTTTTGATCAAATTAGAAAAACAAATCGTGCGTGCCGCAAATGTTCTATTTCAGACACAAACGTCGACATGATCATTGAACGATACAACACAGACGCTAGTGTTTGGCGAACTCAACTTTTGTGTGCTGGTAGGCTAATGTCAGACGAACAAACTGACGTATTTGTCAAATTCATAAGCTGCGTACTGTTCGCTGGCTCCATCTCTTAATGAAACCGGAAAAGACTTATGCATGCACATGGTACAGTCCATCAGAACAATTTTCGTTGATTTCATTTTTCTATGCTCGTGTGTAAATGAAAATGAACCTTAAATACATCATACTCAAGGAGCGGGTAAATATATAATGCAAACAAACATTCCTACAGTACAGTACAGTACAGTAAGGTTCATCATCTTTTACACATCAGAATCGGAAAATTAACTCAACAAAGTTTGATCTGATGGACTGCATATCAATATGTAGCTGGGAGGCGTGACCAGTCGTAAGGGAAATAATGGATAGGATGTGCATTATCACATTCGCGGTTTTGGCATTGTAGCGACGATATCTGTAATAATGTGTTGAATCATAAACTACATATACTACACATCGTAGGCTTACTTCTAACACCTCGTATGTTACAATGTTCATCCTACCTATTATATTCCTTAACACTGGTCACGCCTCCCAGACACATATTTATGTGCAATCCAACAGAACCTGTTTCGTAGTGTTCATTTTCCTGTATGCAGAAGAGTAAAGGCAAAAGGACCTTACCATACAGTATTGTACTGATGTTGTTTTCATGGCGAATTTAAGCACTCCTACAGTTTAACGTATTTAAGGTTCTTTTTCCTTTATACGTAACCATAGGAAAATTAACACAACGAAAATTGTTCTGATGGACTGTACATCCATATGTGGCTGGAGGGCATGACCAATCTTAAGGAAGAAAATGGATAGGAAATGCATTGGGAGATACGAGGTTTTAGAAGTAAGCCATCGATAAACATATCATATCGTCGTTGCCGGGACAAAACCTCCTATGTGATAATATTTTTGGAGACATACTGACCCGCAGCACACACATTATGAAGAGCGAGAATGCCTTGACATTATTCACACAATATTGCACCTTAGATGACAGAACATTACCGGCCAAAGCTCTAAGCTAAAAATTTTCACATAGGAGGTTTTGTCCCGGCAGCGACGATATACTACAGAGCTTGGTTAATTTAATGGCTAGTGAAAAGGATAAATTACTGACTAGGTGGAGTTCACCACCTTAAACACAATGTAGAATGTAGCTACATTAAAACCTCCTACATGGCGTTCTAATAAATGTTTCTTTGCCGGTTTGGTTCCTTTCCGATGACTAAATCAATTAGTAAGAAAAGCAGCATCAGCAATCCGTTTCCCCTAAGAAGGTATTTCCCTTGCCTGGTGCAAGGCAAAGATCTACCTTGCTTCTCAGAGGCCAAAGCAAGTGCCATAACAAGATTAAGCTGCTGAGGAACATGTGAGAATCTGTAGTAAAGACTAGCATCTCTGATGTGAACGTGCCACACGCATTCCAGCAGCATGCGGAATGCCACGCTCGCCTTGAAGACAGACCGCCGTATCGGAGACCAGACTGCGGTACCTAACTGGTGAACGGTGAAGTTGTACGTCACAGAGATGGAATGGGATCCATCTCAGGATGCAATACCAGAAATTTAATTGCAGATCCAGTCTGTAAAACGATAGGTACTAATGAGTTTACGCGAGAGCGTGTGTTGGGAATCAGTTATTTCCGAATGGGAAGGAGAGGGCATTGTAGCTTCTGTACTTTGTTTCTCTCTTCGCATAATTAAGGCCTGCACAATGGACGGAAGGAAGTTTAGAATTGAATACCTCATGTTGCCTTTCGTCTGACAACAAAAGTTATAAACTTGACCTGTTCTATTGAATAATTGTGTAGCAAATGGACACGTAATTCTCTAGATCAAAGTGTACACAGAATGACAAACACAGATTGTAATTCAAGCAAGCAAACTGCTCATGACGTAGTTATAGGCATGCGATTACGAAACTTTACGTGGAATTCAAACTATAAGCATTAAACTTCTCTTTTCAAAAGTCATGCATAAGTCGCGATTCCAACAGGAGACATTGTGGCGAGAAGCCAGCTATCATGCCTTAATTCATAATCCATATTTTTCCAGTCCTTTAATAATAATCTTTATGAAATGAATGTTCCTTAACAAGAATTGTGAATATATATGTTCTCCTCGCTCATCCTGAAACAGCTGGTTAGTTGTGCGAGTGTTCATTACACCTGATAACCTGTGGCTGCGGAAAATATTATCCATAAGTAAGCTCTCATAATTCATACACTTGTGTCCAGCCGCATCCCAATGACACCTAACACAGAGAACAGCGAAATAGCTTAGTTGTGTCGAGCATTAATAAGAAATCGCATTAACCCACAATGGCGGTACCAGCATACCACTTCATCATCCTAGGGCTTTTATTAAGATGAGTACACATTTATTTAGAATACTTAAGGTGTACATAGTACCAAGGCACGTGAAATAACTCGCGCAACCACAAAAATCTAAGTTTTTCGTTTCACCCTTTTGAAGTGTCCCAGAGGGTTATGATTACATTATCTCCGTTTACTATTAGTACTATTAATAATCATATTAATATTAGGTATTTTAGGACCTTTGTTTGAGGTTTGAAGAAACATTCAAATGAGACTGGTATCCTAAATGTAAAACATCAATATTACAGAGATGAAATTCTGTGTGGAGAGAAAACCAACTGAACAACGGAGATATACTTGCAAGAACACAAGTTTCAATTCAGGAGATGGTGGATTCGAACCCGACGATCGGCAGCCCTGAGTATGTTGCTTCAAGGTGTCCCTTTTCCACACCAACATTTACTAAGACAACGGTCGACTCTTTACCAGTTCTATACGTTTCCTATCCAAGAGTTGCCGGAAAACCTATTTGAATAGTGCGACGTTAGAACATGTTAAATAGTCAATACGAAGCTGAGTAAAACACTGCTTGAAGCAAATATCTCTTGAGACGGTAATTGAATTCCGGATTTCTCGGAGAGCAATTGATTGTGGTACTAAAAAGACCTAGATTCAATTACTATCTATCTCATTAAGTTTTCATGATTTTAAATATTCACATCGTCGGTCAAGGAGCAATATCTCGTATCGATGGCCTAGAGTGAATACCTCTTATCTCCCAAAGTTCTTGATATCCATTATTTCCCTTTAGGCTGGTCACGCCTCCCAGCCACACATGGATATGCATTCCATCAGAACAATGTTCGTTGTGTTCTTTTTTCCTATGCCGATGTGTGAAGGAAAATGAACCTTTCCGTACCGTACTATAGGAAAGTATGTTTGCATGACGTATTTACTAACTCTTAGAGTACAATTTTTATAAGGTTCATTTTCCTTTACTCGGCAGCATAGGAAAATCTACCAAACGAACATTGTTCTGATGGACTGCATAACCAAATGTGGCTGGAAGGCGTGACTAGTCTTAAGGGAAATAATGGATAGGAAGAACTTTATGAGATACGAGGTATTCATTCTAAGCCATCGGTATGTCACAATGTTCTCTTATCCATTATTATCCTTAAGAATTGTCACTCCTCCCAGCCACCTACGGATATGCTGGTCATCAGGACAATGTTCGATGTATTCATTATAGGTTGCGAAAGTGTAAAGGAAAATGAACCTTATACTATAAGAGTGCGTAAATACGGCATGAAAACGTACATTTCAACAGTACGGCACGGTAAGGTTAATTTTTCTTTGCACACATGCATAGGAAAATGAACACAACGAAAAATTGTTCTGATGGACTGTATATTCGTATGTGGCTGGGAGGTTTGACCAGTCTTAAGTAAAATAATGGATATTAGGAAAATTGTGAGATACGAGATTTTGTTTCTTTAAGGAAGAAATCATCTTATAAACAACGTTAAGAAATTCCAATCTGCTAGTATGTTATAATAATACTCGTATACCTTCAGCTACCTTGCGCAGGAATTTCAATTTTACGCCATTTAAGCTGCCTGCCTGTCAATTTCCACTTTACATTTAGATAACTGCTGGGCGAACTACGTCAGAGACGTAACTGCATTTATCGATAAACACCAAATGTTTCACCAGAAACCATTTACACGCCAACATCGCATGACATTGAATGACGAATAGACTTTTCTCCGCCCTTCAAATATCCGACTACTTCTACCAGGTTTGAACCCGCGATCTTGAGATCCGGAGACCAACTCTCTATCACTAATCAACAGAGTGAGCAGATGTGGTAACATTCAAAGAGCTTGTTAGGCCTATTAATTAACAATATTATATTGAATAAAGCAT
The DNA here is from genome assembly GCF_040414725.1 of Anabrus simplex. Classification (NCBI taxonomy): domain Eukaryota; kingdom Metazoa; phylum Arthropoda; class Insecta; order Orthoptera; family Tettigoniidae; genus Anabrus; species Anabrus simplex. The sequence goes on along the minus strand of NC_090266.1, from coordinate 470,993,816 downwards.
TTAACAGCCACATAAATTGCCGCTCATCTTCTGAACACATTTTGATGTTGATCAGAAAACGTAGATAAAAGTAATGTTCATGATCATATAATATCCCATGAAGATTCACGGCCAGGTTCTTGTAAAACGAATAGTTGGAGACGACTGCATTTCGAAATGTAATATCGGAAATGGAATTCTAACTAGATGGGTCTGTAAAAGAAAATAACAGTATTGCCCGTAGAAGCTATACGGCTTGAGAAATGGTTCGATTTGTTTTTAGGTAAGGAGTAAATGAATAAGACCTTCTGGACCTGAGGTCAAATTCTCCTTATCTTCTGTTGTTCTTGATTTTGTTGCCACTGCATCGCCACGTAAGGGATTTTGGACATCCTGCTCCACAAGCTAGTACAATTCATGTTTATGAATTCTGTCTAATGACCTGTATTACTAAGGTATCAGTACTGGTGTGCACGTTGGTAATTAATAGGACCATGAGTTGGAAACGAAACGGTCATGATCTAATGTTAGGCATTTTCAAGGCAATAAAGTGGAAGTAACTTCTGGGATGGCCTAGGGGAGGTTTTTAAGCCCCTTGTTTGTACAGCTTTACCCCGAAGTAAGCACACCCCCTATCAGTTCCTCTAGCTACAATGGAAATTGGTAGTAGGCTCCGAAATCATCCGGGTCAAACTAACAAGAAAACTTAGAACACAACAGACATTGCTACAGTAGGATATATCTCCAAACACCGGTAGGTTTGAAGATGAGTTTCTTCACCTCATCTTCGCTTAGAAAAACGCCCATAGAACAATACGCTCATGGCCGCATATGAAACAACACTGACCTTCCTTTCTCAATTTAGAGACAACCCCAATATTATGGGTGATTACAAACTCTGCCAGTGCAATTTTCTCACGCTCTAATCCAAAAATTAACACACTGCATTATGAAGCATATACAATTAGCCAATATGCATAGTGATTGGGCGCAAGGATCAAATAACACACACACACGCCACCCTCTTAACTCCAATTTACGTAGTGAGATGGGGGCGGAAACGAATCAAAGAGTCGGGGAGAATGATTGGAAGGGGAAACTTCACAATAAGGGGTGAGAATCAGTAGGGAGGGTATAACAGTGAGATAATAAAGGAATATAAAGAGAAAAAGGGGAGCCTGAGAGTGTAACGATCAGTAGGCCTACATAAGAACTTTATATTAGCATGAGATACGTTCTAATAAATCATATACTGATATAGTGTCTGACTCGTTGGCTGAATGGTAAGTGTACTGGCCTTCGGTTCAGAGTGTCTCGGGTTCGATTCCCGGCCAGGTCGGGGATTTTAACCTTCATTGGTTAATTACAATGGCCCGGAGGCTGGGTGTTTGTGCTGTCCCCAACATCCCTGCAACTCACACACCACACATAACAGTATCCTCCACCACAATAACACGTAGTTACCTACACATGGCAGATGCCACCCACCCCCATCGGAGGGTCTCCCTTACAAGGGCTGCACTCGGCTAGAAATAGCAACACGAAATCATTATATTACTGATGAAGTTACCTGCTTGCCTGATTTCATTCTTTTAGTACCCCTTCTGTTTCTTATCTCGACATTGTATTGTGTAATTTCGTTTCTCTACTTGTCAGCAGAGTTTTGAAGTTATCGTTCTACGTATTTCGTTCCCAGAACAGTAGTTCACTTTTTACTGTATAGTACCTACTTTTTACTTTCCTATTTATTGTGATTCTTATACTGTAATTTAAGTACAAATTGTATTACTTGTACTGTGTCCTGTATTACTTATATGTACCAATTCTATTTCTGACATTACTGTAACGATTGTGAAAAACCGGGTAATTGTAAATGTACCTCCTAACCATTATTTTCCGTAAGACTGGTCACGCCTCTCAGCCACGTACGGATATGCAGTCCATCAGAGCAATTGTCCTTGTGTCCATATTCCTATGCCAATGTGTACAGGAATATTAAACTTACATGCATTATACGGTAGGAGGGAATCATGCATACATTTCTGCAGCAGGCCTATGCTAGAAGGTATGTAAGGTTCATTTTCCTGTACACGTAGACATATGAAAATGAACACAACGACTATTGTTCTGATGGACTGCATATCCGTACGTGGCTGAGAGGCGTGACAAGTCTTAAGGAAAATAATGGTTTGGGTGTGCATTGCCACTTACCCGGTTTTTCAGAATCGTTACAGATTACAATTCCATTGGTAGTGTTATACTGTATTACTTTCTATTGTTCTGTTAGTCTGTATTGTATAATGTAAATGCATAGTATTCTGTAGATGATATTGTTAAGTACCTGTTCAAATGATATTTTTATAATTACCTGCATTATTGCGTTACGTATATTTTTAAGATGTCGTTACCTTATTCAATAAATTCTCATCTCTTTATTTTTAATTTTTGACTTTTAGCGAGATGATAATTATCTTCAACACTGCATAGATAGATAGAGGGAGCTAGATTGATAGATATACACTGACTGACAGAGCAAATGCAACACCAAGAAGGAGTGGTCAGAACTTTATGCCAATTGCAGGGTAGACTGACGTCACTGAGGTATGCTCATGATGTGAAATGCGCCGCTGTGCTGCGCACGTAGAGAACGATAAATGGGACACGGCGTTGGCGAATGGCCCACTTCGTTCCGTGATTTCTCAGCCGACAGTCATTGTAGAACGTGTTGTCGTGTGCCACAGGACACGTGTATAGCTAAGAATGCCAGGCCTCCGTCAACGGAGGCATTTCCAGCAGACAGACGACTTTACGAGGGGTATGGTGATCGGGCTGAGAAGGGCAGGTTGGTCGCTTCGTCAAATCGCAGCCGATACCCATAGGGATGTGTCCACGGTGCAGCGCCTGTGGCGAAGATGGTTGGCGCAGGGACATGTGGCACGTGCGAGGGGTCCAGGCGCAGCCCGAGTGACGTCAGCACGCGAGGATCGGCGCATCCGCCGCCAAGCGGCGGCAGCCCCGCACGCCACGTCAACCGCCATTCTTCAGCATGTGCAAGACACCCTGGCTGTTCCAATATCGACCAGAACAATTTCCCGTCGATTGGTTGAAGGAGGCCTGCACTCCCGGCGTCCGCTCAGAAGACTACCATTGACTACACAGCATAGACGTGCACGCCTGGCATGGTGCCGGGCTAGAGCGACTTGGATGAGGGAATGGCGGTACGTCGTGTTCTCCGATGAGTCACGCTTCTGTTCTGTCAGTGATAGTCACCGCAGACGAGTGTGGCGTCGGCGTGGAGAAAGGTCAAATCCGGCAGTAAGTGTGGAGCGCCCTACCGCTAGACAACGCGGCATCATGGTTTGGGGCGCTATTGCGTATGATTCCACGTCACCTCTAGTGCGTATTCAAGGCACGTTAAATGCCCACCGCTACGTGCAGCATGTGCTGCGGCCGGTGGCACTCCCGTACCTTCAGGGGCTGCCCAATGCTCTGTTTCAGCAGGATAATGCCCGCCCACACACTGCTCGCATCTCCCAACAGGCTCTACGAGGTGTACAGATGCTTCCGTGGCCAGCGTACTCTCCGGATCTCTCACCAATCGAACACGTGTGGGATCTCATTGGACGCCGTTTGCAAACTCTGCCCCAGCCTCGTACGGACTACCATCTGTGGCAAATGGTTCACAGAGAATGGAGAACCATCCCTCAGGACACCATCCGCACTCTTATTGACTCTGTACCTCGACGTGTTTCTGCGTGCATCGCCGCTCGCGGTGGTCCTACATCCTACTGAGTCGATGTCGTGCGCATTGTGTAACCTGCTTATCGGTTTGAAATAAACATCAATTATTCTTCCGTGCCGACTCTGTTTTTCCCCAACTTTCATCCCTTTCGAACCACTCCTCCTTGGTGTTGCATTTGCTCTGTCAGTCAGTGTATAGTTAGATCGATGGATAGACAGATAAATAAATAAATAAATAAATAAATAAATAAATAAATAAATAAATAAATAAATAAATAAATGAATAAATAAATAAATAAACTACATTTTGATGGAACTGGTCACGGAAAGGGAATCCCACCAGCCTGGAACTAATTAAATCAGTGCCATACCTCCTTGCATCCCCACTGTAAATCTTCCAGTCGATCTGGACTTAGGTACGGCACTGATTTAATTATTTCCAGATTGGTGGGATTCCATTTTCGTGACCATTTCCATCAAAATGGAGTCTAAATTTGAAGAAAATAACTAACTAACTAAATAAATAAATAAATAACTTCCTCATTTTCAGCAACTGAAATGTATTCTTCAGACTTTCAGGCATTTTAATATTAATTTATCGCAAGTTAATCTTATCTTCTATAATACCGGTGTTTGGCCATGGGAATCATCCGTGCGTCATTGTGTGAACATCTAACAAGTGGAGCATAATGACTTGACCTAACGAAGTGAGATTATCAACTTTTACATTGTTTCATGTAAGTTGCCTTTAAACTATTTTGCTCATTTTATAGGAAAGAAGGACGATCATTCCGTAAATTCGAGCACGATCAAATGTCACTGAGGTCAGAGGGAACAAATCTACTATTTTACTTGATAATTTATTCCAACGTATTCATTAAAGCGCACTCCAACTCCTTGCCTGAATGGTTAGCTGATCCTCAAAGGGAGTATTAGATTTGATGACAGAGGTATTCACCTTGGATGCCACTGTACATAGAAACCCGTGATCTAAACAGAGCCAATTCACTACGAATATTACATCACCTCTATACAAGTAAGTACACTGGATGAGTTGTAGTTTGATTTACAATCGCACTAACAGACTTCTCGAGTGAAAGATCACACCAAGCAAGGGTGAAAAATCACAGGGTTAAATTGCTTCATAGCAATAAAGACGGAATTGAGGAGGAGAATTGGACTTGAACTGTATGCGGGCATGGAAGGAGTTTACATCCCCACTGTAAATCTTTCAGTCGATCTGGACTTAGCTATGGCACTGATTTAATTACTTCCAGGCTGGTGAGATTCCCTTTCCGTGACCAGTTCCATCAAAATGGAATTCAATAAGTTGAAGAAAATGATATGAAATGAGATGAAATATTTCCTAACAGCAAAATTGAACAGAATGGGTACCTTCAGGGAGATTTGCTCTTACTGTTAGTACAAAGAGGCTATTATTCTCTAATGGTCCGACTCGTTGGCTGAACGGTCAGCGTACTGGCCTTCGGTTCAGAGGGTCCCGGGTTCGATTCCCGGCCGGGTCGGGGATTTTAACCTTAATTGGTTAATTCCAATGGCACGGGGGCTGGGTGTATGAGCTGTCTTCATCATCATTTCATCTTCATCACGACGCGCAGGTCGCCTACGGGTGTCAAATAGAAAGACCTGCACCTGGCGAGCCGAACCCGTCCTGGGATAACCCGGCAATAAAAGCCATACGACATTTCATTTCATTTCATTCTCTCATGTACACATACACTTACCGCCTTACAGAAAGAGATACGCTGGTAAATTTACATTGGTGAAACGATGCATGTACCTCTGTTCAATATAGGATGTACATTGAATATGTGTCTCATGGCAATCCGCTCAGTTTTCATTTCCTACGATTGGTGCTGCTTCCCTTTGGAGTGTGGGTAGTCCGTATCTCTTTTGGTCCGACGGTGAAAGACTGTAAAAGGGACATACATTTGTCACAGGTCTAAAAGACTATTTTCTAATGAGTTATTTATTTTCATTTAAATTTCCTTGACAACAAACTAGAAGGATATTTTATTTTCTCTGACTCATGATAATGATGTTCTCGATTACAATTCTGGTTGAGGGGATGATCGTTTTGAAATAAGATAACTTATGATAATATTCATTGTGAGAGGTTTGACTGAGGCACACTTAATGAAAGACCGAGCGAGCTGGCAATGACGGTTAGGGTCGCGCAGTTGTGAGCTTGCATTCGGGAGATAGTGGGTTCAAACCCCACTGTCGGCAGCCCTGAAGATGGTTTTGCGTGGTGAGATGTTATATTCGAACGCAGCACATTTAATATGTGGAAGAATGCCTACTCTGGAGGTAAATTTATTACTCTATTACTGTGAATACATCAATAAACTTACTCTTTTCTAAAAAAATATATCGCCTATGAGAATATTATTGAGGTGATTATGTTACTGAAATTGAACGTAATATCTGTCTCCACAGAACTTGAAAGACTTACCTCGTGTTTGCATGAATGTAATTTAGAATATTTAACATCACTCCATAAATCTGGTTCAGAATGCTCTGTATTTGTAGGTAAGATATGAGGCGAGGGAGGGGTGGTAATCCTCCTTCATTCTGTCCTCAACTCTCTTAACTCCTGGCGAGCCGAATCCGCTTCCATATCTAAGTGACCACTCTCGTAGGTTTCCAAGTCCTTTCCACTGGCATTCCCGTTTATCATAATCCAGATACACCATAAATTAGACGCAATCCCATCAGATCTGTCCTGTACTTTAACTGCATTAGAACCCCTTTAGCTGAGCGTCCTGATTTATACGAGGCTTAACCCCGCGGGTTTCGCTGCCATAAACTGGATCCTAAATTTGTTTGTCATAAGATGCGACCTTAGGGCCTTTCAACTGATACCCGGATTAAAGTTGAACTGGAAGAGTTTCTCTGACATTACGGACTTCCCAGTCCTGGGTCAGCCGAGACACAAGACCCTCATTTACATGCGTCAAATAGAAACAATTCAAGTTATGAGAGCCCATCCTTACATAAGAATATAGCCTAAAAAGGCAATGATTGACTCACACATTAGGAAGTTCTGTCAAACTTCGTAAGACATTCAAGCTTAATTGATGAAGATATTGAACCAAAGAGGACACGGTCATTTGCAATGCGACAAGCAAGACGGCTGTTGAAATTAAAGCCCCTCAGAGGCATTCCTCATTCCCCGCGTAGTTAAACGTGTTTATGTTCTTAGAATGTTAATCTCCTTATGACGAGGATGTGACTACTTAAATTACTTGAAATATTTCAACGATTGCTTATGTTGTAATAAATGTTATATGCCGGGCTGAGTGGCTCAGACGGTTGAGGCGCTGGCCTTCTGACCCCAACTTGGCAGGTTCGATCCTGGCTCAGTCCGGTGGTATTTGAAGGTGCTCAAATACGTCGGCCTCGTGTCGGTACATTTACCGGCAAGTAAAAGACCTCCTGCCGGACAACATTCTGGCACCTGGGCGTCTCGGAAAACCGAAAAAGTAGTTAGTGGGACGTAAAGCCAATAACATTGAATAAATGTTATGTGACCTACAGGTATCATGCACTAATGTGCACATATGACTCACAATTACTTTTATGTCATCATCCAATGGCACAGTCTTCAGGCTTAGTGATAATGATAAATTGAAGTAGGAAGGAGATACACCTCTGATAATTTTTTAAGATGTTGAGAGTACTGTGTCCACGCAATGGTTAGTACCGTTAACTTCTGTCCGCCAGGCTGAGTAGCTCTGAAGTTTGATGCGCTGGCCCTCTGCCCCAACGTAGCAGGTTCGAGTCTGGCCCAGCTGGTGGTATTTCAAGGTGCTCAAATGTCAGCCTAGTGTCTGTTCATTTACTGGCACGTGAAAGAACTCCTGCAGGACAAAATTCTGGCACCTCGACGTCTCCTAAAACTGTCAAAACGTAGTTAGAGGGAACGTAAAAATGTAAATGGTAACACAGAGAGGGACTGTGAGAATGAACCAATGTTAACTTAGCACACACATACAGACTGTTGTGCATAATAATAATAATAATAATAATAATAATAATAATAATAATAATAATAATAATAATAATAATAATAATAATAATAATATATACCAAGCAACTGGCTGCGAAGATTGAGTCACGTAGCTGTCAGTTTGCATTCGGGAGATAGTGGGTTTGAACCCCACTGTAGGCAGTCCTGAAGATATTCAGTGGTTTCCCATTTTCATACCAGGCAAATGCTGGGGACGGCAGCTTCCACCACCTAGCCCATCATCGCCATAAGACCTATCGGTATCGGTGCGACGTAAAGCAACTTGTAAATAATAATAATAATAATAATAATAATAATAATAATAATAATAATAATAATAATAATAATAATAATAATAATAATAATAATAATAATCTTGTAAATGGCGTACGGCTTTTACTGCCGGGAGGTGTCCGAGGACTTCGGCTTGCCAGGTGCAGGTGTTTGGATTTGACGCCCGTTGGCTACCTGCGCGTTGTGATGAGGATGAAATGATGATGAAGACAACGCATACACCCAGTGTGGGTGTCAGGAGAATTAACCAATTATGGTTAAAATTCCCGACCCTGCCGGGAATCGAACCCGGGTCCTCTGTGACCGAACGCCAACACGCTAACAATTCAGCCATGGAGCCGCACATAATAATCTTGTGATTTGACGTGACTATTGATATTGCTGCCACCCACGAGTTGTAGGGCATTCCCGGCCAGTCCAAGGGTTTTAATTCTGGACTGGGGGACAGAACGAGATTCGCTGAGAACCGCGACACCAATTGAGGAAGTATCGAGTACGAGTGGCAGCGGACATAGTCACGGAAGCTAAAGAATATGACTTGAGAGGTCACAGGCTGATCACGTGGCCCTCCAGTGCTGCCCATTTGGATGGACAATAGTCGTCTTGTCAGGCCAGCGCCATTAATGTGCTTTATGTGCCGCGGGATTTGTTTGTTTTATTGATATCGCGGTTATTGCCATAGCCATAGCTTTACGTGGAATCCGAACCACAGACACGAGAATTTCATTTTTAAAATCTCATTTTCATTGTCCGATGTCTTCTTCTTCCCCTTCTCGTCCCTCGCGTCCTTTTTCCAATTATCTAGTGCGCAGCTTTGCGGCAAGATGCAATTGCTGACGCCAAAGCCATGTAGAGAGTTTATTGATCTACCTAGGTATAATACCAGTCTTTTTCTTCTTTTTATTATTATTCTCATTACTATTATTGCTACTTATCGGTATGCATTCAGCTATTGCCGTTATTTAATGTTGTTATCTCTCTCTTCCTATCTCGCTGGACTACCTTATCCGAATATAACTGATTTGATTTGTTTGTGTATTGGAAAGCACAGGTCGTTGCTCGTTACCCTTCACATTCTTTTTACATCTCAGGGTAGCTTTCTACCGGAATAAATGGAGCGAATATTGAATCACCCCTGGCAATCCATTTATAATGCTCTTAAACGACTTCCAGTGCCCTGCGTTGCACCAGCATTAAGATGAGTCAGAACGCTTTTACTCACTTGAACAGCTTGTGTAGTGACGTCTGACCGACATTTAGTATGAGGGCAAGTGTAAGCGTTTAGATCCTGCCTGATAAATGGAGGAAGGCAATGGAGAAAGCAATAGAGCAATATGTATTTTGCTTTTTAGGTTGTTGTTGTTGTTGTTTCTGCTTAATATCAGGGGACTGGAACAAAGTGTCCATAGTCCAATGTATTCAACTCCAATAATGAATGGAATGAACAAAATTACTCACTGAACCACGTCCACACAACAGCAGCAGTGGCTACCTACATACACTGCCTGACAAGAAAAATTTAAGCAGCCAGAAGGGGAGGAGGAAACGAAATAATTCTTCACTTGTTGAGAGGGTAGTAATCTTAATTCAGTGATTACAAAATCGAGTCAAACTTACGAAGAACTCGGCAGTACAAGCCCACATATCAGTATGACGTTGCACCAACTGTGGCCTGGATGCAAGCCCTGATTCGCTTGAGAAGGGTGTCATAAAGCTATTGTATTCTCTCCTGTGGCAAGCTAGCCTACAAGCATTGCAACTAGTCCTGGATATCCTGGAACTGTCACTGGGACGGAGTTGACGTCCGAGCTGGTCCCACACACGTTCTATTCGGGACAGATATGGGGATCCTGCTGGCCACGAAAAACCTCAACATCACGAAGACAGTTCACAGAGACACCTGCTGGGTAGCCAGCGACTTTCCATTCCCGAGGGATACAAGTAGTTGAAAGATCTTCCAAATATGACTCCAGTTGTAGTTGGTATACTTTTCCATGATGTGCGGTGGATTATCGCGTCTCTCCATCGCATTATTATAGACTAGCAGTTACCCGCGGCTTCGCTCACATGGATTTCGTAATTTGATAAAAGTAATCGTTCCCCCCGTAATGTACAAAGACATTATCTGAAAATACCTAAAGTATAAAACTTCACCGAAAAATTCAGTTTCATTTAATCCAGAACCTCTTTGTAAACAACGTTTGTGGAATTGCCTTTTGGGGCTAAGATGACTATGTGATATAGAACTGTACATGTGAGAAATAGTCCTGCCTCAAGTCGAAATAAATACATGTTTTTTAATTTTTAAAGGATATTCCAAATACTTATTTCCACGTCTGTAACATCTTCAGTTTGAGATATAAGTATGCTCATAAAAATAATTAATCTCTATCTTTACTACTTTTCACCCCCGTTAAGTGCCTTTATGAAATCAAAGAAATACCAAACCAAACCAAACCAAACCCCATGGCACTACAGCCCGTGAAGGGCCTTGGCCTACCAAGCGACCGCTGCTCAGCGATAAGGCCTGCAGATTACGAGGTGTCGTGTAGTCAGCACGACAAATTCTCTCGGCCGTTATTCTTGGCCTTCTAGATCGGGGCTGCTATCTCACCGTCAGATAGCTCCTCAATTCTAATCACGTAGGCTGAGCGGACCAGCCCTCAGGTGCAGGTAAAAATCCCTGACCTGGCCGGGAATCGATCCTGGGGCCTCCAGGTAAGAGGCAGGCACGCTACCCCTACACCAGGGGGCCGGCTATCAAAAGAAATACACGTTCCTGTATTTTTAAATCATTATCCAAATACCAAGTTTCATGTCTGTAACAAGTTACGTTTTTGACATATACCGTACATATATCAGTTCACCCGCTCTTTCAGTTTTTCAGCCCTTTAGGTTGATTTTACGAAAACAAAGAATACATTTCATTATTTGTAAAGAGATTCCAAATAACAGTTTTAACGTCTGTAACATCTTCGGTTTATTTAGATATAAGTATCCTCATAAAAAATTCAACTCCTTCAATCCATTCCCTCCCCATCCTCCTCAAGTGGACTTTCCGAAAAAAAATACATTTTCTTTCCTTTTAAACGAGATTCAATATATCAATTTTAATGTCTGTAAAATCTTCCGTTCTTGAGATATAAGTATCCCCATAACAGAATTAAACTCCTCTTTTATTTATCCCCCCTTTAAATAGATTTTCTGAAAACAGAAAAATACATGTTTCTTTACTTTTAAAGGAGATTCCAAATATCAATTTTCACTTCCGTAACATATTTAGTTTCTTAGATATAGGTGTCCGTATTCAAATAATTCAACTAAATTTTCAATTTCTTCATCCCCCGTAAGTGTTTTTTTTTTCGAGAACAAACGAAGAAGTGTTTCTTTATTTTTAAAGCAGATTCCACATACCAATTTTCACGACTTGATATACCGTATAAGTATTTTCATGCAAAGAATTCAATTCACTACGTGTTTCCTTAATTTGAAAGGAGATTACAAATACAAAATTTCAAGTCTGTAACATCTTCAGTTTTTGAAAGATAAATATCCCTAGAAAATTTTCCCTTACACGTTTGCACAGGGAATTGAACACTATGCAAAAGGTTCTGATGGACTGATATAAATATGTGGCTGGGAAGCGTGACAATTGTTAAGGAATATAATGGGTAGGAAGAACATTGTAACATACGAGGTTTTTTAGAAGTAAGCCGACGATGTATAGACTAGCACCTACCCGCGGCTTCGCTCACGTGGATTTCGTAATTTGTTAAAAGTAATCGTTTCTCGATACTGTACGAAAACATTATTTGAAAATCCTTAAAGTAAAAAATCTCACCCATGAAATGAATTTAATTTACCCCAGAAACTATTTGTAATGACTTTTTCAGTCAATCTCTACTGATCTGCATTTAGAGCAGTCGCCCGCGTGGCAATTTCCCTATCTGTTGTTTTCCTAGCCTATTCTGAAATGATTTCAAGGAAATTGTACATTTATTAAACATCTCCCTTGGTAAGTTACTCCAATCCCTAACTCCCCTTCTTATAAACGAATATTTGTCTCCTTGAATTCCAGCTTTATCTTCAAATTGTGATCTTTCCTGGTTTTAAATATGCCACTCATACTTATTCGTCTACTGATGCCAATCCACGCCATCTCTTCACTGACAGCTCAGAACATACCACTTAGTCGAGCAGCTCTTCTCCTTTCTCCCAAGTCTTCCCGGCCCAAACTCTGCAATATTTTTGCAACGCTACTCTTTTGTCGGAAATTTCCTAGAATAAATGAAGTTGCTTTTCTTTGGATTTTTCCAGTTCTTGAATCAAGTAATCCTGGTGAGGGTCCCATACGCTGGAACCATACTCTAGTTAGGGATCTTACCAGAGACTTATATGTCCTCTCCTTTACATCCTTACTACATCCCCCAAGTACCCTCATAACCATGTGTAGAAATGTGCCCTTTATTTACATTTATATTTATGTGATTACCCCAATTAAGATTTTCCTTCTACCTATAGAACTGTACAAGTGAGAAACAATCTTCTCTCAAGCCGGAAAAAACATTTTATTTAATTTTAAAAGAGATACCAAATACCTATTTCAAAGTCTCTAACATCTTCAGTTTTAGAGATATAAGTATCCCCATAAAAATAATTCAAACCCTTTATTAGTCCTTCCCCCACCCCTAACCCCTCCTAAGTGGATTTTCCAAAAACAAACAAATTACAGGTTTATTTCTTTTTAAATGATATTCCTAATGGCAATTTTAACGTCTGTAACAACTTCAGTTTTTGAGATATATATACATATATCCTCAAAACAGATTCAACTACTTTTTCACCCCCCCACACCCCCAGATGCATTTCTTTTTTTAAAGGAGATATAAGTATCCCCATAACAGGAATTGAATTTTTTCCCTTCCTTTCACCGTCCCTCCCTTAAGCAGATATAAGTATTTCCTCAGAAAAATAATTCAATTTCTTCATTTCATTCCACCCCTCTTCCCCTTACGTGGACTTTCCGAAAACAATAAGTTCGTGTTTCTTTTTTTTTTAAAGGAGAATCAAAGTACCAACTTTCACGTCTGTAAAATCATCCGTTTCTGTGATATAAGTATCCTCATAAACAGAATTCAACTCCTTCTTTACTTATTCCCTACTCCCCACAAATACCAGTTTTCACGTCTGATACATCTTTAGTTTTCTTAGATACAAGTATCTTCCTAATAATAATAATTCTTTAATTGGATTCTAGAAAACCAAAATACATGTTTAAAAGAGATTGCAAATACTTCTATTCCGTCGCGTCTGCAACATCTTAATTTTTGAGATATAAGTATAATAATATAAAGAATTCAACTAATTTTTAAATTCATTCACCCACTTAAGTGCATTTTCCCGAAACAAAGAAGTATTTTTTATTTCTTTATTTTTAAAGGAGACTCCCAATAACAATTTTACCTCCAGTTCTTGAGATATAACTGTCCTAATAAAAATAATTCAACCCCCCTTTTAGTCCATTTTACCTCCCCATTAAGAGATATTCCGAAAGAATAATACATGTTTCTTTATTTTTAAAAGATATTAAAATTGCCAATTTTCATGTCTTATCATGTTAAGTTTAGGAGAAGTTCCGTAGATATTCTCATTTTAAAAATTCACCCCCTTTTTCAGTTCCTTATAAGTGGATTTTCAGAAACTAAATTATCTATGTTTCCTTAGTCTTACAGGAGATTCCAAACGATTTATGTTTCTGAAATATACTGTAGATATAGCCTTTCTTTAATTCACCTCTTCTGTCATTCCTGTTCACCCCCCCCCCCAAATTAATTGGATCCTCCAAAACCAAAAACTACAGGTTTCTTTATTTCTAAAGGAGATTCCAAATGCCAATTTTCATGTCTGTAACATCTTCGGTTCTTGAGATATAAGTATCCTCATAAAAGGTATTCAACCCCTCTTTAATCCTTCTCAATCTCCTCCTAAGGTTATTTTTCGAGAATAAAAATACGTGTTTCTTTATTTTTAAAGGAGATTTTACATACCAGTTTTTACATCTCTAGACATTTAAATGTTGAGATATAGATATGCTCATTTAAGAAATTCAACCCATTTTCAGCACCTTAGCGACGGAATATCCAAAACCCCTCCTTAAATGGGCACCTACACTGTAATATATACGTACCCCCAAAATATCATTTCTTTATGTCCCGTAGTTTAGGCTCGGCGATCTGTTAGTCAGTCAGTCAGTCAGTAGGTCAGTTAGGACATGTTATTTCATATTTATGTAGATTAGTTTTTCAGTATGAATGTTGTAATTAGGTGGATAAAAAATCTTCAATGCCTACAGTTCACATTTAAAACGAGTTGAGGGTAAATATTAGGTACTTTTCACAACAGGTGAATTCTAAATTGGTGTGTTCTCTTAACAAGCTGAAGACTGCAGCATTTCTCTGAAAAAAAAATGGGCTTTACATTTTTGTGAGAACACTATGAGGCCAAATCAACCTTTATCAATGGGTTTCCTCAGTTGTCACCTGGCTACACGAAATGTATATCCTTGCCGTAACTAATATCCGGTACAGAGTTCTGTTCGATGGAAATTTCTTTCGGCACAGGTATTATTTGTGCAGCATAACATCATTTTGAAAGTGCAAACAACTTATATGCCAGACCGTTTGTACGGTATGTTGTTAAGATTTCTACAGATGCCCATTGGTGTTGAGCGCAACATTTTCGATTATATTGTTCCAATTTAATTCGACGACTTGTTTAATTTTCCACGTAAAAATTCCTCTTAACATTTTTATTCATTTTTTGACTGGTAGAGCGTATAACGTAATGGACTTTTACCAACTGCCAAGTGGAAGATGTTTCGATTTCTGATAGTTGACAAGAGCGTTAGATGCCATTTCGTAACTAGTTATTGTTTTCATTAGCTATTGGGCGACCTCCGGTTTCCGAAGTAGAACAGTCAGATCATCAGTGTGACCTATGATGGCAAAGTGCTTGTTTGAATTTTGTATTGAATTCAGCAAATTGTGAACGGTACTTACGAATGGTTCAAGCCTCAATGAAAATAGGATCATGCATAAGGGACATATTTTCTGGGGCTGTACCTTAATTAAGGCCACGGTCGCATCCTTCCCACTCATATCCCTTCCCTGTCTCATCGTCGCCATAAGGCCTATCTCTGTCGGCCTGTCGGTGCGACGAAAAGCAGATTGTAAAAAAATATCTTTGCCGTAGTGGCGTTTGAATGGGAATCGGTCGGGGGAAGAAGCCGTTGAGAAGTATTATAGATTGGGCAGATTGGATTTTTTTTAAATTAACATCATGTTACAGAAGGAATCTGCCAATCCCATATTTCGCATCACAGCAAGAAGGTATCAATGATGCTCTCGATCAAAATATTTTTGAAAATCAAGCCTTAAGATTGCACCTGTCAAATCCGTGTTCCTTTAATATAAAAGCACCGTGCTCCTTATAGCTTGGGGATTTTGCGTTATTTTTCTATTTGGAATACAACATGCTGGATGACTCTTTCCATGTAGGGAACTATCCGACTTGCAAGAATTTTCATAACAACCTAGTAATCGGTTTTAAGTAATGTTATTGGACGGTAGTCTGATAATGTTGTAGGTGTATTACTTTGAGTATCCTATTTATAACGCCTTCGTTTAACCCGGTACATTCTGACAATATTTTGAAAAGTTTATGCATTAACTCCACATAGGTAGTTTTGTTAATAGGCCCGTACGTCTTGTAGAAGACGTAACTGATGCCGTCAGGGCCTTGGGCGGACCTATTACTTGCTGCATGTTGTGGCCTTATACACTTCCTCTCCTGTGATAGGTCAGGTGAGGTGTTGTTCATATTCCTCAATTAAGTGCTGCTCAACAAATGATAGGATTTTGAATTGTTATAATAAAGAATTTCCGTAATATTTGAATGTTCCTTTGAAATACTTCTCGGCTTCCTAGCGAGAACCTTGTGTATAATTAAGCTGTCTACCATCTCTTGTATGTAGAGCGTTTACAAGATTACTTCTCTTTTCCTTGGTTATATGGTATAATAGTGCTCTTTATTCTGCCACTAAAGACCTAATGACAGACAGCACAAGAGAACCTTCAAGGATATGGTTCTGGATGGATTATATTCTACGTTTAAGATCTGCTATATGATTGGAGGCATCAAGACCTGTTTCCGGTCAACCCAAAATATAATTGAATATTACGTAATATGAATGGAGAGTTTACTTCTATTGTTAGCCATTTCTCCACCATGTCTCTTAAAAAGAATTTATTAGCAGGAATGAGCCTTTATATCCATGTTGTGATGGTGAGTGACCCGTGATATTATAATCTGTGATGCACACCTTCATGTTTTACGGGTCCGATTACCTTAGAAGTTACGCCCCTTTAAACAACAAGCATCATCAACATCATCACCTTTTATGTCATCATTTTTAACGGGGAAGCAGCTGGAACCTACATCGTACCTAATTTCCCTAGAACATCTTCTCAGTGATGGCTTGAATTTCTATCACACGTGATGGTGGAGTTTTGGGGATCCTATGGGCCTTCGCATTGTGAACTCAATGCAAAGTACTTACATCAGAGATTTCTAACTCTTTAAAGGCCTAGGAGCTTCTAAACTTGTTCTCACTTTATTTCAAATGTCATGTGTTAATGAGCAAACAATGAAATATGACGAGAAGAACTTTTAGGGGTAAAATTATAATGTTTTATATGGAAAGAAGAGCCTCAGTGGCTAAGGTGGCAGCGCTCAGGCCTCTCACCGCTGGGTTCCTGGTTCAAATCCCGGTCAATCCATGTGATATTTGTGCTGGAAAAAGCGGAGGTGGGACAGGGTTTTCTCTGGGTTCTCCGATTTTCCCTGTCATATTCCATTCCAGCAACATTCTCCAATATCACTTCATCTGTCATTCATTAATCATTGCTTCAGGGGAGTGCGGCAGGCTTCGGCAGCCGGCAAAATTCCTATCCCCGCCGCTAGACGGGGCCTCATTCATTCTCTTCCTGACACGGTCGAATGATTGGAAACAGGCTGTGAATTTTCATTTTTGTATGGAAAGATGCTATGATAGTTAATAACTTGACAAGATTCATTCATACCACAGCGTCTTAAACCTTGGATCGTTCAAGAGAAGGAATGGAAGAAGAAGAAGAAATTTTATAATGTCTATCGTGGACGTTGTTGATATTATGTCCCATCAGTATAAAGGATTTACAAGCAAGCATTAAGAGTTCTTCTAGATTTCAATACATAATCACTTTAACATTGAACCAAAAACTCACTGCTGAAAAGCCAGGCTACTTCCAGCGTCCAAATACATTTTCATTCATTATATTAACTTTAATTTTGTACTCGTAGCTGCGATTATCACATGTGGGTCATGTGGAGATCACTTCCATTTCGCACTAAGTCGTCAATAGTATCACGTTAAAAAAATATTTTACGATCTTATGTAAAGTAACTGGAAATGCATCTATGATACTGAGGTTTAAAGCCACTTTATTTAGATAATTTCATATTTCTCGAGTTAAGGCTTGACGTTACATCATCAGACTCAATGATTTTGTTATTTTGTTCATGAAACGGACATTTTGTGCAAAATTATTCCTACACCTGTTAGTATCTTCTTGTAAATCATGTGTTATTGTCTGTATTGTGCAGGTCTTGTAAGTAAGCATCTCTCTTCCGAAGTACATGCAAATTTAAAAAAAAGAAAATATTGTGGCTTCATTGCAGTTATTACTAGGTTACACTAATTGTTAAGTAATATTTGAAGTTACGATGTTTTCTGTACATTTTCTTTGACTTCCCACGTTACTTGATTGTTACGTTACTCTAGTTATACTCAGCAAATTGATTGTGAATCCCAGTTATTATGTGACTTTACAGGTAAGAGAATATTTTTCCTAATATTTTGTTCATTTCTTGCGAATTCCCATGCGAATGCTTATCTACAACAATATTATAAAGAGAGACAAAAACTGATTTTTTGATTTCAAGTTATACACAAGAAAATGATATTTATTCTATAGCAGCACTGATTTCTAGTTTCACTTTAAAAGGATATTCATTAATATGACATCAGTCGAAATTTACGCCGACAAACAAAAATTAGTGTCCAGGGATGACTGCCTTTTTCTTAATTTCAGTCTCTCTCGTTCCATGGATAACAGAGATTGCCTCGACTCAACCTGTGGGGTGACCTTCTGTTGTCAGGTTTAATGCGGGTGGTTGTAGTTTATTATTCGGAAATACTTCGATTAGGTATTGGGAGTTTAGAAGGGTGGTTACTAGTGGTGCTATAAAAGTCTGCAGCACCGTCAGAAAACTTAATCGGTATCAGGTACCAGCCTTGAATCCGATAATATACCTTAATCAACTTAATATTAATGGTTAATCAAAGGAATGTGCGACTGGCAAGTAGCGAATGAAAGGAGTAGTGTCCTCGGGACATTGTAAGTGGTTTTATAATATTTATTCCAGTTACTACTATTGTTGTTTTTATTGGTTTCGAATGGTTTCTAAAAAATTAGCACTTTGCTGTCAATTTCTCCTCCTCCTATTTTTGCACAAAGTGAGAGGAAATGTATTCCTGTCAGTTGTTTTAATGTCTAACACCATTTACAAAATCATTTCCACATCTGGGTACAGTATCAAAGAAACTAAATCAAATCAAACAACAGTCATGATCGACATAATCAATAATCGCTATGGGATGTATGGTATATTCTTTGTTTACGTACTGCCTACATAGACCTAGAGCTAAATTACGATTTTATCGATGTACGAAAAACGTTGTTTTAGCAATAGAATTATATGTGAAACTTATCTTAGCGACGAGAACATGTATAATGAGGAAATAACAAGTCACTTGGAGGGTTAGAGGCGATAATTAAAGCAAGCACAACTCCCTGAGACTGTCAGCGAACTGGTTAACTCTAGACCTAGCCTCATCACTCCAATTAATTTACCTGCTTAAGATTATTCCGTATAACTGTAGCACATCACATCCTGGAAAGGCTAATTAATACTCTCGTTCAGCATTTGGTGTTGTCAAACCTGAGAATGCTCCGAAATATTGTTACTTGGAACATGGAATAGCGTCATGTATGGAACGTCTTATACGTCTTATGACTTTATGAAGTTTCATGCTTCGTTAGTTCATTTTTTTGTTTATATAAATAAATAATATGTATTTTATAAGGTGTGTCATTTCGCTCAATTACATCACGGAATGCTTATAGATAAGCTAATGCAGCGTAAAAAATCCCAATATTTTTGCTTAGATGTTTACAGTGCATCTGAAATTTAACGTCAATTTTAGTACACCTTATGAAAATAAATTTAAAATATCAGAAATGATTTGGATACACTATGTTTTATACAGTCTTACACATCTTGCTGCATTGCACACTTACGCTTTTACGTAATTCAGTCAGTGCCAACATACATAATACATGCATCATTTTCTCATGTGGTTTGTCGTCTCACCAACTCAGAAATTTATAGCGGCGATAAGATAGGAAATGGTGAAAATGGGAAACCACAGAAAACTGCCATTATGCCTTCGGACAGATTGATTCGAACTCAATATCTATCGAATGCAAGCTAGCTACCCGGTCCGAACCGCGTAGCCAAATACCTTGGTCATGTTTCTTTCGTCTTAATTCTACTTTCAGAAACTTTCAATTATTGGCAATTATCTTTTGTTCACATCCATGAGTCACACACTGATTACGTAAGTTATAACACTACATCATATATAATATCATTTCGTGTGGCTATTTCTAGCCGAGTGCAGCCCTTGTAAGGCAGACCCTCCGATGAGGGTGGGTGGCATCTGCCATGTGTAGGTAACTGCGTGTTATTGTGGTGAAGGATAGTGTTAGGTGTGGTGTGTGAGTTGCAGGGATGTTGAAGACAGCACAAACACCGAGCCACTGGAATTAACCAATGAAGGTTAAAATCCCCGACCCGGCCGGGAATCGAACCCGGGACCCTTGGAACCGAAAGCCAGTACGCTGACCATTCAGCCAAGGAGTCGGACACACTACATCATGAAACTGTTCTATAAACATTTGCAGACGTTCTGAACTGAAGATGTAGCTTGGGTAGTTTATTATATTAATGATTTCCGATAACTTTTCGAGAACACGCAATACCATCCAGATTACTCACAGAATCTGGCAATATATTTCACGTTTCACTTGTCGATATATTCCCTGAAACCTATACATAGTTCGGTAGAAACGTCTGAGACCGCGTAACTGAACAGTCAGCGATCAGTACCCGAAACTCTGTGTTATCTCTAATTATATAGATATTCATATTTTCTTTGTACTGTATCGATAGGGCTATGACTCTAAGAAAACAATGAATGAAAGTGCATCTCGACAGATTACAAATGTAGCAAAAATTTTAACATGACCATTAAGATATGAACTACCGAATTTATTCAGCAATGTCAACAATATTTGCATTGATGTGACCTACGTACAGGTATCGTCAGTGAAGGCAATTCCATGTATACAAAGGAATTGTTCGGCGGGTCCTTCCCAATACGTGTATTCAAAAATTAAACCGGTGCTTTGAGGTGCCTTATGTTGATGCTTCAATCCCACCTGGCCAGAGAGTGTGTTGTATTTTAGGTGGCCTACCTCACCCCTACAAGGTGAGAAATAAAATCTTCAACCGTCGCCATCGTCTTCAAACGCACTGGTGACCAGATTATCTAATGGTTTAGATTCTGGAGATTAGTGTATTAGTAAATTTATCTAAACGGTGCATTTTAGGCAATGCAGAATAAGTTACAAACCTGTGTTTTTCAGAATTTTTGGAAGGTTTAAATTACATAAAGTTTTAAATGTGCATAAGTTGTGCGAAAGTGAAGAAATTACGAAACTTCAACCATTCAAACCAAATGAAATTAACAAAAAAATGCGTATTTCAATCCTACCTAAGGAATAACACACTTAAATATTTTCAAGCTGAAAAAATACATTTTAAATGCTGCTTTTAGTGTATAAAATATTTCAAATTATACACACAAATAATAAACAATATTATTTAAACAACCTTAAAGGAAATAAAACAATCCATAATTCTTATTCTTAATCGACTACCAGTTTTTTCAACACCTGTGGCGTGGCGGCTACGAACTGCGCGTCGCACATATGGACTGGGTCCTGTTTGGCGGCCGGATGTCCTTCCTGATGCAGGGATGTAATTTATATTGCATGTGTCTGCGTTGGTTGGTAGTGTGTTGGGTTGTCTGAATATGAAGAGGAGAGTGTTGGGAACAGTCACAAACCAAGTCCCCGAGCCAGAAGAATTAATCGGAGGTGATTAAAATCCCCGACCCGTCCGGGATTCGAACCCTGGACCCTTCTGATCCGAAGAGCACTAGGCTGATAATTCGGCCAACGAGTCGGACAAAACAATCCATCATTATTGTAACAAATTATAAGTTATAGGCTACTATTAATTTTCCTAAATATATTTTCAGGGTAAGAAAGTCCAAATTATTCAATAATGTCGACCGCAAGGAAAGCATTTTCCTCAGTTGCACTTGCGAAAGCACCGGAGTCGTGCTATTTATGGGGTAAATGGTCCACCACTGTATTAATTAAAGAATGTGCTATTGCTAGTAATACTGCAGCAGGATGGCGACACTGCGTTTTTTTACATCGACCTACGATCGCTGGGGATGATTAAATAGAATTCAGTCCATACGATTACCACCTTTGTCTCCATGTTATAAACACTGCATATAATGTTCCTCATTTAACGAATCCACATTCATTTCCGATATACAGACGCGCTGTGCGTATTGAAACAGGAATGATAAGTCAATCAACTAAGTTTTGACGTACATGTAAGATTTTCACCCTTTTCAATGAACCAAATAGGAATTAACTTTATGAATACGGAGATCTCGGTGTAACCGAACAGATTGACTAGAATATCCAATTTTCTTCCAAATTGTAATTTTTTTTTTTTTTTTTTGCTAGGGGCTTTACGTCGCACCGACACAGATAGGTCTTATGGCGACGACAGGATAGGAAAGGACTAGGAGTTGGAAGGAAGCGGCCGTGGCCTTAATTAAGGAACAGCCCCAGCATTTGCCTAGTGTGAAAATGGGAAATCACGGAAAACCATTTTCAGGGCTGCCGATAGTGGGATTCGAACCTACTATCTCCCGGATGCAAGCTCACAGCCGCGCGCCTCTACGCGCACGGCCAACTCGCCCGGTCAAATTGTAATTGTTCAGATCATCAACAACTGTTGATTGGAATGAGAAACTACTGATTTCTTCATCGAGACGTTGCGTAGTTGTAAGAATAGAAAAGGTAAGAAAGGGGAAACTAAAGGCAAACAAAAATAGATAAATTAAACACTCAACACTCCGGGGGTATTTGAAGATGTTCAAATACATCAGCCTCGTGTCGTTAGATTTACTGGCACGTAAAAGAACTCCTGCGGGACTAAATTCCGGCACCTCGGCGTCTCCGAAAACCGGAGAAGTATTTAGTGGGACGTAAAACAAATAACATTATTATTAAATCCACAAGGACTCGATTTATCGCCAAATTTGAGGCCATTTTTCCCTCTACACCTTAAATTAATTCAAGTGCGAGAGAACTTTGTGCATGGCCAGTCTGACAGTACCTTTATTATTACAGAGATATCTTAGTAGTGTTTGTAGTAGTACCGAGCTGTAAGCTTGCGTTCCGAAGATACTGGGTTCCAACCCCGTTCACGGAACCCCTAAATATAGATTTACTTTTTTTTCCATGTTCACATCCCTTAAATTCTGGGGCTGTACCTTCATTAAGGCCACGGTCATTTCCTTCACACTTCTATCCTTTTCCTGACCATTCGTCGCCGTAAGACCTATCCTGAATCGGTGCGACATAAAACAAATAAAGAAATAAGAAATAATTACGATCACTGCTTCATGGAACCAAACACTTTGGTCCACGTTCAACTCCAGATTTTCGTCTAAGTTCTGAAACTGAGCTGTGTAGATAAAGCATAATGTGATATCTTGTTAACTTCTCGAACAATAACCTAACCTTAATGCACAACTAAACGTTATGGCGTCTGTTTCTGTTAATTCCATTGGATTTCCTTACATTTATATCTTGGTACGCAATGTAAGTTAAATTATTTTCATGGTTCAGCGATATCTTCTAAGAATAATCAAACTACCTAGCATGTTGGCTACGTAGTTTCGGTCACGTAGCTGTCGGATCGCATTCGTGAGGTACTTAGTCCGAACCTCATTGTCGGCATCCATAAAGATGGTTTTCGTTGGTTTCCCGTTTTCATACCAGGCGAATCCTGCGGCAGTACCTTCATTAATACCATATCATATCATATCATATGATGACAATGACATTTACAATAAGATACAAAAGTTGAAAACTAGAAAAGCGGCTGGAATTGATCAGATTTCTGGGGATATACTAAAGACAATGGGTTGGGATATAGTACCATATCTGAGGTACTTATTTGATTATTGTTTGGTCGGAGGAGCTATACCAGATGAATGGAGAGTTGCTATTGTAGCCCCTGTGTATAAACGAAAGGGTTATAGACATAAAGCGGAAAATTACAGGCCAGTAAGTTTGACATGCATTGTATGTAAGCTTTGGGAAGGCATTCTTTCTGATTTTATTAGACTGGTTCGATAGAAGGCAGTTCGGTTTTAGGAAAGGTTATTCCACTGAAGCTCAACTTGTAGGATTCCAGCACGATATAGCACATATCATGGATTCTGGAGGTCAAATGGCCTGTATCGCGATTGACCTGTCTAAAGCATTTGATAGGGTGGATCATGGGAGACTACTGGCAAAAATGAGTGCAATTATACTAGACAAAAGAGTGACTGAATGGGTTGCTATATTTCTAGAAAATAGATCTCAGAGAATTAGAGTAGGTGAACCTTTATCTGACCCTGTAATAATTAAGAGGGGAATTCCACAAGGCAGTATTATCGGACCTTTATGTTTTCTTATATATAAAAATGATATGAGTAAAGGAGTGGAATCGGAGGTAAGGCTTTTTGCGGATGATGTTATTCTCTATAGAGTAATAAATAATTTACAAGATTGTGAGCAACTGCAACGTGACCTCGATAATATTGTGAGATGGACAGCAGGCAATGGTATGTTGATAAACGGGGTTAAAAATCAGGTTGTTAGTTTCACAAATAGAAAAAGTCCTCTCAGTTTTAATTACTGCGTTGATGGGGGAAAGTTCCTGTTGTGTATCATTGTAAGTATCTAGGTGTTAATATAAGGAAAGACCTTCATTGGGGTAATCAAATAAATGGGATTGTAAATAAAGGATACAGGTCTCTGCACATGGTTATGAGGGTGTTTAGGGGTTGTAGTAAGGATGTATAGGAGAGTGCATATAAGTCTCTGGTAATACACCAACTAGAGTATGGTTCCAGTGTATGGGACCCTCACAAGGATTACCTGATTCAAGAATTGGAAAAAATCCAAAGAAAAGCAGCTCGATTGGTTCTGGGCGATTTCCGACAAAAGAGTAGCGTTACAAAAATGTTGCAAAGTTTGGGTTGGGAAGAATTGAGAGAAAGAAGGAGAGCTGCTCGACTAAGTGGTATGTCCCGAGCCGTCAGTGGAGAGATGGCGTGGAATGACATTAGTAGACGAATAAGTTTGAGTGGCGTTTATAAAAGTAGGAAAGATCACAATATGAAGATAAAGTTGGAATTCAAGAGGACAAACTGGGGCAAATATTCTTTTATAGGAAGGGCAGTTAGGGATTGGAATAACTTACCACGGGAGACGTTCAATAAATTCCCAATTTCTTTGAAATCATTTAGGAAAAGGCTAGGAAAACAACAGATAGGGAATCTGCCGCCTGGGCGACTGCCCTAAATGCAGATCAGTATTGATTGATGGCCATATCTTTCCCAGTCCTAGCCCTTCCCTATCCCATCGTCGCCACAAGATCAGTGTCGCTGTGATGAAAAAGAGAAGATAAAAACAATCAACTAAAATTAATGTTTCTCTTGTAGTACCTATATCGCTTCTCTTTCTACCTGGAAATAACCTGTGCCACAACAGTCAATTTTTAGGCCGTGGCTAGCCGGATGGTCTGAATAAATTGGAGTACAACGTGCGTAGCGTACTTCAGCCGTATTACTTGCCTTTTGTGTTTGGACAGGGTCCATTGTCTCTCATATGAGACAGCTCCTCAGTTGGTATCGCGAGGCTGAGTGAACTCCGTTCCATAACTCTGTCCAATTGTTGAATCTTGGATTTCCAGGATGACTGCTACCGAGCCAGATGGTCTACAGATGTTGGAGTGTCACGTGGTCACCCTCAGAATTAAAATCCCTGGGAACTGAGCCCAGGGCATGTTGGCTCCCCACAACGTGAAGTATTACATTGTACCTAGTTACAGTTTTTAATCGTTCTGTACATTCTTGCATAGTAGGCCTCTTTCAGGCTTCGTGGTCGAAGTGGAATTTATTGCAGTAATAGCAACAAAAGTAATATTTGCTCTATACGACGAATATGATGACTTGTAGTTCAGTGTTTTTGTGCTGTGCTTACATTAAAATAATGATACACAAGAACGTTCGACATAACATGTGTCAACCACTCTATGTCATGCATTGAGCAAAGATGCAGAACCATTCTATCTAATTTATGAACGTCAGGTACAAAGTTAATAGTTCATCTGACATGTACTGTATGTGTAAACACACAGGGTTAGTCAGCTACGTTGTCGACCTAAAATATCTTCTGATCCATTAAAGATATTGACATTCTGTTTTCAAATTCTTAAATCGCATTAAGGGATTCATAAAAAACCGCCCAATTCGTCTCATGCACGTAAGTAATTAGCTAGGAACCGATAGGAAATTTGTTGTTGTAATTAGGACTATACTGTACCGCATCTTGTCTTAAATTCGGCCTAGCTCAGGGTAAAAGCGCGTGGAACGTCCGGATAAGGGCAATACAATCTTCATTTACTAAATTATACTAAATGTATATGGACAGGAAATACGTACATATAAACTAGTGAATGAGAACGCAAGAAATCGGGTACGGTATGATAGATATATTAAGCTAAAAGTATGAATTAAAATCATACTAATCAAATAATAAAAACAAACGAATAACAGAATTTTACCGGGCGGTACACCTCCACGCCGCTATTTCAAAAGGTGCGCCAGTTGAAACTCCTCTGCTGGAGGAAGTCTGAACCTTATTGACGGTATTCATTTTCTACTTTCTCAGAAGATGTCACTACCTGTAAATTTTGGAGTTTTAGAACTGTGTCATTTTTGATGTGTTTTTGTTTTGCTTGAAGTAAGAAGTGTGAACTTTCTCTTCTAGAGGACACTACTGAAGAACTACAATAGTGCACCCTAGTGCGAAGAAAAAGAACTGTTTTTTGGAGAAAATTTAATTTCAAAAGTTTGTTCCTTGCTAAATTTCTTTCAGTCATTGTTTAAGTTGGCAATATTAACCCTTTCTTTCCCCTTGTTTTAAATCTAGCCAATCCCGAATTTCTGAAATTAATTTTCCACCAATAATGTGTTTCTTCTTCATCTTGTGTAGGGGTTTCTCTTTATTCTCCAATAAAGTGATTGTGGGCGGGTGTTCTCATTCCCCTAACGCCTAGAACCTTCCGCGAGAGTATATAAACTGCTGATTTTAGGGTCTCTGCGCCACTTCTGTTCCATCTTTCAGTGCGTAAGGTACATAGCAGGGGGCGGGAAGCGCCTCTTTCTTCGGCAGCGGTCAACAACAAGGTAATGGCCGATTAATAACTTATTTCTTTGCTAGCTCAGCAGTTTAACTCTCGGGGCGGGTCCGAAGCTTTTTCCATTATGTAACCTTCCTTAAAATGTAAAGAAACTTGTATCTATTTCATCTTTTAAACTGCATATCGGGATAGAGAGTGCTTAACCCTCTCGAGCTCCCAATCATATTATTTTGAGGTGAACTTATTTTTCTCAACCTATTCTTCGTTAATATAATGTAAATTGTTATTTTCTGAAGTCGCCTCTGTAGTATGGGATTAGCCCTTGCATAAACGGCCTAGTGCCAAGTAGGTTTGAAAATAAAGTGTATTAGGAGTGCGGAGAGCCTCCTGTCAAGTTGGTATTTTAGAGGCCATATAATTAACCTTTTCTCACTTAATAGGCCTCAGTAGATTGGGTATTTTACCCCTGTGTTTATGTCCGTTGAGGACAGATTGAAGGTGGAGTTTGGTGTGGCCTGGGAGAGGCTTAAATTTGAGAGCGAGTGGCTCTTTTCCCGGAAACTGAGTCTTATATGCCTCGAGGAGGCTTTACGGTGTAATTTGGAGCAAGTGCTCCAGGGTTTGATTGGAGTCTTCTGCCCCGTTGTTGAAATTTGTATATCGTAAAGTTGGGCTAGTTTCTCAAGAATTATGTTTTCAGGGCTCGAAGCCCAAATCCTGTAAATACTGTAATTGTACTTTGTTGTCTTGCTACTCCGTACCTGCCATTCTTGTTATTTCTGAATTTTGGAAAGAAAATATAACCTTGTTAAATTTTACATTTAACTTTAATTCCGTAGTTGGAGACCTATTCACACCCGCACCTTCTTTCACCTCTACCTACCACGGAAACCTCCGTAACAAGTGGTAGCAGAGCGTGGTTGAATGGGTCTCAATTTAGCCCCTTTTGACGGCTAAACATTGTTTTGTTCCGAACTCTAACAATTTTCTCAGTTGCTGGAATTTTTTTTTTAGTTTTTCAACATTGTTCTGTCATCATGCCCGGACCTCGCGATGTTCTCCATCTTAACTACTTGCGCAAAGAGGAGTTGATCTATAAGTTAACTATCAGAAATGTGCAATCTGGAGGCACGGTTGCAGTAGACACAAATAAGCTTAGAGAGTCCCTTGATTTGCCCATTTCCATCCCCACCTTGGGAGAGAAAGAAGTTGACGACTCTCTTTCCACGATCGTCGAGAATATTACTGGGTTAGCTTCTGTAGTTAGTTTTTTTGATGAAAATGATCCTTCTCCTAATCAAATTAAGCGTGTGCAAGCCAGGCTATATCACTTTTCAAATAGAGTTAACGATCTGTTGTCTGTGAAGTTGAATGACGTTCAGAGGAAGGAAGCTAGTACGCTGCTTGAAAATATTTCTGAATTATCTGGCAAAGTCACTCAATTGTTAACTGGGGAGGTTCCTCCCAAAAGCGATCTACCCACCACAGTGAATGCAGGTAGTGAGGAAGCGCCTCCCAAGGGAGAAGTCAATAGGATAACCGTTGCTGCTCAAACTATCCCTGCCCCATTGGACAACGAATCTGAACGCCGTGCATCGTTGAGTAACATCCGTTCTGAATTAACTTCCTTGCCATTGAAACCTTTGCCTACTATGTCACCCGGGTTCAGCAGCTTGCCTCATCCATTGGCAATGTTGCTCAGAGGTATATCTAAGTTTTCCGGTAATACCACCAGTGACGTAATTTCATTTTTAAGATTTCTAGTTGAATTTCAGGATCATGCTCTTGTGTTTTCTCTTTCTCCATGTCAAATTTTGCAAATCATCTATCCTTATGCAATTGGTATTCTCTCTGACAAAATAGTAAGAGCCATAGCTGAACAGTCATCTATTGAAGATTTTCACGCACACTTGCTTGCAAATTTTATTCCTGCTCGCGCGAAGTCATCTCTGATTCAGAAGTACTATTACCGTGTACAGCGCTTGGATGAAAACTTGGCTGATTTCATACAGGACATTAAGTTTTATACTAGGGTGTTTGCTCTTCACTTCCCCGAGGATCAGATTGTACAAGCCATTGTAGAGGGAATTTCACCTCCCTAGAGGTCATATTTGTGCTTCGCGGCGTGCCCGCAAACTTTCTCTGAACTTGAAGCGTTGGCAGTCTCAGCGGAAGGAGTGAGATACGCCGATTCCTTGCGTGTCGCGAAAGAACCCCCGCCTTCCTTTCGTAATACTCGGCCTCCACCTCGCCGACCAGTCACATCCCGTAAATGTTTTGCTTGCGGGTCGCCCGACCATCTGCGCAATAAGTGTCCACTGATCAAGTCTAGTAGGGCAAATAATGGAGCTGGTTCATCACAAGGCTGTTTTAAATGTGGGGCTTTCTCACAAATCGCCAAGAATTGCCCAAACTCAAATAGCACCCCCTCCTGCTCAACTTCTGGTGCAAATTCCACCAATGCCAATAATAAAAAAATGACTAGTGACTTCGGCTGAGTCAACTAATCCTGCTTCCCAAGGCTCAGCCCCTGGCAAAAAGGTCGTGAATTCAGGGAACGATCAGTCTTCAAATTCATCTTTTGAATGCCCTAAAGAATGTCTTAGGATTGCGGCGGATACCCCCGCACCTGTTCCTTTTCTTAAGATTGAGTTAAATAACGAGCCTATAACCGCTCTATTAGATTCAGGCAGTGTTTGTTCAATTATTTCGGACCAATGGTATTCAAAATTTAAGTCTGTTTGTAAATTACCTGACTATGATTCATCTCCTGTTCAATATGTTTCGGCTAATTCATCCCCATTAGAAATTCTAGGTTCTGTAAATGCCAAAATTCGTATTTTTAAATTTACATGGAAAATCAAACTGTTTGTGGCTAAGCACTTGTCTTGCCCCATCATACTGGGAGCGGATTTCATTTCTCACACTGGTCTTGTGCTCGATCTCCAGAGTAAGTCGTGCACATTCAAGTTTGCGTCCAATTGTAAAATTCCCTTGTTAAAGTGTAATTCTGTATCATGTTCATCTATTTCGCCTACCCAGGATGAGATGTTGTTAGACCTTAGACATCTACCTGAGGAGCAGGCTGATAGTATTCGTAAATTATGTCAGTCATTTCCAGAGGTGTTCTCTGATACTCTTGGTGTTACTGACCTTATTGAATACAAAATTGAGGTCACGGATTCGATTCCTGTCCGTTTTCCACCATATAGGCTATCTCCACCTAAAATGAAGGCTCTGAAAGAAATCATCGATCAGATGTTGAAGGATGGTATTATTAGGCCCTCTAAGTCGGCGTATTCTTCGCCTATTTTTCTAGTCCCGAAACCCCAAGGAGGCTTCAGGCCTGTCATTGATTATAGGGCTCTCAATCGGAAGGTGGTGTTGCAATCTGTGCCCCTTCCTGACCTTCATTCTTGTTTTTCATGGTTTCGTAAGGCCAAGTTCTTTACTATCTTGGACTTGAATCAGGCCTATAATCAAATTCCCCATGCCGAAGAGTCTAAACACCTTACGGCGTTTGCCACGGACTGGAACTTATACGAATACAACCGCGTGCCTTTCGGGCTCCCCACGGGAGCAGCTGTACTCACTTGGCTACTAGATAGGGTCTTCTCCGACATCAAATTTGAGTACTTATATCACTACTTGGATGATGTCGTCGTATTTTCAGAAACTTTTGAAGAACATCTAGATCATCTGCGAGAAGTTCTCGATCGCCTTCGTAAGGCTGGGTTAACTGTCAAGTTGTCCAAGGTTGCCTTTGCTAAGCCCTCTATGTCATTCCTAGGGCATATTGTGTCACCTGATGGTGTTGCCGTCGATCATTCCAGAACACAGGCCATCCGTGATTTTAAACCTCCTAAGGACGTTAAAGGTATCGCCAGATTCATTGGTATGGTGAATTTCTTCAGGAAGTTTATTCCTAACTTCGCTAATAGAGCGGCGCCCTTGAACCTTCTTCGTAGGAAAGGCATCAAATTCGAGTGGGGTCCTTCTCAACAAGCCGCTTTTGAAGATCTGAAATTAGCTCTCTGTAATGCCCCTGTCCTTGCTATGCCTGATTTCTCAAAGAAATTCATCGTCCAAACGGACGCGTCGTCGTCAGCAGTAGCTGCAGTCCTTCTTCAAGAGACTGAACTAGGGAGGCGACCCATCGCCTATGCATCTAGGACTCTATCGGCTCAAGAAGCAAAATACTCCATATATGAGCTCGAAGGTTTGGCAGTCTTATTCGCCTTAGAGAAGTTCCATCTCTATCTGGAACATGTCAAATTTGACCTGGAGACAGATAATCAAGCCTTAAGCTGGGTCTTAGGTAGGCCGCGTCGTACTGGTCGTATAGCCCGTTGGGCCATCCGTATTTCTGCCTTCCAATTCGATGTCAGGCATATCCGAGGCACCGAAAATGTTGTCGCTGATGGACTCAGCCGTATGTTTTCCAACGACGTCGAGACCCACGAACCGGTCGACAGTTCATCTCCTCCCGAGTCCATGTTATCTAATGTTAATGCCATCTTAACAGATGCCCCCATGCTTTTTAGGGATATCGAGAAATACCAACGTGAAGATCCGACGCTGGCTCCGATAATGGAAACCCTTTCTTCTGGGGAACGTGTGGTCCCTTATGTTCTGAGGAATGGTGTTCTATGTTGCCCTTCGAGGCAGGATAAGATGATGAAATTTGTCGTTCCAGCTGTTCTTGTACCTATGATCTTCAAGTACTACCATGAGACCCCATTAGGGGGGCATCTTGGAATCTTTAAAACTCGTGAAAAGATTCGTGAAAGGTTCATCTGGAAGGGTATGGACGGTGAAATCCGTGAACTTGTAAAAGCTTGTAAATCTTGTTTGCTTAGTAAACCCACCATGTCCACCAAGGTAGGCCTTCTGTCTTCGCATCAAGCGTCGCGCCCCATGGAACGCCTGTATATCGATTATGTAGGACCCTTCCCCCAGTCGAAGGGAAATGCCAACAAATTCATCTTTGTATGTGTAGATGGTTTTACAAGATTTTCCTGGTTATTTCCGACTAAGCTGGCTACCGCTCAGTCCACCATTACTTGCCTAAATTCTATTTTTGCTTCTTTTGGTCCGTGCCAATATATTGTATCTGATAATGCTAAGGCGTTTACATCTAATTTATTTCGTAAATTCTGCTTTGACCTGTCCATCTCTCATGTGACAACTTCTGCTTATTACCCTCAACCATCTCTGGCTGAACGGGTTAACCGTAATCTCAGGTCCGCGCTTATTGCCTATCATCATGAAGATCATTCCAGGTGGGACACGTCCCTGCATTGGTTAGCTTTTGCTTTGAATTCGGCGGTTCATGAATCACATAAATTTACTCCAGCCTCGTTGATGTTCAAGTTTGTTCCCAACACGCCGCTCTCTAACCTCTGGTCTCTGAGCGACATTCTACCCGAGACAATAGATCCGGACAACATTAAAGATCTTTGGAAGAAGGCTAAAGCCAATCTTAAAGTGTCTCATGAAAAGGTTAGGGAAAGATATGATCGTGGACGGAGACCCACCCCGTTGAAGGTAGGTGACCAAGTTATGGTCAAGAACTTTGTTCCCGCGAGCAAGCTTGCCCCCAGATTTCATGGGCCTTGTATCATTCTCGATTTTCTTACGCCGGTTACGTTGTTATTAAGTAATCCAGCCACCGAGAGGTTATTTAGGGTTCACCTGTCACAGGTGAAACCAGTGTAAAGTTTGTGTCAACTTGCTTCATATAATTTGAAAGGAATATGAAGGTTATTTTTTTTTTGAGTTTCACTTTTAAGGCTTTCTGCCCCTTCTATAATATTTTCTATATTTAAGCATTTTTGTAAACCTCCCCCGATTTGTTAAACTGCCATTCTGTCCTTACCACGGCCATTACCACGCTCCCGTCTCCTGCTATACACACTGTGGCTTGCTTATATTAAATGCCATGGATATCTGCACGCCGCTGGCCCCTCAACCTGTCCACAAAGTCTGTGCCCTCAAAAGATGATGGTCCAACAATATTCTGCCGCCTAGCTTTAATGTTTCAGTGCCCCCGCAGCCGCGCGGCGCTGTGCCGCGACTGGGTTTGAGGATGGGCCCCCTCGACCCCAGCGAGGACGACATGTGCACGGCGAGCCGGAGCTCTCCTCCCGGCCAAGGCTGATGTGCGGCGCACGACCTGCTACTTGCCCCCAGCCTGTATATCTTCACCGCGGGCGCTGCGTGTTTCAACACCACTGCTCCCCTCATGGTGCGGGCGAGCGGTATCTCAGGGTACTTGAGGGGTCCGAGCGGCCTCTCCTGGACGCAAGCGGCAACGGCCGATCTGGCCATTCAACTTAGTCTACATCAACTACATGGACATTCCAGTTCGACATTACTACCTTCTCTTGGATTTTTCTGCAATACCTGGTGGACTTAGAAAAATTTTTTCCTCAACTTTAAAAACTAAAGTTTTCCTTCTGAATTCAACTTCTACAAACATAAAAACTTTACTTCTCCAGTTACAACAAAAATTTTGAAACTGAATCAAACCATATGAAGAAAATCTTAAAAATACTTCTGCTATTAATCTCCACATCTACATCAAAACTTGGACCTAGTTTTCAAACAAATTTCATGTGTCACCCCTGGAGGAACATTTGGGGGGGGGGAGGTCTGTACCGGGCGGTACACCTCCACGCCGCTATTTCAAAAGGTGCGCCAGTTGAAACTCCTCTGCTGGAGGAAGTCTGAACCTTATTGACGGTATTCATTTTCTACTTTCTCAGAAGATGTCACTACCTGTAAATTTTGGAGTTTTAGAACTGTGTCATTTTTGATGTGTTTTTGTTTTGCTTGAAGTAAGAAGTGTGAACTTTCTCTTCTAGAGGACACTACTGAAGAACTACAATAGTGCACCCTAGTGCGAAGAAAAAGAACTGTTTTTTGGAGTATATTTAATTTCAAAAGTTTGTTCCTTGCTAAATTTCTTTCAGTCATTGTTTAAGTTGGCAATATTAACCCTTTCTTTCCCCTTGTTTTAAATCTAGCCAATCCCGAATTTCTGAAATTAATTTTCCACCAATAATGTGTTTCTTCTTCATCTTGTGTAGGGGTTTCTCTTTATTCTCCAATAAAGTGATTGTGGGCGGGTGTTCTCATTCCCCTAACGCCTAGAACCTTCCGCGAGAGTATATAAACTGCTGATTTTAGGGTCTCTGCGTCACTTCTGTTCCATCTTTCAGTGCGTAAGGTACATAGCAGGGGGCGGGAAGCGCCTCTTTCTTCGGCAGCGGTCAACAACAAGGTAATGGCCAATTAATAACTTATTTCTTTGCTAGCTCAGCAGTTTAACTCTCGGGGCGGGTCCGAAGCTTTTTCCATTATGTAACCTTCCTTAAAATGTAAAGAAACTTGTATCTATTTCATCTTTTAAACTGCATATCGGGATAGAGAGTGCTTAACCCTCTCGAGCTCCCAATCATATTATTTTGAGGTGAACTTATTTTTCTCAACCTATTCTTCGTTAATATAATGTAAATTGTTCTTTTCTGAAGTCGCCTCTGTAGTATGGGATTAGCCCTTGCATTAACGGCCTAGTGCCAAGTAGGTTTTAAATAAAGTGTATTAGGAGTGCGGAGAGCCTCATGTCAAGTTGGTATTTTAGAGGCCATATAATTAACCTTTTCTCACTTAATAGGCCTCAGTAGATTGGGTATTTTACCCCTGTGTTTATGTCCGTTGAGGACAGCTTGAAGGTGGAGTTTGGTGTGGCCTGGGAGAGGCTTAAATTTGAGAGCGAGTGGCTCTTTTCCCGGAAACTGAGTCTTATATGCCTCGAGGAGGCTTTACGGTGTAATTTGGAGCAAGTGCTCCAGGGTTTGATTGGGGTCTTCTGCCTCGTTGTTGAAATTTGTATATCGTAAAGTTGGGCTAGTTGCTCAAGAATTATGTTTTCAGGGCTCGAAGCCCAAATCCTGTAAATACTGTAATTGTACTTTGTTGTCTTGCTACTCCGTACCTGCCATTCTTGTTATTTCTGAATTTTGGAAAGAAAATATAACCTTGTTAAATTTTACATTTAACTTTAATTCCGTAGTTGGAGACCTATTCACACCCGCACCTTCTTTCACCTCTACCTACCACGGAAACCTCCGTAACAAGAATAAAAATTGGTCAAAGAATGTGATGCGTGCATTTACATCAATTGGCATTTAACAATTGTTTATATTTGATAAACAAGGGCAACGACCCGAAAAATACGATTTCAATTTGAATGGAGTTAGAATGTGTTACATTGTTTCATTTGTTTGACTGCTTCGTTAAGTCCCGAAGCCCTTTGCCCATAGGCTCGATCAAAAACCGTCTATAAAATGCGAAAATACAGTAATATTCGATGCACTAGTAAATGGCCTAAATTACGTATGTACATTCCGATCACTTGGGCTCAAATATGTATTTTTTGAAACACTTATTCAGGACTGAGTCTAAACTACCCATCGAAAATAACACAGATTCTAATCATATGGTTCCGCACACAAAAACAACGGACAGGAGCAGAACCTTTCTTCCCTGAAATTAGCCGATGGGTCAAGGTATCTTAGCTCGGGACTAAACCATGCAAACTGCCCTGAACGTATTTAATTTTACTAAAACAGAGCAAAGCAAATGCCGCACTGGCTTACATTTAACAATTAATTAACTGACTTGAGAGAAGCCTATACTAAGCTTTGTGCACGAATATTACTTCACATGCTTATAGAACATAAGGACTTAACTTAGTAGCCATCTCTCCATCAGTGACGAATCACATGACCGCTATGTCATGCCTGCCTAACCCATGTTAACACAGCTCTGCACGGGGTTCATTGTCCTCGCCTCGAGTACGGGATACACCACGGTCGTCGTCTCCTTGATCCTGGAATCTTCTGGAATGGTGATTTACTTTAGAACATCTACTTCACTGCATAGCGTGATCGTACACAAGATTTCACCTTAGTGTTAGGCTACCATTGACTATAGCCTCGGCGCAAATTTTAGTCCCGATCTGTGCGTCAATAATTATAGGAGCTAGCCCGGTTGAAATCAGACCTTCACAGTGGTTACCCTTTATACGGCTCGCGGACCGTGTATAGGTTATAAATGTTTATGCTGCTTAATGTCATCACTAGCTCTTGTGAGTGAACTCTCGGCGATTGAATAATAGTCTTACAACAGTTTCACAAATAAGTGTATTTAATAAGTTCACGAATTACGCCATGACGCACTTTGCGTTTCAAAACAGCGAACGAACAAGTAAGAACTGACTATCGCTGACGACTGAGAGTTACACAGCGCTGAGAATCAATGAGTTTCTGTAACACGACTGACCGAATGAGTGTCAATGAGAGTGGGCGAATAACACCAAGAGAATGAGAAAGCTTCCCCCTTGAAGCATCCTTCTATAGTCTTAGGAAACGCCGAGCTCTAGGTAATTTCAGGCCTAACAGAGAGTTCTCAACGGCCTCTCCTGAAAATATGCACTTCTCTCAATTAAGCACAAGTAAATAATACTGTCGACTCCTGGCATTCGATAATTCTGTTCTTAATTATGTGTAGAGTCAGATATGTGGAATTTAGCTTAGTGGCGGATTTATTGACTTAAATTCAGATGATTCCACCCCTGGAAAGAGAGGCTTGTCAACCTGTGACAATTGTTCAGTAGATCCCCTCACCTCCAGGTTGCAGCGGTTGGGCTTGGTGATACAGTAGGGGCCTGCATGGATGAACTCACGTCTCGCGGCTCAGTTCCAACACGAAGAACTCGTTCCTTCCGGACCAATACGGAGTTCTCATGGCCTATGTCATTGCTATCCAGCGTTCCTGCCTTCACTTCCCGCGACTCTATGACTCGCTAAATAAAATTATGCCAGTGTTTTAATAAACAAATTGAGGTATAATACGATATGGCTCAATACTGATTTCAGTCCATACAACAACTATGATTTGTGCCATAATTTCAGTGATGTGCTTATTTTGCAAATCCTTTGAGTACTTTTGGAGATATTAAAGGGTTTCATATCGGTAGGCATTAGAGTAAAAGCGATTTGCCACTCGCTGGGATGTCGAGGGTATGCTGCGTGACTAGCATCTATGTCATCGTCCCATTCTGACAGTGTATTGTACAGAAAATGGTGTTTCCAAGGAAACAACATGTCGTTGGCTTCCGACACGTAAAAGAACTCCTTCGGGACAAAATACCGACACCCCGTGTCTGTTAGGAAGTAGCATTTAAGACGGACATTAAACATTATTATTGTTATCATTTTTTTCTGTGCAATACGGACGGAAAGATAACTGGGGCAACAAATAAAACGAAATGCAATTAATTTACTCTCTAGCGAACCACCGGGGACCACGGGTCCCTTATACCAGTATCGTCAGAAGGTATCCCTGAACAACCTACGAACGTTTGTCGGTGGAGATCGGGTTCACCTTGTATCAATACTTCAGGAAGTATGCTCCAAAAGAAACTGATTAATGAAGATTTATGTTAAATTCCGTTCTCAGTCATCCTAGAGGTAATTATCTGTGATTCCCTACCTTAGCTCCAGACAAATGCTGGGTTAATACTTCACATATATATAATGGTTGCTTCGTGCCTAAGCCTTTCTACAGTAAATTGCAATATAATTCACTGTATAGCAACACCACATTCATACATTAATACAAACTAGACGAACTAATACCTATTTTTTTAATATCTGTATCACGTTATATGAAATAGCAACAACGCATGAATTGATAAATAAAGTGGTACGTGTCCGTAATAATCGATTAATAAAAGGGATTAATTACCAATTCTCACTACCTGAGTGATACGTATGACCCATAAGCATGTCCATCGAGTTCATTCCTAACTTAGCCTACATCTTCCCATTTAAATTACCGTCCAGCCATTGCTCCTCCCCCCACCCCCCTGTTTTCACTAACAAACTATTTTCGCTGTCTTCGTGTTTGTTAACTTACTTCTAGCTTATGAGTGAGATATCCTAAGTTCACCCAATTTTCCCGTGCAGCAATGTCGGTCTGAAAATAGATCTTTCAATACATCTTGCAATGTTTTTCTTACAGGTAGGGAAAAAGTAACATGGAAGCAGGTATAAGGTAAATAAATTCGTGACCGGTAGCGTTTACCCTACGATTTATTAACTAATACTAATTGCAAAATAATTACACAGGCACGTAATCACTCTAATTAGTGCTCTCTTTCTCTGTTCTCGCCATACAGTCACGCAAGCTGTTTACTCTGAAACTTACAAAGTAAAGAAATTGCAATACATACATTTCTTCAGCGGTCCTTTAGACTCTGTCTGGTCCCTTGACTGAATGGTCGGCGTAATGTTATTCGGTTAAGAGGTCCCCGAGTTCGATTCCCGGCCGGGTTGGTGATTTTTACTTTAAATGTTTAGTTTCGTCGGCCTGGGGACTGAGTGGTTGTACTGTCCACAACATCCCTGCAACTCACACACCAAATACAACTACCACTATAATAATACGCAGTATAATATGTACACGGCCGATTACGCCCACCCACATTAGAGGGTCTGCCTTACAAGGGCTGCGGCAGGCTAGAAACACCCACACGAAATTATTATAAACTTGAACTCTAGGGCAGTTCACGATTAAATTCACTGTACTAAAATAGCGGCCGCTCAGTCCACATTTAGTGCACGTGTAACACAGTCTCACGTTCACACTCACAGCGGTCATCGTTCACTGTCCTTTGCCGTTTAGCTGCATTGTTTCCCCTCGTCTCTCAGCTGTTCAGTTTGCGTTCAACGTCAATTCACATACAACAGCACTCCCGTCGACACTGTCCACTCGCTGATCCAGTATTACACAGCAGTACTCACTTCACAGTGCAGTCTACTCACAGTCGGTCTCAATCACTGGTTGAACTGATCCAAACGGAACCCAACTGGATCTCCTCCGCCCTGCCTTAAGTAGGGGAACCGGCCTTCCAGATACTTTGGACGAGGAGAAACCCCTGGATTTCCCTGAAAATCCAATATTCTGGTCAAGCCTTCCAGTCTTTTCTTTTCACCGTCAGGGAGGCCTGAAAAAACGTCACAGACTAGTGTCAGAGTGGCTGACCTTACGCGCATGGTACATTCTGATTGGTTGCTGCAATGGCGAGAGTGCGGGGCCATAATCAGATTTTGTCACCACCGTTGGGGCAGGCTAGCTTACTTCTCCTATGGACTTATAAAACTCTGGCGGACACCATCACAATATTATATTTAATCTTTTGAAGGGGGTATAGAGTGAACATAGCGCCAAAGAAACGTAATTTTATTTAAATTTATTGATATTTTTGGCACTTTCATGATCAGTTGCAACGTCCTTCTTGAGGTCGAATGGTTTATTTTAACTATTTTTCTCCATATGTTTTGCAAAATATAAATTATACTTAAAATATGGTCTATGGCATTAAAATCTGTAATTAATTATTACATTGAAAGACTGGGTTCGAATAACGTGTTGTATGCACAACTAAGCAAGCGCCCTACTATTCATTTAATCGTCAACTTTCACCAAGTAGACCTACTACTTCATGGAATTAGGTTACCGAAAGCAGAAGCAAAACAATTCTACTTGTGGATAACCATCGTAAAAGTTGTAATCTGGGGCTTAGAATATGGGATGAACACAAAATATGTGTACCTTATACTGGGCATTAAGTCTAAATTGGTTAAGACTGAAAAATTATTCTGCAATGTAGTTAACGTGTGAATTATTGCATAGATTTCCTTTAGACTATATCGTTGCTGAGGAAGAATACCGTGTGCCGTATCTGACAATGCTTTTCCCATCCATTATTTCCCTGAAGACTAGGTATGCCTCTCGGCCACGTATGGATATGCATTCCATCAGGAAGCTTTTTGTTCTGTTCATTTTCCTATGCTTCCGTGTAAAGGAAAATTAATCTTAAAATCATTATACTGTAGGAGTACATAAATTCGTCATGCACACATATAATTCTACAGTACGATACGGTAAGATAATGCTGATAAGAGGCTGCAGAATTAATTATGTTACGTTTGACATGCCATTCTAGTCTTTAAACTTTGAATACCCCACACATTCATATGCTTATCCATGGACGTGTTCATAGGAACATATCGATGGCTTACTTCTAGAACAGCGTATGCTCGAGTACTCTTCCTACCCGTTATATTCATTAACTTCCCAGCCACATATTTATATGCAATCTATCAGAATAATTTTCGTTGTGTTCATTTTCCTGTGCTGATGTGTAAAGGAGAATATACCTTACCAGACCGTATTATAGGGATGTTGTTTGCAAGCGAATTTACGCACTCCTACAGTTTAATGTATTTAAGGTTCATTTTCCTTTACACAAAACCGTTGGAAAATTAACACAACGGATATTGTTCTGATGGGCTGCAAATGCCCATGTGCCTGAAAGGCGTGACCAGTCTTAAGGAATATAATGTACACGAAGGGCATTATGACATACGAGGTTTTAGAAGTAAGCCATCGATATATTCAATCTATGCAAATTTCTTTCTAAAACCTTATTTAAATCGTTTAATGAGGCTGAAGACAGCAACTTCATATTTTTCAATATTTCGGTAAAAGTGGGTGAAAAATAAATTACTTTATGTTTCACTCATGGATAATTTCTAAGTCGGGTATCACCTGATGATGACAATTTCGTAACTCATCACCTCATCAGTTATCCGATAGTGTGTAACAAAGAACACAAAGTGAAAATGGGCTATAAAAACCCTACCTTGCCAGGTGTCTATAGACACTTAATATTCGTTAAGCAATGCTTGATATAAATTCTACTTTTATAATAGGTTAAAATATTTTCTTCCTCCAAGTTTCTTTCAAGTCACTGAAAAGGGAAACTTACAAATTCATATTTTAAAGTGCAACCTTAGAATAATTTCGTTCTCTCTTCTGTCTGTCTGTCTGTCTGTCTGTCTGTCTGTCTGTCTGTCTGTCTGTCTGTCTGTCTGTCTGTCTGTCTGTGTCACTCTCTTTCTCCTTATGTAATTATGTGACATGTAGATGGTCGTTAGTTCGGCAAAATTCTCCCTCCCCACGAATAACGCACATGCTGAGAAGATGACAAACAAGTGCATGACAACCATTAACACGCTCCAGGCGAACTTTGATGATGAGCTGATTCCCTCCCCTCTATGGGAGTCCCTTTGCATACACACTACCCACTACAGACTACACCACTATAGTAAACCCCAGGAATATATTTATAATTTTATCTTACGATTTTCGCAACTTCTTACCTACATCATTAATAAATGAGCTAATATCACTCAGAAGCTGATGATCATTACTTGGAGATTATTCCAACCACCTAATAGTGAGGAGCCCCGTTGGTGTTTTAATGAGGGAAACAGGGGCAAGCACATCGTTAGCACAAACCTTGAGAGGACGTAACTCTTCAAGGGTCAGGTTATAATGACCTAACGGCTCATAATTTAATCCATCGTTCTTGTTAACAGTTTAATTATTATTTTACTGCTGCAGTGAACGTTAATGCTGGTATATTAAGCACACAATTTACCTCAGTTCAAGACTCCTATCAGCAGCTTACCGTGAAGTGATTTTTGAATGACAATATACCCACAAATACTTCGCATTAATTTGAAATAAAAGATTCCTAAACACGAGGAAGTGTCATCAACACCGA
Organism: Anabrus simplex; assembly: GCF_040414725.1. NCBI lineage: Eukaryota > Metazoa > Arthropoda > Insecta > Orthoptera > Tettigoniidae > Anabrus > Anabrus simplex. Next base: position 470,952,270 of record NC_090266.1, on the reverse strand, counting down.
GAAGACAAACACTCTATTTATAAATATTAATTTCGCTTCTAGTTGCAGGTATGGTATACATTTTGTCTTATTCGACCTGCAACACGTCTTACGATATTTCTTTGTATTCATGTCACCTACAAGCAATTTTAGGTATTGTTTCAAACTGATTTCCTGATCATCGTGAAATACTAATTATGTTTTATAGTGTCCAGGAATAAATCCATAGCTACCTGTTTATGGATACGGAACAAGCCATTGACGTAGATCTCTGAACACAATAATATACCGGTAATACCTTACAGTGAATGAAGGAATATCTAACCGAGATTGGAAGCATAAACACGAATCAACATCACACTAAGCACCAACAACTGTCCATGAAATATTCGTCAAATGAGGGAGAGTAGGCTACTAACATTGAACAACGACTTTGAAAATAAAATCTAAAACGCCGTGAGTTGAAAATGCCATGCTGCTCAAAATTAGAAGACGATCTTATTGTGGGTAACTATGCATACTGAAAATAATGTTTTACACTCTAGCGAGAAATTAAGAGAAAGCCCAAAATCACTTCTCACAGGATATGGAAATTTCATTCACACAAACGTCAGTAAATATACTGTATATGATCACTGGTGCGTATGGAAGGACTCTTTCAGAATACCATGAACTCTCCCTTCCCACTAATGCAGGCCGCAATTATCGCATGGAAACGAATCTAGAGGTTCATTACACAATTGCACTGGGTGACGAGTCGATGACGAAGATAGAGCCAGATGATGTCCAGTCCAGTCGCACTCATGATCAATAGGGGCAGATTTGTTTGTCATGGCAGCCAGAGGATTTGTTGATGACCTATAAAAGAGATTGATTTGCACACCTCACTCCTGCTAAAGAACAGCCTATGGACATTTAGGCTTCAGTTCCTTACACCACGATTTCAAAAGTTGGTTCAGTGTTTCAGCCGTACACAATGGAGAAAGCATTACATACCTAGTTAACAAAGCATTTTCAGACGACTAGCATTAGCACTGAGCCATAATCTACTTTCGTCACTGAACACCATTCTTCACCATTCATCCCTCCTGACGCTTTCTCGGTACTACGGGAGACAATCTGTACGCTGGTGAGGTACGACAAGAAGTCTAACTACTGATAACAATCATCTTTGCCTAACATCAAGTAAATGGTGTCGAATGTCCCTAATAAACTATTCCACTTGAACATTTTGGTATGGATTGGTGGATCAATATGCGTTCTTCAAGAGTGGTTTAAAATCTGTTCGGCCACATGGTTCACCGTAGTGAAGGAGTTTGCTTTCGAATTACTTGGATTGAAATTTCGCCATCAGTGCAGAGACTCGTTCTTCATTCAAACGTTATGGTGCAAGTTAAATGACAACTCTGACGAATATGTGAATTCTGACGATTACTTATTGAACTCTAACTCCTGTTCTCTGCGATTCATCTTTCTACTTAGAGACAAATATTTTTCACACCACCGACGGTAAAGTTTTTATCTTTTTCCATCAGTAGCCTACATCGTGCAAGCAAACTAGACACTATGTGAAACCTTCAACGAAATCAAAATATTTCTCTTTTCTCCGTCTCGTAGTGGGCTGACAGAGGATGCTTCACTGAAATCATCGCTAGTTACCCGAAATTTCGATTATACCTATGTGCCACGAGATGGTTATCCACTAACAATTAGCTGCTAGTTGTGACTGGAAGTTTTCGAAATCCACAACGAATATGGTGAAAACTACAGGGTAAGAAGTGCCAATTGTGTAAGGACCAGACAAAATGCAATAAATCGTGCGCATACGGCAAGCTGCGTGAATCACCGTAATCGTCAGCTCTTTGTCCTCTCTTCCCCGAAGAAACAAAGGAGAGCGAACATCAAACCTTAGCTGACTGCTAACATACCCCTTCGCCGCATCGTATCCAGTCACCAAATTCACGACAACGTTCATTTTAACTGGCATGCCACGATGTCACGCGAGATTCTTAGCCTCGGTTTTGGAGCATTACAGCTAAATTTGCTGCTAATTTTTGACGTAGAATGTTCTTACACGATATCCATTTTGTCAGTGAAAATTCAGGTAAGTTTTGACGTGGTGCCGCTTAGGCTTCCCTTGTGGGTCCCCTGGCAGTATTTCAACATGTTTTTCCTCTTATCCACAATTAATGTTACAATGCCTCTACATGGACGCCGCGTTGCCATAAACTGATTCGTCGTGATGTATATTGAAACAATAATCACTTGCTGTCCGTGAGGTGCTTAGTGTAACATCCTAGTAGAATGTCAAAAATGTTTGAAAATTTTATTTTAAAGCACTAGGGTACCTTTGAAAAAATAAATTATTTTATTAGTAATGATGTTCAAAAGTCAATAGTTTTCTTCTGTATAAAATAATATCCGATTTACTTGGTAGGATATCGATGGCCTAGATTGAATACCTCGTATCTCACAAAGTTCTTCCTATCCATTATTTCCCTTAAGACTGGTCTCGCCTTCCAGCCACATTTGGATATGCAGTCCATCAGAACAATGTTCGCTGGGTTTATTTTCCTATGCTGACGAGTAAAGGAAAATGAACCTTATAAAAATTATACTCTAGGAGTTAGTAAATACGTCACGCAGACATACTTTCCTAGAGTAGGGTACGCTAAGGTTCATTTTCCTTGACACATCGGTACAGGAAAAAAGAACACAAAGAACATTGTTCTGGTGGACTGCATATTGATGTGTGGCTGGGAGGCGTAACTAGTTTTAAGGCAAATAATGGATAGCAAGAACTTTGTGAGATACGATGCATTCATTCTAGGCCATCGATGTGTAGCCTAGGAATGTATAGTTCCTACACCATGATTTCAAGCGATGGTCCTGTGCAACCCTACCGCATATACTGGAGAAGATATTACCTCATCACCGGGCGAGTTGGCCGTGCGGTTGGGGGTGCACAGATATGAGCTTGCTTCCGGGAGATAGTTAGTTCAAACCCCATTGTCGGCAGCCCTGAGTATGGTTTCCGTGTTTTCCCATTTTCACACCAGGCAAATGCCGGGGCCATGGCCACTTCCTTCCCATTCCTAGGCCTTTCCTATCCCAACGTGTATATAAAACCTATCTGTGCCTGTGCGATGTAAATCAAATTGAAAAAAAAACTCAGCATCAAAGTCCAGATCATAATAATGAGAATCTAGTGGAATGGAAGTGTACTTAACGCAGGGCGCGAATTATCTGGAGATGACATAACGCAGCACTGTTACGCTAGTTGTGGTCCAGGCCGGTATCTAGGCTATCGATTGGTGGGACCAGCTTGGCATACCACTCACGCTATAACGGCTTGGATAATGTGCATGTTGGTAGTATGGACAGGCCATCTGAAAGACCACTTGCACAGGAGAGACAAAATATGTTACTTACTTGAACTGAATATTCGGACGTTGATACATCCTCGCCTTATTTTGGATTTGACCCTGTACGTGAACAAGTAGTGCGGTTCATGTTTATTTAATTTCGAAGTTTTCAAAATCTAAGGTATCAGCCACTTGGGCTCCTGTGGGTATGTATACACGAAAATGTGACATTCGATCAGTTGAATGAATTTACCATGCAATTATGGCAAAACACTTTTATAAATGGACAAGATACAGAACGGTGTAAAACGGTGTAAAATTTCGGCTTTGGTTATAGCCCGGACAGCTGATGATCTTAGATCATGTTGAATGATTTATCTGTATTAGAAATTGTTCCTCACTTTTGCTTTTTTTTTTCAAAACGATACTACGAGGAATAAATTATTGAAACGAGAATACAGAAAAGTTAAGTCTGAAACCACAAGTTTATCACAACTTTCGTGTTTCATTTCAATTAAGTGAATCTGCAGTTACAGGACGGTACAGAAAAAAATAGTTTTCGCTATAGCAATATTACATTGTATGAATCCTCAAATGGTACATATGGAAGGTGTAATTCTAAGTAAATTATATGACAATAGCGATTCGTAGGGAATAATTTCATTAGAACAATTTGACTTATAATTATCCTGTTCTTTTATCCCCTTGCAGCCAGGTCTTCACAGAAATTATTTTAGTAAGATCTTGTGGAAGTCACAATGTAGTGCTCTTCTTGATTACTAAAGGACACACGCACGTTAAGTAGCGAAACAAATCTTTTACATTTAAGATCTTTGTTGAATTGGAGCCATTACACAAGAGGAATAGCTCTGGTGAGATACAACTGGGCGTGGTTACCTTAGAAACAATCTAATCCTATCTGGTTCTCGCCAAGTATCGTCTTAATGGATGAAGCCCCAACCTGTGTGGAAGCATTGGGGCGTGCTGTGTAGTGAAGCCTGTAACACACTGACAATATGGTAAGGAAGAAGTGTACAACATACCTAGAACGAATGTAACATGGGAGAATTGGGGCTTCCTGGAACAACATAGACGGTGCGCGAGGAAAACCTCGTATCTCACAATGCTCTTCCGATTTATTATTCTCCTTAAGACTGGTCACGCCTCCCAGCCACATATGGATGTGCAGTCCATCAGGACAACGTTCTTTGCGTTCACTTTCCTGTGCTGGTGTGTGAAGGAAAATGAAACTTAAATGCAGTATACTGTAGGAGTGCGTAAATACATCATGAACATATCGACGGTGAGCGAGGAAGACCAGGAAGACCAGTCTATGGTTGCTTGTAAAGGAAAATGAACCTTAAATACATTAAACTGTAGGAGTGCTTAAATTCACCATGAAAACAACATCCCTACAATACTGTACGGTAAGGTCAATTTTCCTTAACACGTTAGCACAGGAAAATGAAGACCAGAAAAGGTTCTGATGGATTGCATATAAATATGTGTCTGGGAGGCGTGACCACTGTTAAGGAATATAATGGGTAGGAAGAACAAATGATGTTTTAGAAGTACGTAAGCCGAGGATATGCTGCAAGACTGACTTTCGTAGACGCCAATGGACATTCGGCCGTATAACAGAACCAAGTTTAATCATGTGGCACAATTCGCACCCGTGATCCCTCCTGAGTCTGGAATAAGCGCCGGAAGGAGAAGACGAACGACTTTCGTAAAATTATCAATTTCTACTACTAAAGAACATCTAAATCATAGGCCTGTTTTCTTTTATGCTAGTGAGAATGGAAATTCAAAGAACTGCTCTGTGTTCAATGACAGGCAAATCTAGTGAGGGAGACGAGAAAATGCCTGTCAAAAAGCGCGGTCTCACAAGTTAGGACATCATCCTGGAGGATGCCTTCAAACATATTATACAGTGAATTTCACTTTACAAATTTCAGTGCAATGTGTGATGTTTTAATATTAATCCACTAGAAAATATGCATATACATCTTTTATTCGCATGATTCACGATTTGAAGAAGTACAGCTACGCAAAGAGGTTGAAAGATAGTCAACCAGTAGATAGCAGGCAGCAGACAAAAGCTAATAGGTGAGAGTGTGTCCCATGGCTGAGTGGTCAGCGTCATGTCCTTCGGTCTTCTAGAACGCTGGTTCCCTTCGCGATCGCGTCGAAGAATTTTAAACTATTAATGCCCTTGACTTAGGACTGGGTGTTTATGTTGCCCCAAATATTTACGGTATTCACTAAACACACACACCACTATCCTCCTCCATATCAACACATACGTCCCCATGCATCGCGCATGCGACCCACCCTTGTCAGAGAGTGTGCCCTACAAAGGTTTCTATCAGGCTACAAATAGCCACACACGATTGTATTGTATGTACGAAAGGGGAGAGGGTTAAACATAGTTCCTTGATATCAATTATCGCGAAAGTGTAAAGAAAATGGACATTCATTTTTGAAATGAGAAAAATGTATTACTATGAAGTTAACTTTTGTAGGTGCAAAGGACATCGTACTCATCATTCGTGTGCACTGCGTGTGCAAACAGTTGTATGACATGCTATAGCGTTGTGTTTACACTAGTGATTTTTCGTTATTTTTTGACAGCTCAACTTAGGTTCTGTATTAACACCTGTGTGGATTAAATGTGAAACCATACTTGCCACAGTAGTCAGCAATCGCGGAGAAATGGAATAAAACATTCATAAATGAATATCTAGTTATTCCAGGTATGACTACGGGATTGTATAAATCAAATCTGAAATTTCAGTCAGTTAGCATGATCAGAGACTATATTCTTGTTTTAAATATTTTCTAGTGCCCGAAATTTGAGAAAAATATTAAGAGGAAATTGCAGTATTTGCAGGTAGCAGTAAACGTTAGATGTTCAGAAAACAATTATATATAAGTTTGATTCCTGTCCACGGTGATCTTTAGATGGTTGTCCTACGAGTAGTGTCTCCGTGAATATTTGTACATTAGTCTAAATAAAATGGTTGAGATGAAACTTATTTTGTTTTACGATGAAATCACATAATTCTCCTGCTACAACGTTTGAGAGTTAAACTTAGTTGAATAAAGAGCACTATTGGCCTATAGTTCACAGTTGGTAATATGAATATATTTACTCTTATTCCACTTTAATTTTCAAATTACCGCGTCTTAACCATTGAAGTAAGGTTTCATTAAAAATGCCAGAAGCTAAGTTCAACCTTCTACCAAACAGTCCGCGATGGAGTGGTGAAAATACTTGCAGTCATTCAGAAGTTTAGAGAGCAAACGATTAGAATCCTACATGAAGACTAAAGGTTAAATGAAATAGTCTGACGCCAGGCTATACCGGCAAACCATCAAACGTTTTTGGTGAGCAGTGTTGTATACTACAATCGAATACGGAATATGCAGCAGAGTCTGTTTATGTGGTCCTTTCTATCTGTGTCAAATCTGTCCCTTCTGGAAAATCCTTTGTGTACCGTAGAATAGCAACCCCACCACTACCACCACCACCACCACCACCACCAACAACAACAACAGCAACAACAACAACAACAATAACAACAACCCGATAGCAGCAACAACAAAACTAACGACTAGTTATACGGTGTCGTACTTTTCCGAATTCCTATTGTAACCATACCACACACGCCATTGCCCCATAGAACCATACGACAGCATCATTGTTCCCAAAATTTCGGGCTACCGCCATATAGCACCATATGCCAAGGCGTTCAATGGTATAGCACCTTTTTAGTCTAGAGTCAAATGCCACCTCATCTAGAAAAAACATAAACTTCAAAGTGATTGGTGAGCAAAAGCTCTTTCGACCGTGCAAGGATCAACTGCACTCCTCCGTTCCAAAGAATCAAACCAACGGCCTCCCAGGGCCATGGTGCGTTCGCGACAATAGATCATAATGTACCACATAACTAACTTAAAGGCATAAATGAACGGAGGGAAATTTAGGATGCAATCTCTTTCCGGAAAAATGACAAGCAAATAAAAGTTTATAAAACCTATTTATTATTCCTTGATAAAATCACGATTAATTGAAATCAACCCTGAATAATTATACTTTAATGAAAACAAAATATACAATGCCCGATGGACTAAATACGTATTTGGAAATGTCACTCCTTTCATTGAGAATTTTTAATAATTCATATTTTAAATATTTATCGATTAAATGTTGTAGTTATTCGTTCCATTCCCTTTTTGACATGACTTAAGTATTACATTAAATAATCAGTACAAAATCCTTTTTAAGAACAGAAATATCCTTGTAAATGAGACGGTTCTCATTACAAGCCTTCTTCACTATTAGAAGAAACTATTATCTATGCAAAAAATTCGAGACAACTTGGAGTGGTCGCCTAACTAATTAATTATACTACTAAATAAATAAATAAAAGAATAAGCGAACACTAGTGGACATTTCATAATCACCAAAATAAAATTTGACTGATGTCGGGTCCAGAAATCGAACCCACATCGCAATGAATCCGATGACAAATACAACAACAAAAATCCAAACAAAAAAAATTAAACACAACTCAAGGAACATATTCAAAAATTATGTACACATATTTTAAAACAAAGTATAAACAATATTCGCATGCAACTGGCTGTATAACACAAAACAGAAATATTGTGTGACAAAAAAATCCATGGTCTGCCTTGGAGTTCGAACCGATGATCTCCAGGATGCCATCGACAAACGGGTTTCTAAAAACTCCCTCTCTCAATTATTCATAAGGTCAACAAATCAATAATAATACTGGCCTTCCAGTTATTTAATTTCTTTATAGAAATAAACATGAACGAGTTAAAAAGAATCCTTTAAATGTAATCGGGTTTATGCGAAACTCCCAGCTTTCAGTCTTAGTGGACAGGATTGAAAAATAATATTAGCAGTGACCCTGCTCACAAGGGAAGTGCTGACGCACCCTTTCTAAAATCATAAATCATATAACGTCTAACCACACCTAATAATGGTCGGCCGCAGAATACTTCTTGTCAACAACACAAGGCGAGACCAAACGTCTCCCTCAAAATACATCATGGTAAATAATATAATTTCAACTGATATCCTCATATCATATTCCAAAGCTCCACTGGCTTATTAATTCTCTGCCCTGTTACATTTTTTAATTCAATATCAAGCCACTCTTCATCTTTTCAATTTCACATCCATGGACTTAGAAGGTCCAGGTTCACATCCAACTACATAAAATATCTCAGCCTATGTTTTCCTACAGTTTGAACTCAGACAAAAATCAAATATGGGTTTAAACGTATCCGTAATATTATTCTAATATTGCAGAAAAGCAAACACTTGACTTAAAAGGAAAAGTTTTATCTAAAATGGGAGGGCGTTTGTTCGTGTCCAGGCTTGTCACAAGTTGCGCATATAATTAATGCAGCCATCTACATATTCTTATCATGCAAAATTACATTAAAACAAGGGTGCCTTCCTATCCCCATGATTATGCCGATAGTGGCATTTTGAAGACACTGTCACCACGCATTACCAAAATAGGCTTGAATATTCCATTAAAAAAAATATACATATCACGGTTGGAAATGATCAATAATACAAATCTATATTTTGCCCTCCTAATCTAAAGTACTCTCAGACTTACTGATATATTTCCATTAAATCACGTACATGCATTACATTAAAATTATATTTTACAGGCCCGAAATTTTAGCTCTATAATAGAATTTGCATTTCCATCTCGATGAGCTATGACGGACTCGCGTTTACCAAGTTAGAGGCGTTGTGCAAACAGATGCAACCTAATGCAACTTTACGTAATATGGACAAGGGAGCTTAACGAAAGTTTCCACCGCCTAAACTAATTATTAAATAAATATGTACATGACAGATACTGTCACACTATTATGAGTGAGAAAATAATTTTGTTCCAAATATTATTACACTGAGCCTCCTTGGCTCAGGCGTCAGCAAACCGGCCTCTCACCGCTGGGTTCCGTGGTTAAAATCCCTGTCAGACCATGTGAGACCCTTCTGGACAAAGCAGGGGCGCGACAGGTTTTTCTCCGGGTACTCCGGTGTTCCCTGTCATCTTTCAATCCAGCAACACCCTCCAGTATCAATTCATTTCGTCTATCAGTCATTAATCATTGCCCGAGGGGAGTGCAACAGGCTTCTGCAGCCGGCACATTTCCTATCCTCGTCTCTAGATAACAGCTTCATTAATTTCAATCCTGACCCGGTCGAATGATTGGAAACAGGCTGTGGATTTTCATTTTTTAAATTATTACACTATTCATTGAAAAATGAAATGTCGTATGGATTTAGTGCCGGGATATCCCAGGACGGGTTCGGCTCGCCAGCTGCAGTTCTTTCTATTCGATGATGAAGACAACACATACACCCAGCCCCCGTGCCATTGGAATTAACCAATTAGGCCTAAGGTTAAAATCCCCAACCCGGCCGGGAATCGAACCTGGGACCCTCTGAACCGAAGGCCAGTACGCTGACCGTTCAGCCAACGAGTCGGACATACTATTCATTAATTAATATAAATATTTTTGTTAAAAAACGGTGAGAATGCAGTGAGAATACAAGGAAAACGATATTTAAATCATTTAGAACAAGAATAGATTCCTTCTGTTATAAAACATTAATTTTAGAGCGACAAGTTACGAATGGCAAATTCCTATTGACGCAGTCTGTTTGGCCGCATAAGAACCAGTACCACGCAAATTCTATTTTACACTGGAAGGAAGGAAACGTATAAAACTGTGAAAATGATCAAGAAATAGTAGAAATCGATTTCTATAATAATAATAATAATAATAATAATAATAATAATAATAATAATAATAATAATAATAATAATTCCGTCGCTCGGTACAGTCTTTTTAATGCAGTCCTCCCGACAAGGATGGGTGACATCTGTCATGTATGGGAAACTGCGTGTTACTATAGTGGACGATAGTGCTGTGTGTGAGTTACAAGAGTGTTGGGATGTAGCGAACAGTACAAATACTCAGTCCGCGAGCCAGGAGAAATAACCATTCAATATTCAATTTTCTGAACATTGGGGGATCGAAACCTGGACCCTCTGAACCGAAGGCGACAACGCTGACCATTCAGCCAAGGAGTCGGAAGACTCTTATAATGAAATAGCTCAACTACTTTGTAAGTTAAAGAGAAACACACCATTTCGGTGCATCTATTTTCATGTTACGCGATAGTGAACAGCTCAATTCTCCTGTATTCTGTTGGGTACGCGGTCTCTTTTCTTAAGCTCTGATATACTCAGGGGCAAGACCGGCCTGCTGCGAAATGTTTGGCCGAGTACAATTGTCGCATTATGTTTTATGAGCGGTCGAAGTCGAACCGCATCTAAACCAGTTCATACAGTCCTCTACATCGTTGGCTTACTTCTAAAACCTCGTATGTTACAATGTTCTTCCTAGCCTTTATATATCGTTGGCTTACTTCTAAAACCTCGTATCCCTAAATGCACTTCCTGTCCATTTTCTTCCTTAAGACTGGCCACGCATCCCAGCCACATGTGAATGTACAGTCCATCAGAACAATTTTCGCTGTGTTCATTTTCCTATGGAAGCGTGTAAAGGAAAATTAACCTTAAATACGTTAAACTGTAGGAGTGCTTAAATATAAATATGTGGCTGGGAGGCGTGACCAGTCTTAAGGAATATAATGGGTAGGAAGAACATTGTAACATACGAGGTTTTAGAAGTAAGCCGACGATATGCAATCCATCAGAACCTTTTTCGTAGTGTTCATTTTCCAGTGCAAGCGTGTTAAAGAAAATGGACCTTGCCATACAGTATTGTAGGGGTGTTGTTTTCATGGCGATTTTAAGCACTCCTACAGTTTAACGTATTTAAGGTTCGTTTTCCTTTACACATAATCATAGGAAAATGAACACAACGAAAATTGTTCTGATGGACTGTATATCCATATGTAGCTGGGAGGCTTGACCAGTATTAAGTGAGGAAAAGGATAGGAAGTGCATTGGAAGATGCAGGTTTTAGAAGTACAGTAAGCCATCGACATACTGGATGTGTTAAACACACACACACTCATCCTCTTTCAGGTGAGTTTCGAAATTATTTCTCTCTCACGTTACGAAGAACTCTAAAACATTTTTTATGCCGGGCTGAGTGGCTCAGACGGTTGAGGCGCTGGCCTTCTGACCCCAACGTGGCAGGTTCGATCCTGGCTCAGTCCGGTGGTATTTGAAGGTGCTCAAATACGTCAGCCTCGTGTGGCTAGAGTTATTGGCACGTAAAAGAACTCCCGCGGGACGAAATTCCGGCACCTCGGCGTCTCCGAGGACCGAAAAAGTAGTTAGTGGGACGTAAAGCAAATATTATTATTATTATTATTATTATTATTATTATTATTATTATTATTATTATTATTAAAACATATTTTAATCATTCAGTGATAAGTAATAAAATAGGTAGCCGCCATTTGAATTGCGGCTCTTATCAAGCACTAGTGTTGAAATATAGGAACGGGCCTGAGTGACAATTTCGAACTCCGAACGGTGCAGTTGCTGGGTCTTGTCATGATGCGTAATGTTCTATCCTACTTATGAAAGTCAGAGTATTCTTAAAGAACAACACTCTGGGCGTTTATCTGCTGCATGGAAGGGCAGTTAACACACACAGTTCGTGCGATGAATCATGAATCCTGTTAGATTACAACGTAATCATTCGTGGTATTATATAAATTCTGCTTGTTGGACATGAATGAGCTTGTTTGTGTAGACATCAATACGTGTTATCATATGTCTTGATTTCTGGCCCTCTTCTTCAAAGTTCCGAAGACTACATTTAAAAAACAAGGCTAAGGGTCAGGCGATAAGTCGTATGACGCAGCCATATTTCGTGGCCAGAGACTGTAAGATCCCGAGAGTTAATGTGTACGGGGAGTTCCAGAAGACGACTTACTGTATCGAAATGCTGAACCAGGAGTGAGAATCGTCACAATGTGTTTTTAAGGTGTGGTAGTCGTAGATTCAGTTTTAAAGTTCGGGATACCTTATAGTATGTAGAATATAGTAACAGTGTAACTGATTTTAGGTCCCACTGACAATCTTTACGGTGTTTGGAGACGTTGATGTGCGGGAGTTTTGTCCCGCTACGTGCCGGTAAATCTGACGAAGTTAATCTGGCTTATTTGAGTACCTTCAAATACCGCCGGACTGAAATGGGATCAAATCCGTAATTTCTTGCTCAAAACACCAGGTACTCTACCCGTGATATATATAAATCTCAGTCGTTTCAGTTCTTGGCAGATCAGACGCCAGCTGTCTTTATTTTGGGATAGATCTGAGCCTGATTATCAAATAAAATCTATTCTAGAGAAATATGCGCTGAGGTATTTAATAAGGAAACCACACGGCGATGAAAGGAACATGTACAAATGTATATTTTCCTTTCCTTTTTTTACAATTTGTTTTACGTCGCACCGACGCAGAAAGGCCTTACGGCGACGATGGGCTACAAATAGTAAGGAAGCGGCCGTGGCCTAAATTAAGTTACAGCCCCAACATTTTCCTGGTGTGAAAATGGGAAACCATCTTCAGGGCTGCCGAGAGTAGGGTTCGAACCCTTTATCTCCCGGATGCAAGCTCACAGCTACGTGGCCCTAACCGCACGGCCAACTCGCCCGGTGTGTATGTATGTATGTATGTATGTATGAGAGAGAGACAGGTGCTTGTTGTTTGTTGTTTAAAGCGACCGAACATCTAAATCATCGACCCAAGAGAGTGATATATAGCCCTTGCGAATTCAGATGGTTGTTACTATGGCCCATATTAACGTATGTATTTACCTCGAGTGTCCGACTCGTTGGCTGAATGGTCAGCGTACTGGCCTTGGGTTCAGAGGGTCCCGGGTTCGATTCCCGGCCGGGTCGGGGATTTCAATCTTCATTGGTTAATTCCAATGGCCCGGGGGCTGGGTGTTTGTGCTGTCCATGACATCCCTGCAACTCACACACCACACATAACACTATCCTCCACCACAATAACACGCAGTTACCTACACATGGCAGATGCCGCCCACCCTCATCGGAGGGTCTGCCTTACAAGGGCTGTACTCGGCTAGAAATAGCCACACGAAATAAAAAAATAACCTCGAGTTGGAATCGGAAAGCAATGAAAATTATTTATACGGTAAACAGTAATGGGATTGGAACCAGTCATAGCCTTTTCAATTATGATACGTTATCAAATGTTTTTCCCAAAGATGAACCTGTCGATGGCTTACTTCTAAAACCCCGTATCTCCCAATGCACTTCCTATACATTGTCTTCCTTAAGACTGGTCACGCCTCCCAGCCACATATGGATGTACAGTCCATCAGAACAATTTTCGTTGTGTTCATTTTCCTATGGTTATGTGTAAAGGAAAATGAACCTTAAATATGTTAAACTGTAGGAGTGCTTAAATTCGCCATGAAAACAACAGCCCTACAATACGGTATGGTAAAGGCCATTTTCCTTTACATACCTGCACGGGAAAGTGAACACTGCGAGAAAGGTTCTGACGGATTGCATATAAATATGTGGCTGGGAGACGTGACTAGTCTTACGGAATATAATGGGTAGACGGAACATTTTAACATACGAGGATTTAGAAGTAAGCCGACAATGTATTTCTCTCATTGCAGTCTGTAAATTAATACGGATGAATATTTTCATTACCACGCTCGTTCATTTCATTTACTATTCCCATCAGTGACCTCCATGTATTACATTAACAAGTGTCAAATAAGGTACATTTTTAGTTAAATATGCCCTGATACATTCAATAAGAAAACCATTGCCGTCTACAGACGGTGATGAAGGAAACGTCCATGCATTTCCCTGCAGTGAGTATCGCCGTAACCGAATCAACGAGACTAAGTTTTAAGAGCTCAGCATCAACTCACTAACTACAAATTCACCACTGTTCAGGCACTGAAGGTTCCTGGAGAAGTGGAAAGTAAAAGCTTCCTCCTTCTGTAACCTCAGCACGAAGTGGAACAGAGTGCTTAGATATATGATCAGCCAAGTTTGTCCCCCAGGAGTTAACCTGGTACTCATTTCTCTTGTAGGCTGAGCGAACCTCAGGCCCATGTACTTCTTCAGAATTGGAAATTTCGTGTCTACATTATTACTGACGAGGAATCGAACAAACATCCTTCCGGATGAAACGTGCACATCCTTACAATGTTGGTGAGGCAGTCGTTGAGCATTAATTCATTAACTCATTTTCTTCCTGCGTTTCGCATACCACAACACTTGGCGTGCTGGACAAGACCAATTTTTCATGTATCAGTCACCTGCAATATTCTAAGAGAAAATAATTACATTTACAGAGTAGATGCAAGCACAGTATTGCAAATTTAGTAACCTTAATGCAAGGTGTAATACATCACCACTTTTACTAAAACATTGTCATTCCAGCAACGTTTTACAATAACATCCAGAACTGCGATGTCAGCATTCAAATGTTATTTGGTGATATATTCGATGTTTATACGACAAAAATAATTACATTTCCTCTCAATAAGTCACCTAATGGAGTTACAGTTACAGTTTACCTGCCATCTGGTAGAGTAGAAAGGAAAATCGAAATAGAAAGGGACCCTAAATGGTGTAAATTCAAAATACCTGCATCGTTAATCATGACCTGATTATTATTATTATTATTATTATTATTATTATTATTATTATTATTGAGTAATTATGCCCAACTACGGAGTGCGTATGAGCATACTTCATTACAATGATCCTTTTTTATTTTCAATATATTTATTCATTGACTGAGTTCTTTCTGTGTTATTCTGTTCATCTTGTATATTTCATTTTATGTTTCTCTGCAATCATGTTTTGCTTACTAAGTTCCTAAAATTTATTCCACCTTGAATTGCTACTCATTTCGGGTAGATCTCCTCATATATCCATGTTGCTGTAATGTTACAGTTTTCGGGGATAGCGATAGCTTTAGACGATTATATTCAGCCTCTTGTTACACATTCTGTGTAGGTGTCCGTCGAATTGTAATCGCTTTCTCTAATTTCTGCGAAATTCTTCTGTAATGAGATAAATGTTATCCAAATTCCATTTCCGTATTTTTGTCCTAGGAATTTTCTGAGTATTCTTTCTCTTTTTTCGATGTTATTTATTTGTGACTGCTGCCAGTTATCAGAGTTAGCATGCATAAAGTTCCTTTGGTTTGATGACTGCGTTGTAATGTCGTACTTTTGTTTTGTATTCCAGGTGATTTTGTAAGCTATTTCAAGTTTAGCAGTTCTCTGTTTGCTCCCTAATTTATCCCTGCTAGTTGAATAATCTCGTCTAGATATTTCAATTTATCTACTTCAAGGTTTTATCTCCTCCGAATTTGGTGATTAATTGTTGATTGTCGAATCCTGATTTGGTTCCTTCCGTTATAGTGTGTCTCTTCAAATCAAATTTGGAGCCTTGTTTTTGCCGTTAATTCATGAAGTTTTTCTGTGGACTAGATTTGTTCTTGTCTGTTGTTGGAAAGGGTTACGAGGTTGTCTGCAATAGCGCAATTAAGGTGATTTTTTTAAGAAGTCTGCCAATATTTACTCCTTTGGTTCCTTTTTTACCCATAAATCGCTTTTTTCCCCAAAATTAGATGAATTTGTAGTGGGGATAATCTGCCTCCTTTTCGGACACTGGTTCCGATTTCGAACGGTTCAGAAATTTCTCACAGAAATTTAACTTTTGATACTGTGTTGGTCAGAGTTTGTTTGATCAATTCTCCTATTTCTCCGTCGATTATGAATTAATCTAGTGTGTTGAGCAGTGTCTGTCTAGCTATGGAGATATGTTATTCTTATTCTTATTCGAATATGGTAACTAATAACACGTTGAAACAATTATTACAGATGAATGGTAGGGAAAATCACATTAAAATGAAAAAACAAATGATTAAGTAGAAAGAAAGATAAAAAATGATGTAGTCATCCTGAAGCACCGGATCCCGCGAGACCTCCGAAGTTAAGCAACATCGGGAGTGATCACAACTTTGATGGTAGCCCACGTGCTGTTGGCTAGGGGAGTGGTAAGGAACTGACCTCCGTACGACGTGTAAACTCCGGCTCAGGATGCCTGATAAATGGTCCCTGACTTAAGCTGGGGGCCGTGAATAAGTCACCATTGTCCATGTTTGGATAAGTTACTTGGATGGTAAAGATAAATAATATACATCTATAGTTAGAATTCCGAGTAAAATTGTCACAAGAGTTTTCACCATGTTTGAATTATGTCCAATGCATGTGATATTCCTTAAAACGCCAAGCCCTTGTCGTTCAAAATTCCACGTAAAGGTCAAAGAGTCTTTCAAATTTCCAAATTAGATTCTATATTTTAATTTGTCTATGCGAGTTGATAAGAGAGTGAACTATTTTACAAAACAACAATTTAAACTTCCCCCTATAATTAATTTTCTGCAAGCCATCAATATCGTCGCTCGACCGGTAAAAGGTTGTATCCCACAATACTCTTCCTATCCATTATTCTCCTTAAGACTGGTCACGCCTCCCAGCCACATCTGGATACGCAGTCCATCAGAACAATGTTCGTTGTGTTCGTTTTCCTATGTCGACGATTAAACCAAAATAAACCTTACATGCATTGTACACTAGGAGTTCGTAAATACGTAATGCAATCGTGCATTCCTACAGTACGGTACTGTAAGGTTCATTTTCCTTCACACGTGCGCATTTCATTTCCTTCACCGCCGATATTCCTGGTCAATATTACATTTTTCCTAACTTCGCAAATATTTCCGTGCACATTCCTACTCTTAATGATAAAACATTATATTTGCTACTTTTCCTAACTCCATTACTGTATTCGAATAAAAGTAAAGTGGATTCAACACCTCAAACATTAGGTAACATTGTGCAATATATCATCAACGCTATATTTTTAAAATTCTTTTTTGACAAAGAGTACACCAAAAATCTTCTCTGACGGCTCATGATATTCAAACGGAGACTGAACCTCGAACCACATCCTAACCTAAACTCCCACTGAGAAGCAGAGAGAGAGAGTGGTTTATTATCAAAGGCGACGATAGGGTATTCCACAGTGTAGAATGGATGGTGAACAAAATATGAATACCTTCGTTCTTGGAGATCATTATATTAGTGACTAGCAAGATACCCGTGCTTCGCTACGGTATTATACTGAAATTTATAATTGAATGTTTATTGTTTTAGATATATAATCCGCCGAAATTCGCGGTCTGACTCGTTTTCTGCGAGAACCCACCAATTCCCAATCTGACTCGTTTTCTATTAGATTACGGCACGTTTCCTACCATTTTTCAATCTTCTTTTCCAGCAATCGATTTCGTACTTCCCGGGCTAGACTCAGGTATTCCTCCCGGTCAGTTGGGTCCGTAAATCTTTGCCATCTTTTCCTATAATCATTTTTAATATGGATAAAATCCTTTAGGAGATCCGGCGTGGTGTCATATTGGGTGCCTAGAAGGCACTGAACCCGCGGCCGGACTGCATTCTTAGTCATTACCCGTCCAGGAGCCGTTTCCAGCGCGGTCCGCACATTTGACGACGGTCCGGAACATTATTATTATTATTACTATTATTATTATTATTATTATTATTATTATTATTATTATTATTATTATTATTATTATTATTATTATTATTATTATGTGTTTCTGGAATGGTTGATGACAGGAAAACCGGAGTATTCGGAGAAAAATCTGTCCCGCCTCCGTTTTGTCCAGCACGAATATCATATGGAGTGACCGGGATTTGAACCACGGAACCCAGATGTCAGAGGCCGGCGCGCTGCCGAGGATCCTTATAAGTACATAGAACAATAAAATCAATTGGTCTCGCCTCCTTATACACCCCACCGCCGTTAAGTTTATTTACCACCCCCCCCCCCCAAAAAAAAATTAAAAGAAGGCTTGTTTCTTATGTTTAAAGAAGATTTCAAACACCAATGTTCACGTCTATTACCTTCAGTTTTGAGATATAAGTATCCCCATAAAAATAATTTACTTTTTTCACTTCATCTCACATTACTCCCCCCCCCTCCCTAAGTGAATTTTCCCGCAAAAAATACTTGTTTCTTTAATAGTAAAGGATCTTCTAAATACCAATTATCACGACTCTAACTTCTTCAGTTTTTGATTTATGTGTCCTCATGAAAGGCATTCAACTCCTTTACACTCCCGCCCTCCAAGATGGTTTCCCCCCAAAACGCGTTTTTCTTTGTTTTTAAAGGAGATCCAAATACGAATTTTCACGTCTGTAACAACTTTAGTTTTTATTAAATGTATGTATTCTCATTCAATTAAGTCAATTAATTTTTCAATTCTTTCACACCCAACTTAATTGGATTTTCCGAGAATACGTGTTTCTTTATTTTTAAAGCAGATTGCAAATATCAAATTTCACGTCTGTAACATCTTAATTTTTGAGATATCATTAGCCTAATTAAAAGAATTCAACACCATTTTCAGTCACTTTTACCCCCCCCCTCCACCCAAATGGTATTTCCGAAAACTAAAAATACACGTTTCTTTATGTTTAATAGAGATAAAAAATACCATTTTTCACTTCTGTAACATGTTAAGTTTTTGAGATAAACTGTAAAAATTCTCATTTTAAAATTTCACCCCTTTTGAGTTCCCCTTAAGTGGAGTTTCCAAACACAAATAACCTATGTTTCTTTAGATTTACAGGAGATTACAAACACCCACTTTTTACGTCTGTAACATTTTAAGTTTCCAAGATATTCTGTAGATATAATCCTACAAAAATTCACCCAATTTGTCACTCCTGTTTAACCGCCATTAATTGGATTTTCCAAAACTAAAAAATACGTGTTTCTTTATTTTTAAAGGAGATCCCGTATACAAATTTTTAGTTCTGTAATAAATTTCGTTTCTGAGATATATGTATCCTCATTAAAGGCATTCAAACCATTTTTCACCCTTTTACACCCCTCCTATTGGGATTTACAGGAAACAAAAAAAGTGTTCCTTTATTTTTAGAGGAGATTCTAACTATCAATTTTTACATCTGTAAATTTTAAAGTTTTAAGATGTATACACACTCATTTTAAAAAATTTATCCTCCCCCCCCTTTTACCCCCCAATATTTGGATTTTCCAAAAACGAAAAAATACGTGTATTTATTTATTATTAAAGGAGATTCTAAATACCAATTTTCACAACTATAACCTTTAAAAATTTGGAGATAGATACACTCATTTTAAAATATTACTCCCTTTTCACCCCCCTAAATTGGATTTTCCAGAAACAAAAAAATACGTGTTTCTTTATTTTTAACGGAGATCCCAAACACCAATGTTCAGGTCTGTAATATCTTCAGTTTCTGATATATAAGTAGCCTCATTAAAGGCATTCAACCACTTTTTAGCTCCTTTTCACTCCTCCTATTGCGATTTTCCGAAAACAAAAAATACGTGTTTCTTTATTTTTAAAGAAGATTCTAAATACCAATTTTTACATCTGCAAACTTTAAAAGTTTGGAGATATAGATTCACTCATTTTAAAAATTCACCCCCTTTTCACCCTCCCATTAATTGGATTTTCCAAAAACAAAAAATTACATGTTTCTTTATTTTCAAAGGAGATCAAAAGTACCAATTTTCAGGTCTGTAATATCTTCAGTTTCTGAGATATAGGTACCGGTATCCTGATTAAAGGCATTCAACCCATTTTTCCCCATTTTCCCCCTTTTTCACCCCTCCTATTGGGATTTTCTGAAAACAAAAAAATACGTGTTTCCTTATTTTTAAAGAAGATTCTAAATACCAATTTTTACATCTGTAAACTTTTAAAGTTTTGAGATATAGAGCAACTCATTTTAAAATTTCACCCCCGTTTTTACCCCCTTAGCGAAGGAATATCCAAAAATCCTCTCTCAGCGAGCACCTACGTATTAATATGAATATATCCCCAAAATTTAATTTCTTTATGTCCAGTAGTTTTGGCTCGGCGATGATGAATCAGTCAGTCAGTCAGTCAGGACAAGTTATTTTATATATATAGATTATTACATTATTTTGTTTGAGAGGAATAAATATATCTGCAGGTTTAAAAGCTTCAGAACAATTCTATAACAGACCCTAATTGTGTCTATTGTTACTAGGCCGATATGTACTTGTAGACTGTAGAGTAAAATCACAAGGCCAGATATAAACAGAATTAATTCTAACAATCAGAAAAATCAGGAGAGTGTTGACTTGGTGCTTCACATAGCGCTCAAGCACGTGACGTTGTGTTCGTGAATGGGTGTACATGTTTAGTGGTCATGATGGCGGTGGTGGTTACTTACGTACATACTGTGTCCTGAGCATATGATGCAAGAGGTAGCAGACAAAGGGAGCATGATTTTAAGGCACAGGCTACCAGCGATACAGCACGCAATAGGTGGGTGAACCGAGTGAACTTCTGCATAGAAAGAGTGAGAGAGAAGTGTCTATTCGCTCCTCTTTAGAGTGCTGAGACCACTTCAGAAAAGTTTCTTCTTTGGATGATTTCGACCAATAGGGAGATTACGTTATTCAACTGTTCCACGCAGGCGAACTCTAACGGAGGAGAAAAATTGACGTCACGTGTCTTAATTATTAAAGCCGATATCTAATTAAAAGAGAAGCCTTTATGAGGAATTATCAGTATATTTATTGTAATATGTAAGGTTTAGTTACGCAGATACCAGCCTTCTGCATACTGTGAGTTGCACTCGATACCATAAAAACATCTAACAGTGGGCTTGTCTACATGAAAGTAGTGATGACTGTTAAGTGATCGACTGCGTAAAGAAATTAGACCCAGTGACGCAACACTTAGTAATTACATTTAAAACATGCTTTGGGGCAGATGACCTAGATGTTAGGCCCCTTTAAACGACAAACATCATTGTCATTACCATGATCATAATAAAAATCTGCTGAGAACGTAAGTCGTTATGGGAGAAATGCATGGATTTTGAGAAAATTAAGAACAGTGTTAAGTAATATGCAAATTAGGTAATCAGATTAATCAACTATGCGGAATAATCCCTTAAACCAGAGGGAATCACCGAGCCTGGGCGCAGCCTACACTCGTGACGGAGTTAGTGAAGTCCTCAAATGGAGGGTACTCCTCCACCCAGATCGTCAGTTCTTCGGAATTTTCAACGCAGACTCCACACCAGTGTGATGTGTGGTTGGATAACTTACAACATTTTAACTAGGATGTTTGAAAGTATGAGTAGAGTTAATTTGATGTGCTGGGATCGAATATTCGAACGGTATAACATGGACGATTGAAAGATAGAATTCGTGTCACACAGCATCGCTAGCCGTAAGCCGTGTCAAAACCAGTCTTGTGTGGACAATAGCAGAAATATTTCTTTATTATTCCTAAGATAAGGAGGGATAATTCTTTCTTGGTGGAGCAGAGTGAATTTTACTACATAACTTAATAAGAAAACACATAACAGGTGAAGTTGCGAAGTTGTGGAGGATGACCTAAGAGAATGCTAAACATATAACAGGATCATCTGGCTAGAGGGAACGTCGAAGATTTGTATTAATAGTCACGGTGTTAATATGTGATCTGCTGTAGAATTATATGCTGCAGTACTCTTCGATAATAGTCCATTGCAAGGACAAAAGGGTCAGACTAGGAAGTGAAGCTAGATTCTAATTTACAGGTTAAGAATATGTTTGTGCTCTGTAGAGAAAGTATAGGGACTTATTAAATTATTTCCCCCTTAGGTGCAAATTTTAATGATAATCTGTTGATGTTGTGGCCAAGCTTGTGAAGTGTTATTCATATATAATATCCTCAGTGAATTAATATGATTAACGTAATGGGATCATCTCTAAAATAATCACTTTTAATGTGAATGAAATCACGGTACTAATTAAATTTTTGAATTAATAATTATGTGTAATATGGTGGAGTGTGTAATAAGACGTTTAAAATTTTTATTTTAAGCAATTTTCTTAAAATCGTGTGCCTATTTTGATTTATAAACCATCGTAAGGGCTTACTCGAGCGTGATAATCCTCCTATTCTATGAATATTTAAAGAAAAGTCGAATTTCTCATTCATGGAACCCTAAAATGTTTATGTTTATGTGGACCACTTATCCTCGGTTGGATACAGTCATATGCGAATGAGAGTCAAGCTATTATTGTCCAAGTATGTACAGTATATCGTCGGCTTCCATCTAAAACCTCGTACCCATTATATTCCTTAACACTGCTCACGCCTCCCAGCCACATATTTATACTGTATGCTATCCATCAGAACCTTTTTCGTATTGTTCATTTTCCTGTGCCAGCGTGTAAAGGAAATTGGACCTTATCATGCAGTATTTTAGAGATGTTGTTTTCATGGCGAATGTAAGCACACCTACAATTTTACGTATTTATGGTTCATTTTCCTTTACACATAGCCATAGGAAAATGAAACACAACGAAAATTGTTCTGATGGACTGTATACCCATATGTGGCTGGGAGGCTTGACCAGTCGTAAGGAAGGAAAATGGATAGGAAGTGCATTGGGAGATACGACGTTTTAGAAGTAAGTCATCGATATAGCTTTCTTTAAGTACAATTTTGACTCCCAATAATTCGAGAAAGCAGTAATTTGATGTCAGTAAAACAAATGTGCGATTCTTGGATTTGTATATAATAATAATAATAATAATAATAATAATAATAATAATAATAATAATAATAATAATAATAATAATAATAACCAGTCCAAATTAAATAGATATACATTTGGAACTTGTATCGATTCTTTGGCATGCATCCTGGCAGATATTAGTGTACTTAATTTCAAATTTCATCGTGGGTTCTATTGCGTTGTCATTTTTAATGTTGCAAAGATGGTTTTGTCCATCTCATGGTGTCGTTGATCTGTAACTATGTGTTTAACATGTGTTTGGGGCGTTGGAGCATCAAGCAGCCGGTACGTACAGCATCTAATAATGGTCGAACTCTCCACAGCTTATCTTTATCTCGCTGCTCTTGCGTTATATCACTGTCATTGGCACACATCAAATTAGTTCTGATGTCAAAATACATTTACCTTGAAATAGAACTAGCAAACATAGCAACCCTAGTGCTTCTCTTCGAGAACATTTCAATTTGTGGGTAATTTAAACTAGCCATGAGAATGCCAGCACCAGTAAATTTCCTAACTTCACTCTTGATTCACACAAACTCTTTCCACTATTCTATACAGATCGTAAGTTAGTGTTAAAGGTAGGCGCGGCTTCATAATACGATCTCCAGAGCTGCAGAACAACCAGAAGTAATGATATGATATACAGAGATTAGCTATCCCATCCTTCATATTGAGTGTTTTTATCGAGCCAGAGATCGATATCCATTCAGATAATGGTGATCTGGCATCGTTGTTAGGATCTATGAACGACAGAACATCAGCTTGAAACATGAGAGACAGCACTTAACTGCAGCTTTCTGCGACAGGTTTCTGAGAGTCGCCCATAAGTATTTTTATGAACTGCTCCCCTTGCAACACGGCTGGCCTATTCGCGAGTATTGGAGAAGCTGTGTCGCTGAGACCACATATTTAGTAAATAATACACTAGAGGTAGCACCAGCGCCACCACCTGAGAGAGATTCACTGAATCACTACAGCAAGAAGAGCATCTTGAAATCTCAGCTGTTTGGCAAAAAGCTCCCTCTACTGTACTCATCAGCGTAAATGGAGAACTTTTAAATCTGTGTGGATATGGTTTAAAATTCTTACATGTCAACATTCTCAGATACTGCAGTACAGGGCCTAGTTGTGTGATACTTCTGTTAAATAGAAAGAAAGCACAAATAGCTTATATGTTGATAAAAGAGGACGGTGTGTATTTATGATTAAGTAACACAAAATCAATTTACTGTTCGTGTTAAGTCTTCGAACAACGTACTATAAGATTGGTGGTACGTAGATTTCTCTACCTTTTGTGTGAATGGCCAGGATATAAGCATAATTCTATCCACTGACTGAAAACATTCTCTCTCGTACGAAGCGAATGTGCGAGTTCTTAGGCCTACAAGTAATCATGAATATGTTTCTCCGCAATGGTAGTGAAATCTTCCGAGTTAAGTAGACATAAAAATGAAAAAAAGGAACGTTAATACCATGAGATGGTGTTCCCCCTCCATTAACAAATTCGGCTCCTGAAAGAACCTCTCAGAACCTCTGTAAATATGAGTGTGTCGATACTGGATCAACAGTTTCTCGATAAGCGGAAGAGCGACTTTTTTGAAACATGCTAATTTTTTTACAATTCAGTTATTTTTAACGTCGATTTCCCTCGAAATTTGAGTCTTACATATTGAGATGTATGTTTACCCTCTTTTTCTGTATATTTTCGGGAACTTCAAACTGATTAGAAATGGAGTAAGGTGTTTCTGCGGATTTGGAAGACGGATGCACACGAGCTCAGTTGACACTTCCCGTATACAGTACGAATTTAGATTTTTCTATTACACTTACTGCAATAGGCCGAGTGTCACAGAGCAGAACCACCAACATAATTCAGCACGATCCACCACTGCTCCAAGGCCACTGTTTCACAAATGTATTCAGTCATATATTGTTGAAAATGATGAATGGCCGTGCGGTTAGGGGCACCCAGCTGTGAACATGCATCCGGGAGATAGTGGGTTCGAACCCCACTGTCGGTAACCCTGAAGATGGTTTTCCGTGGTTTCCCATTTTCACACCAGGGAAATGCTAGTGCTCTACCTTAATTAAGGCAACGGCCGCTTCCATCCCACTCCTAGCTCTTTCCTGTCCCATCGTCGCCTTAAGACATGTCTGTGTCAGTACGACGTAAAGCCAATTGTAAAAAAATAATAATGAATGGCAAACCACTCTCTCCTGTTAAGAACATCTTTCACTGAAGGATGAATATAATCCCCAGTTTCTGGATTTTGAAACTGGTAGTTTTTTCTCCATTTGTGAAGGTTTAAATCGTCTTCCACCCTCACTTACCAATTTTCTACATCTGCCTCTGGCTCTTGTAATTGTAGATTATTCTCAGGGGTTCCGGGTTCTTAAGTCACTTGTTGACGAATCGGCAGGTGGCGTAAGGAAATATAATTATTACTTGAAAGAAAATTGATGAAGTGGGCTAAAATGGATATATTATAAAAATAATTAATACTACGTCCAATGATGTGATGATGTGAAGCATCGAATGAAATGTTTTGTGTTAACGAAACAGTTGATAAAAATTTGACACAAATGTGGATAAAATGAAGTTAAGTTAAACTTGAATTGCCATTCCAGAATATTATTCAATAACGAAAACAATGGAAAGAGAAAAACCTAGAAATTAATGTATTGCAAGTAACGCCGTTGGTCGATTCACTTGGTCCGTGAAGATTCAGTTCCGTAACCGGATTCCGAATTGTTTTAGCTAATATTATCCACCGATCACAAAACACTACGTAGGATATCATCAGCCACCGAATGGACCCTTAATCGAACCGAACCAACCTACGGTTATATTTGAACCGATTAATTATATACAAAAGAACATTTCGTCGGCTTCCTTCTAAAACCTCGTATGTTACAATGTTCTTCCTACCCATTATATTCGTTAGGACTGGTCACGCCTTCCAGCCACATATTTATATGCAATCCATCAGAACCTTTTTCGTAGTGTTCATTTTCCTATGCTAGCGTGTGTAGGAAAATGGACCTTACCACACCGTATAGTAGGGATGTTGTTTTCATGGCGAATTTAAGCACTCCTACAGTTTAATGTATTTAAGGTTAATTTTCCTTTACACGCTTCCATAGGAAAATGAACACAGCGAAAATTGTTCTGATGGACTGTACGTTCATATGTGGCTGGGAGGCGTGGCCAGTCTTAAGGAAGAAAATGGATAGGAAGTGCATTGGGAGATACGAGGTTTTAGAAGTAAGCCATCGATTTACTTTACAAGTTACTTGCTCCTTGGAAAGTCATGGTGCTCAAAAATTCGATGTTATGAATCCCTAATATCTCTGTAAAGCACATAATCACACCATACTGTGTCATAACCAGGCACCCAGAAATGAAGTTAGTTTATTAATTATTTTAAATTATATAGAATACTAGCATGATACCCGTGCTTCGCTACGGTATTATACTGAAATTTATATTTTAATGCTTATTGTTTTATATATAATCCGCCGAAATTCGCGATCTGACTCTTTTTCTGAGAGAATCAGCCAAAATTCTCGATCTGACTCGTTTTCTAATAGATTACTGGAAGTTTCCTCCCACTTTTCAATCAATCCTTCCGGCAATCGATTTCGTACTTCCCGGGCTAGTTCCAGGTATACCGCCCGGTCACTTGGGTCCCTAAATCTTTGCCATCTTTTCCTAAAAGCATTTTTAATATGGAACAAATCCGTCAGATCAGGCGTGGTGTGGTCTTGGGTGTCTTGGCGGTACTGAACCCGCGACCAGACTGCATTCTTAGTCATTAGGGCCTGCCCGCCCAGGACCCGTTTCTAGCGCGGTCCGCACATTTGACGACGGTCCAGAACATTATTATTATTATTATTATTATTATTATTATTATTATTATTATTATTATTATTATTATTATTATTATTATTATTATATATGTTCTGGACCCCACAGCAATATGCAAGACCGCTACTTGGCGGTAAAATACATCTGCTGCCATTGTCATTGCTAACAATGTGACCAGCACCATTGTTGCGCGTAGGCAAGTGTGCGGAATTTCTGGCGATAAGAATGACATACCTCCGTGTATCATTGACCTTATTATAGAGGTGAACAATTTGACGGCCAATCTCATTCCTATCGTTTATTTCAAATGTGTTTAAATTTTTATTTATACGCCAGGAGAATCTACTCTAATCTAAGAGCGTTCTCCGAAGGAAAATATGGCTGTTGAAAAAGAACCCAGGAAAGATTAAAAATGATCGGTTTATGATCAGAATAAGTACATCGCAAGTCTACAGCCTGTTTCCTATCATTCGACAGGATCAGGGATGGAATGAATAAAGCCCCATCCAGCGGCGACAATAGGAATTGTGTCGGCTGCCGAAGCTCCCCTCTGGGGCAATGATCGATGAGTGACAATTGAAATGAAATATTGGACAGTGTTGCTGGAATGAATGATGACAGGGAAAGCCGGAGTATCCGGAGAAAAATCTGTCCCGCCTCCATTTTGTCCAGCACGAATGTCATATGGAGTGACCGGGATTTGAAACACGGAACCCAGCTGTGAGAGGCCGGCGCGCTGCCGACTGAGCAACGGAGGCTCCTTATAAGTACATTACGAACAGTAAAATCAATTGGTCTCACCTCCTTTTACACCCCACCGCCGTTAAGTTTATTTACCCCCACCCTCCAAAAAATTAAAAGAAGGCGAGTTTCTTTATGTTTAAAGGAGATTCCAAATACCAATGTTCACGTTTATTACCTTCAGTTTTGAGATATAAGTATCCCCTTAAAAATAATTCACTTTTTTAACTTCCTTCCACACTCCCCCCCCCCCCCCTCACAAAGTGATATTAAAGCAAAAAATACTTGTTCCTTTAATAGTAAAGGATCTTCTAAATACCAATTATCACCACTCTAACCTCTTTACTTTTTGATTTATGTGACCTCATGAAAGGAATTCAACTCCTTTTCACTCCCCTCCCCCCCAAGGTATTTTCCCCCCAAAACGCGCTTTTCTTTGTTTTTAAAGGAGATCAAAATACCAATTTTCACGTCTGTAACAAGTTTAGTTTTTATTAGATGTATGTATTCTCATACAATTAAGTCAATAAATTTTTTCTATCCTTTAACACTCCAAATCCCCTTCATTGGATTTTCCGAGAATACGTGTTTGTTTACTTTTAAAGCAGATTCCAAAAATAAAATTTCACGTGTGTAACATTTTCATTTTTGAGATATCAGTAGCCTAATTAAAAAAGAACCTCCTCTGCGAACCATGTGACCTTGCCGCGGTGGGGAGGCTTGCGTGTCCCAATGATGCAGATAGCCGAGCCGCAGGTGCAACCATATCGGATGGGTATCTGTTGAGAGACCAGACTAACGAATGGTTCATCGAAAGGGGGGTAGCAGCCTTTCGGTTGTTGCAAGGGCGGCAGTCTAGATGATTGACTGATACGGCCTTGTAATAATACTCAACATGGCTTAGCTGTGTTGATACTGCTACACGGCTGAAAGCAACGGGAAACTACAGCCGTAACCACCTCCCGAGGACATGCAGCTCTCTCTGTATGAAAGATGTACTGATGATGGCTTCCTCCCGGGTAAAATATTCCGGAGGTAAACTAGTCCCCCATTCGGATCTCCGGGTGGGGACTACACGAGAGGGGGCGATCATCAGGAAGATGGATACTGACATTCTGCGAGTCGGAGCGTGGAATGTTAGGAGTTTGAATCGTTGTGGTAGGTTAGAGAATCTGAAAAGGGAGATGGATAGGCTAAAGTTAGATGTAGTTGGTATAAGTGAAGTACGTTGGCAGGAAGAACAGGATTTTTGGTCAGGCGACTACCGAATTATCAACACGAAATCAAACAGGGGCAATGCAGGAGTTGGTTTAATAATGAATAAGAAAATAGGTCAGCGGATAAGCTACTACGACCAGCATAGTGAAAGATTTATTGTCGCCAAGATAGACACCAAACCAATGCCCACCACAATAGTGCAGGTCTATATGCCTACTAGTTCAGCGGATGATGAAGAAATTGAAAGAATATATGAGGAGATAGAAGCTTTAATACAATATGTCAAAGGTGACGAGAATCTAATTGTGATGGGAGACTGGAACGCAGTGGTAGGCCAAGGAAGAGAAGGTAGCACAGTAGGAGAATTTGGATTGGGACAAAGGAACGAAAGAGGAAGTCGGCTGGTTGAATTCTGCACTGACTATAATTTAGTCCTCGCCAATACTTGGTTCAAACACCACAAACGACGGCTGTATACGTGGACGAGACCTGGAGACACTGGAAGGTATCAAATAGACTTCATTATGATTAGGCAGAGATTCAGAAACCAGGTGTTGGATTGCAAAACTTTCCCAGGAGCAGACGTGGACTCTGACCACAACTTGTTGGTCATGAAATGCCATCTGAAGTTGAAGAAATTGAAGAATGGAAAGAATGCAAAAAGATGGGATCTAGACAAGTTCAAAGAAAAGAGTGTGATGGATCGTTTCAAGGAACATGTTGCACAAGGACTAAATGAAAAGGCCGAAAGAAACACAGTAGAGGAAGAGTGGAGAGTCATGAAAAATGAAGTCAGTAGGGCTGCTGAAGAAATGTTAGGAAGGAAGAAAAGATCAACTAAGAATCAGTGGATAACTCAGGAGATACTAGACCTGATTGATGAACGACGAAAATACAAGAATGCTAGAAATGAAGAGGGCAGAAAAGAATACAGGCGATTAAAGAATGAAGTGGATAGAAAGTGCAAGGTAGCTAAGGAAGAATGGCTGAAGGAGAAGTGCAAGGATGTCGAAGGCTGTATGGTCCTGGGAAAGGTAGATGCTGCATACAGGAAAATCAAGGAAACCTTTGGAGAAAGGAAATCTAGGTGCATGAATATTAAGAGCTCAGATGGAAAGCCACTTCTAGGGAAAGAAGACAAAGCAGAAAGATGGCAGGAGCATATCCAACAGTTGTATCAAGGTAACGATGTAGATAATTTCGTTCTGGAACATGAAGAGGCTGTTGATGCTGATGAAATGGGAGACCCAATTTTGAGGTCAGAGTTTGACAGAGCTGTGAGTGACCTAAATAGGAACAAGGCACCTGGAATTGATGATATTCCCTCTGAATTACTGACTGCCTTAGGAGAAACCAGCATGGTAAGGTTATTTCATTTAGTGTGCAAGATGTATGAGACAGGAGAAGTCCCATCCGATTTTCGGCAGAATGTTGTTATACCTATTCCCAAGAAAGCCGGTGCTGACAGGTGTGAAAACTACCGCACTATTAGTTTAGTATCTCGTGCCTGCAAAATTTTAACACGTATTATTTACAGAAGAATGGAAAAACAAGTTGAAGCTGAGTTGGGGGAAGATCAATTTGGCTTCAGAAGAAATGTAGGAACACGTGAAGCAATCCTGACTTTACGTCTGATCTTAGAGGATCGAATCAAGAAGGACAAGCCCACGTACATGGCATTCGTAGATCTAGAAAAGGCATTCGATAATGTTGATTGGACCAGGCTATTTATGATTCTGAAGATGATAGGGATCAGATACCGAGAACGAAGAATTATCTACAACCTGTATAAAAATCAGTCTGCAGTGATAAGAATCGAGGGCTTTGAAAAAGAAGCAGCAATCCAGAAAGGAGTGAGGCAAGGCTGCAGTTTGTCCCCTCTGCTTTTCAGTGTTTACATAGAACAGGCAGTAAAGGAAATCAAAGAGAAATTTGGAAAGGGAATCACAGTCCAAGGAGAGGAAATCAAAACCTTGAGATTTGCCGATGATATTGTTATTTTATCTAAGACTGCAGAAGATCTCGAGAAGTTGCTGAATGGTATGGATGAAGTCTTAGGTAAGGAGTAAAAGATGAAAATAAATAAGTCCAAAACAAAAGTAATGGAGTGCAGTCGAACGAAGGCAGGTGATATAGGAAATATTAGATTAGGAAACGAAGTCTTAAAGGAAGTAGATGAATATTGTTACTTGGGTAGTAAAATAACCAACGATGGCAGAAGTAAGGAGGACATAAAATGCAGACTAGCACAAGCAAGGAAGAGCTTTCTTAAGAAAAGAAATTTGCTCACTTCAAACATTGATATCGGAATTAGAAAGATGTTTTTGAAGACTTTTGTGTGGAGCGTGGCATTGTATGGAAGTGAAACATGGACGATAACTAGCTCAGAAAGAAAGAGAATAGAAGCTTTTGAAATGTGGTGTTATAGAAGAATGCTGAAGGTGAGATGGATAGATCGAATCACGAATGAAGAGATACTGAATCGAATTGGTGAGAGGAGATCGATTTGGCTAAATTTGACGAGAAGAAGAGATAGAATGATAGGACACATCTTAAGACACCCAGGACTTGTTCAGTTGGTTTTTGAAGGAAGTGTAGGTGGCAAGAACGGTAGGGGTAGACCAAGGTATGAATATGATAAACAGATTAGAGCAGATGTAGGATGCAATAGTTACGTAGAAATGAAAAGGTTAGCACAGGATAGGGTGGCATGGAGAGCTGCATCAAACCAGTCTATGGACTGATGACTCAAACAACACAATTAAAAGAATTCAACATCATTTTCAGTCACTTTTAACCCCCCACCCCCCACTACCCAAGTTGTATTTCCGAAAGTAAAAATACACTTTTCTTTATTTTTAATAGGATAAAAAATGACCATTTTTCACTTCTGTAACATGTTAAGTTCTTTGAGATATACTGTAGAAATTCTCATTTTAAAATTTCACCCCATTTTAGTTCCCCTTAAGTGGAGTTTCCAAAGACAAATCACCTATGTTTCTTTACACTTACAGGAGATTCCAAATACCCACTATTTACGTCTGTAACATTTTACGCTTCTAAGATATTCTGTAGATCGATGGCCTAGAATGAATACCTCGTATCTCAAAAAGTTCTTCCTATCCAATACTTCCCTTAAGACTGATCACGCCTCCCAGCCACATTTGGATATGCATTCCATCAGAACAATGTTCGTTGGGTTTATTTTCCTATGCAGATGAGTAAAGGAAAATGAACCTTATGAAAATTATACTCTAGGAGTTAGTAAATATGTCACGCAGACATACTTTCCTATAGCACGGTACTGTAAGGTTCATTTTCCTTCACACGTCAGCATAGGAATAAAGAACTCAACGAACATTGTTCTAATGGACTGCATATTCATGTGTGGCTGGAAGGCGTAACCAGTCTTGAGGGAAATATTGGATATGAAGAACTTTGTGAGATACGAGGTTTTCATTCTAGGCCATCGAGATATAGTCTTTCAAAAAATTCACCCCAATTTGCCACTCCTGTTTAACCGCCATTAATTGAATTTTCCAAAAGCAAAAATATACATGTTTCTATATTTTTAAAGGAGATCCCATTTACAAATTTTCAGTTCTGTAATATCTTCAGTTTCTGGGATATATGTATCCTCATTAAAGGCATTCAACCCATTATTCACCCTTTTACACCCCTCCGAATGGGATTTAGAGAAAACAAAGAAATACGTGTTCCGTTATTTTTAAGGGAGATTCTAAACACCAATTTTTACATCTGTAAACGTTTAAAGTTTTAAGATGTGGACACACTCATTTTAAAAATTCACCCCCCTTTTCACCCCCCATTATTTGGATTTTCCAAAAACGAACATATACCTGTTTCTTTATTTTTAAAGTAGATCCCAAATACCAATTTTCAGGTCTGTAATATCTTCAGGTTCTGAAATATTAGTAGCCTCATTAAAGGCATTCAACCTATTTTTCACCCTTTTTCACCCTTCCTATTAGGATTTTCCGAAAACAAAAAAGTACGTGTTTCTTTATTTTTAAAGGAGATTTCTAAATACCAAATTTTACATCTATAAACTTTAAAAGTTTTGAGATATAGATACACTCATTTTAAAAGTTTCATCCCCCTTTTCACCCCCCAATATTTGGATTTTCCCAAAACGAAAAAATACCTGTTTCTTTATTTTTATAGTAGATCCCAAATACCAATTTTCAGGTCTGTAATATATTCAGTTTCTAAGATATAAGTATTCTCTTTAAAGGCATTCAACCCATTTTTCACCCCTTTTCACCCCTCCTATTGGGATTTTCCGAAAACAAAAAAATACGTGTTCCTTTATTTTTAATGAAGATTCTAAATACTAATTTTTACATCTCTAAACTTTAAAACCTTTGAGATATAGATGCATTCATTTTAAAAATTCACCCCCCTTTTCACCCTCGCATTAATTGAATTTTCCAGAAACAAAAACATATGTGTTTCTTTATTTTTCACAGCGATCAAAAGTACCAATTTTGAGGTCTGTAATATCTTCAGTTTCTGAGATATAAGTAGCGTATCGTGATTAAAGGCATTCAACCCCCTTTTTCACCCTTTTTCAACCCTCCTATTGTGATTGTCTGAAAACAAAAAAATACGTGTTTCCTTATTTTTAAAGAAGATTCTAAATACCAATTTTCACATCTGTAAACTTTTAAAGTTTTGAGATATAGACACACTCGTTTTAAAATTTCACCCCCCTTTTCACCCCCTTAGCGACGGAATATCCAAAAATCCTCTCTTAGCGAGCACCTACATCTTAATATAAATATATCCCCAAAATTTCATTTCGTTATGTCCGGTAGTTTTGGCTCGGCGATGATGAATCAGTCAGTCAGTCAGTCAGTCAGGACAAGCTACTTTATATATATAGATTGTTCCTATGAACTGAAATATTTGTAAAATTATTTTAAAACTTGAGTTTACATTTAAGGTAACACACAAATAACTTTCAAGTTATATTAGAATAGACCCATTTAAACTGAAAAAATCAGTAAGCATGGCTTTTTGAAAATTAATCTTACCGCATCACTGAATAGTAATTAAACTAATTTGAACCGACAGTTTATGAACGGTACCAACAAAACTGAACTGAAAAGAGTAACGTCATGGACGACGTCATAATAAGCATCACCATGTTATCAATAGCAACTAACGAGAACTTATTAAACAAAGGGTCTTCATCAAATGTGGAAAACATAGTTCATTACAATAATCATAACCACTACTGTGGTAAGAAACAATGAGAAACGTCTCACTCATGTAAAAGAACTATTTGTTATTTATTTAAACAAAAAACATCTTGATCATTCGAGAACTGTGCTACTCAAAACATATGATCAGTACTATCACAAACAGAATTAAATTTTATCTCAAACATTTAACTTCAGTTATCAACACCAATAAAATTTAGCTTACGCACTATCATCGCAGACTAAACTGATCGTGTAATAATTATCCACAATATGTTAACTCTCACTGCAATAAACTAACCATAAGTCATAGCAGACTGAGCTAACTATCTAACTTAGATAATGAACACTGGTAATAAACCGGACACTGATCATTGCAGAGTGAGCTCACCATATAATTGAATAATGAACATTTAAAATAAACCCGAAACTGGTCATTGGAGACTGAGATAACCATCTAATTGAACTCATGAATGTCACTAAAACAACTATCATCAAACATAAAAAAACTTTGTAAACTAGTAACCTCTCCCGTGGTGGATGTTAATTCATTGCTATTACAAGGTATGGGAATAAAGACATGACCAAATCTTTTCGGCACAGTTACGTCCTTTTACCCCGAAAAATGTTCAAATTACTTACAACTGTCCGTGTGGTCCACTAAACAACTAATAAAAATACGTATGGGCCGATGACTTAGATGTTAGGCCTCTTTCAACAACAAGCATTATCATCATCATCAAAAATACGTATGAGTCTAGCTGCAGTCACTACATTTTAACAGGCTACTGCTGTACAACTTAAGTAACATGATGATTCATTAGACAACCTGAACTGATACCATCTAATAACTAAACCACATATCTCAACTGTTGGTGCGTGACAGACGAGTGCCGTCATTTACCTGTACCATTCGATAACTTCGTCACAACACACACTAATAATTTACTTCCACAACAAACTGTGTGAAGATTTCACCATAACAATCTCTTCCGCCTATCATAAACCATTAATTCAGTATACAAAATATCATGTCTATCATTTACGAGGTTTACATAATGTTATTATTACTTTTTACCTTCTTAAATATTATTCTCAGTCGTCTGGTAACGGGCTAGCAATTTTCCAAAAATATAACATCCCTTCGGTCTAATGGCTTGCCAGTCCTTCTAGCCGAATAACACATCGTTTTATACCTGCGGTAATTCTACACTTTGAAACAAGCCAAATTACAATATTCTCATTTCAAATGAATGTATTTCTCATAAACAGGGTTAGAAATCTAGGTGCAAATTTCAGATGAAAAAGGGAAGGGAAAATGTGCTCAAATAAGGTAAAGAATGGTGCTGGTTTATTCAATTAATTGAACGATTTCTCTTTCCTCTATTCTAGTTTATTGAATTACAAACAAGTACATCAAATTATCACCCACCAAAAGAAGGAAAATCATGAAGCTGTTGTATTTCAAGACATTAAGCATCTCACAATTTTAAAAGTAAGTCTGTTTACATTAGGAGATAGATTGTCTTTGTAGATGCTAAAACTTCTTTGGACATCCACAGAACCCAGTGGGGCAAACCTTGTATTCACTCCGAATTGCAACTCTACAGATGTGGCGAATTCCTCAATGTCTGTATTCTTCTGAAGACTTTCTCTTTGGCAAAGACATCTAACTGCTCCCTCACGGAAGTAAGCATATCCCATTGTTTTTCCTTTTCCACACTTTGTTCTTCTAATTGTTCAATAACTACAGTCAGTCACTTGTAACTATAGACACAGTATAGTTCTGCCTTAATATTATATAATTTCTCCGGTAACAGAAGTTGCTGTGCATTCGAAAATGCACCTCAGTCGACTTGATCGAAAGAAAGCACCAACTCTCCAATTTTGTCAAAAATCTCGCACAGCACAGCAGCACACTCAATCCACGATCCCCAGCAAGTAATGACCGGGAAATTTGGAAGGGGCAGGCCAGTGGTTTCCCTGTAGGCAACAACATGACTCGCAGTTTTCAGTAGAATCTTCTTCAGGGCGGAGATGAATTGATTTGCGATGTCGTATTCGTTCCTTATGGATTCAACAACCCTGTGAAGGGCGTGAACCAAGCGTGTCACATGATTCAACTTGGGAAATAAAGGTTTCAATTAGTTAATAACTGAAACCATGTCCGTAAACAGGTACGTAACCACAAGAAGAAGTTTTCCAAACTTGATACCAGTAGGCCAAATTTTTTGTCGGAAGTCCATAATTGATTGCACTACTGTGCTGGCTTTAGCTTTCTACAGCTCACTAATATTTAACAACACTGGATTAACGTTCTCCCCTGATAAGCAAAAAACTAAAATGTGCAAAACACACCGTTCCATTGAGTCTATGGTTTCATCCACAATCATTCCCACATCGCAATCAGACACTTTCTCCTTGATTCTTTGTATAGTTTCTTGGTAAACAGGCTCAATGTACGTTTATCATAAAGTACTCTCATCGAGCATTGACATCTTTGTGTATTTTTCAAGAAATCCCTTGAAGGCTGGATGGTTCGCCTTATTGAGTGAAATTCCTGCTTGTGAAACACATATCAATGTTTAATTCCTTCAAATTTTGGCTTTTTGAAGACCTCTGTTGAAACGCATTTCCTAATAAAGGTTGCAGCGATTTGTTTGCTTGAAGAGTATTATTCATTTGATGCTTAGAGCTGGAAGTATGTTGTTTGATGCGATCTCGCTGGTGTTTTTCATCTAACAAAATTCTTGAATCACAAATAGTACATCGCATAATACTTCCATCACTGTCTATAGAATCATGTTTTAATTCCTGAGCCAGAGCAATAAAATGGGCACTGACACCTTTGGCATGGTAAAATTTAGTAGTACACTCGTTTAGTAATGTAACAAAGTGCTAACACCAGTTCCTTCGCTAACACAATGCGACTATCACACAACTGAATCTTGCGCTCACTCGCTCACTTTCTAACCACACTCTCTTATAACATCGCGACAGTTACCAGAATGTTCTCATTCATGCTGTAACTGCAGTCTCAGCGATATCTAGTAGCTTCGAGCAGAACCCAGTCCAATTCTCGGAACTACGCGGGTGCGGTTGCTGACATCTCTGCGTCACCAATCGCCGCCTTCATGTGATAAGTTGACGTCTCTCACAGTAACATACTCACATTCACGTACAGCAGGCTACAGATTCTGGTGGGATAGAATCACTCAATGTCAATTACATTATAGCGGTAAAGCGGGAGAAATTTGTCGAACACACAATTATTTTCCATTGTTGCAGGCGTGCTTTTAATTCCCGGGCGGTGCTTATTGAATGAATTTGGATAACTATTCACACGTACACAGCCAACTGAGAAGACGTTAACTGAAAGTTAAATATATTATATTCATGGGCGCCCGCAAGGGGGGGCAAGGGGGGGCACTTGCCCCCCACTGGAATTCTAAAGATATTGATGTTCAATTGTTTAATATCATACCAGATTATTTAATAAACTGAAATTACTGACAGTCATCTAGCATATGTTATAACTGGAAGTTTCTGTAAACAATTTCATGTTGCTGACGTTATATTGGTTTTTATATTCAAGAAAATTGTTAATGTGCCCCCCCTGGAAAAGATCCTGCGGGCGCCCATGATTATATTGATAAGAAATCTTATGGAATAAATTGGAATTAAACTTAAAAGAAAAGAGGGGGGAAGGGGGATTATGCGCATGGATGGGGGAAGAAAGAATAAAGGTCCCAAAAAGTGAAAAAGGTGCATGAAAAACGCCTCTTTTCGCAACTAGAAACAAAATATCACACTGAGATATCTTTCCGAACAGCTTTAATTTACCCTAAAAAAGGTGCGCATCTACAAATTCTAACCCTGTTCATATGCTCCAACATTTTGAGTTCACACAATTCTTTGAACCAAACGTCTTCGAACCCTGAACGTTGCAAATGCCTCTCATGACATTCTAAGACATTATTTCCTCGGGCATCATCCCGGAACTCGTTCCCCATTATTTCATCCCGGAATTCAA
Organism: Anabrus simplex; assembly: GCF_040414725.1. NCBI lineage: Eukaryota > Metazoa > Arthropoda > Insecta > Orthoptera > Tettigoniidae > Anabrus > Anabrus simplex. Next base: position 470,914,089 of record NC_090266.1, on the reverse strand, counting down.
CTCCACTCATTTACTTGACACTGTCTCTACTGGTTGGTCTTTTCTTCATCATGGCTATTGGATTTATAGTTAATCTCAGAGTAGTTTCTTGCACAATTTTATGTGGCCCATCTTGATCTCTTTTTATCTTTTTTTATATCGTGGCTTATTTTACTGATTCGCCGTCGTATTGAAATTACGTAAACTACTGGAACGAACTTCTAACAAATATCACGGCGATCTGGACTTAATTTAGACATTACGATATCTCTATCCGATACTTAGAAAACAAAATTTACCAACACACAACTACAGTTTACATTACAGTATAATCTGAGAGTAAACCTTTACACAATAATTCTTTAACGACAAACTGACATAGAACTTATCTTTATCCGATACCTCCTTTAATCCCATTTAAAATAATCGTCTGAAATTTTGGGATTTTAACATAAAATCTACGCAAACTTCCCATTACTCTCCACACGCGAAACATCTGTGTGCCACAGATCACTTAATACTAACACAAAAGCAAAGAAAAACAACGAGCTATCGGCCTGAAACTTCTACAATAATTTACACAGAACATAACGAAGCAGAACACACTTTAGAGAATACAAATCGTGTCACCTACCTGGATTTCTGCTGAGCAATGGCATGTTATCAGACAATCCGTTCGCCGATCGCTCAATTATGGCTTAACACACCATGTTGACACACACTATGCACATTTCACACATTTCTTCTGGGAGATTCTTAATTTAAATAATATTCATTTTTATTCCTTACATTCTTCACATTGAAAATTTTAATACCTAAAAAACATAAAACACTGTACACTTATAACACCTAATTCATTATCACTTCACTTCTTATTCATACTTTAATATTTACACCATCCGACACATTTAAAAGGCAAGAGGAATGTATTGAAATTAACATGCTGAGATATGCCGATAATTTTTTATATTGTTTCCCTCACCAAACAAGGGCAAATTTTACATTTACACGAATACGAGTATTTATTTCATTTCACACTCCACCAGTTCTTACCATACCCTTTCTAGGCTGGTATTCACTCTTGCCATGACCAGTCATGAGTATCCGATACCATCAGCACATAAATAAGTGATCATGAGGAACACAGGTCTGGACTTCCGAATTGCCAATGATGGAATGCCCCCGGGCCTCAATCCTATTATGCCTCCGGTTTGGCGCGAGAATGCGCTATGAAGATGCCCCACATTAGACAATTTCATTATCCCACGGCTCTCATCTTTGTTGTTGATATCCACAATGTTCAGAAAATTCGAGGAATATGAATCTCATGGTTTTATAATTTTAATTTGCCTCTAAACCGTCTAAAATTCTGAAGCGTTAGTTGGATAAATAATTTTCTCCCACTACGACGACATACACATCTGGCTTCGGATTTTCCAACGGTCTAGCACAATCTTTCCGTCTTTGGCCAGAAGATAATGAATAACATGATAATTCCTTTCGATTTACTGGGCGCTCCACTGTACTAATCCAAGTTTTAATTTACGTCTGGTTAATCATCGTATTTTAGAAATTAGCCACGGTCAAACTCGAATCCATCCAAAATTTCCCCCTAGGATCTTATAAATCTGGATTCCTTTCCTGCCCAAAGGATTGCAATTCAAGCTCAACGCTCTGGTCTCGTTGGTACGAAATATGAAGAAGACACAGGGTGCTCCTCAAGTTATGATGCAAAAATGGATACTCCTTTCCCAACAACGTATCTCGCGGCTAGATGGTTAGTAAGTGTAGGGTCCCATTTGATGACTGTGAATGATGGATTCAATGTCATAATCCCCTTGAACTGCTTCCCGATCCTCAATATCAATCTCAAACAATACAATGCCAGGAAAGTAATGGTCCGAAATGTTGTGTTCAATATTATTGCCATCTTCAAAATCAGGTACATTGCCACTTTCAATAAAATCCGGAATTGCATCTGCAGATAATGCCTTCCTCCGTGATTTTCTCTCTGCAAACAAAATAAAATTTTAAAAATAAAGACTAAATAACCCAATCTGAGGAGTTAGAGAAAATATTGAATGAAACAAGTAAATTCTTTGAAAATACTAACTCGAAGCTTGATGTCCTCATTATAGGATAAACTCTATGATGATGAATGCAGAGCAGAATGTCTTCAATAACCTTCAATAAACAATCAGGGACTGAGAGAAAACTTCAAACGCACCACATCAACAGAGAAAGATTGAATACTAGCAATCGTACAAACAAGCAGATCCTCCGTGGCTCAGACGGTAGCGCACCGGTCTCTCACCGCTGGATACCATGGTTCAAATCCCGGTCACTCCATGTGAGATTTGTGCTGGACAAAGCGGGGCGGTAGAGGTCTTTTCTGGGTACTCCTGTTTTCCCTGTCATCTTTCATTCCAGCAACACTCTCCACTATAATTTCATTTCAACTGTCAGTCACTAATCATTGCCCCAGAGGAGTATGACAGGCATCGGCAGCCGGCACCACTCCTATTGGGAGCTTCATTCATCCAATCCCTGACCCGGTCATTGACTGGAAAACAGGATGTAGGTTTTTCAATATCAATAATTTGCCCTGGAGTAGCACTTACAGTAGGCAAACAATGCGACTTGTGAAGTAAAATAAACCGTTCTCGCCACATTCAGTTGAAAATTCTACTACTAGAGGGCAGTCTAATGAGTACAGTTGGTCTGAAGTATTGTCAATGGATTTAAAACTGTAAATTTCGTAAAACCCAATGTCCTGAATTGAGGACCCTTTATATAATCGGGCCTCAAGAGAATATTAAAAAACATTCAACGACAAATGCTTATGGCGTGTTTGGTTATCACAGATAAAGTTGTAAAAAATTTGGACTGAAGGAAATTTGCATAATATTCCTCTTATCGCCTTAACGCGCTGTGAAGTGTGAACTCAAAATAAACTTACATAACATGTGAATTTCTCTTAAATATTTCATCTGTATGGATGAGAAGTCTAAACTGCACTCAAGTAAATTGCGACATGATGAACAACAACAATTCACAATATATAAAACCTCTAATAAACCTTAACCACAACACAGTGAAAAACATCTAGAAACTGTGAATACGGAAATAACTGAAATACGCTACTCACTCCAACATCCGTAGACCAATGGTCGAAACTATTCAATATTAAATTGTGCCCGTCATAGTCAGTCTGCGAACACGAGACACCCCAGGGGTGCTCAGTCCGGTGGCTGTAGGCTTATAAAATAAATGAATGTGGTAGGATTATCATAGGGTTCATCAAATAAGCACGTTCCAGGTATAGAACATATATGACACTTTTATTTAATTAAATGCAGTATTGGCCATCCTGAAATCTATGATTATGATTATGATCGTTACGTTATGGAATTTAATATGGCTCTTGATGTAACAAACCTAGGCACAATCAAATGGGATGGTACACGACAGTTATTTCCCTGACATTCTAACAGAGTATTTACATTGTGAAAAAAATTTTTTCTCGTCTTTAAAGTTATTAAGTTATTGGTTTAAAGTTGAATTAAAAATTTTCATTCAGAAAAATGAGGTCTGGGCCAAGCCTTCATCGACAATCTGGAAAAAATGCAGTAATTGTAAGAACGAGTATAATAAAGAAATATCCAAGATTCAAAAAGTTAACACTCATAGCAAAAAATAAAATTTACAGTCGTTGCCTTAACAATAAAATGAAAAGTTGAATTTGCCTTGGTTTTCTCTAAGTTAATCCGAGACGTCGGATATACCTGTTCACGTCGTCTCACATCTTTTTCCGTGAGAATTATACTGAACGTTAAGTATTTGACCAACAATTAAACAAAATAAAACGCCTTCTGGGTTTGCAAACGTAAGTAAATGGGGAGAATACCATCCATGTGGAAATCCTGTCCACTATCAATCGATAATATCAGTGTCACATATTTCAGAACAGAACACATAAAAAAATAATCCTCTAAATACTAACAAATTACTACTTCTACAGCTAACTACGGAAATTGTCAAGAAGACTGTAAGTACCAAGAAGAAAATATCTACACTATGTACATGTCGACGAGTGTCGATCAACCGTATTACTCTCCTGTTAACGAATTTATTGAGTTACAGCAGGATTGAGTTATCACATGAGAGCGAAAAATTGCAGCAACGAATGAGCTGATATAGTCACGAATCAGATATTATTTAGATATTTCGTCGAAGACCTGTTCTTTAGACCTAAGGCCTTCTCGAACATTCATCTGTACCTTGAGCTTGAAATGACTGGATTACTTGAGAAAATTTGGGATATTCCCACGAATTAAAAAGTACATCGATTAACATGGACTTTCATTTTCTTCGTCTGAAGACACCAATATTAGGCTACACTGCATTTATCGCGAATAATCCATTAACATGTGAAAAGCTCAGTTTCACGAAGATTTGTGTCATGCACAATTATTCCATATACTCTACACGCACAGTGTACCACAATGACGACCCTAACTTGTCGCATCCTAATCTCAAATATGTGTAGTCATGAAATATCAGGACCTACCAACGTCCTACAAATACATAATATCCACTTAAAAGTGTCTCGATGATTAATTACTCCAACTAATTATCACATGCTCCCAATGCACATGTTCACATTAAATTCGTACATAGAATTCGGACTCAATATCCCGATGACACGTTGTCTCAGACACGAGGTACAAGTAGAAGTTCCAATACAAGGAAAATATAGAAAATGTGGACGAAATATCCTACCATTAAATCCATCGGACATAAATTAATTCATATTCGTGACGAAATTTACTCAATAAGCAAGGATGGTGTCGATAACACATGGATAACTCTATCAGAACCCTCACTGTCAAATTCATGGCCACATGGTCATTAAGTAATCACATGTATCAGTTTTACGACGTATTCGAGCAAATAAACAACCATAAAATGTGTCAAAATAGCTTACTAAGAAGAAAGAAAGAATAGAACAAAACTACATAGAACAGATATAAATGAGACGTAATCGACTTAACTTATAGAGAAATCTTCATGTCTGGAAGTCTGGGTTCTCAATCAGCCATGCCAGGAAGGAAGAATCTGCATCCCGACGCCGCCAACGATGGTCAAAGGTTTAGAACTTCATGGTGAAGCACTGGTAATCCATAATGCGAAGTTCCATCCTCTTCTGGAAATATTCACGTCCACGTCTTCCGCGTCCACTCGTAAGAAAGCTGAAACTTACACAAAATGCTTTAGAGTAGGCTCCAAACACACACGTAACTGTATTTTGGAAATGACACGTACTTAAGGGATTAATATCTGCACATTCGACGTCTGATCACAGCACTGTTCTAAATTGTATCCAATTTTCAGACGTGTAGAGCACAGGAGTGAAGCCAGTATTCACGACGTTCCACGCTGAGCGACTGAAGGTGATAGTCCAGGAACACGCCAGTGTGTGTGTGAGAATGAGTATTCGTATCACATGACTTAAATATCATGTCTGGTGCACATGCACGGAAGTGAAGTCAATTTAGGAACTAAATTCTTCTACTGTACGAATCTACAACTTCATCACCATTTTAGCCACAAGGTCGTGCAAATTATTTCAAATTTCAGTTTTTAATTTATATCCTCCAAATGTGCTATTCTTTTATCCAGTTTATTTTACTTTAACCCTTGAGCCTTCCGTAATTATGCACGTCGCCACCGAAGATATTACGAATATTTCATTCATATCGTTCCTCGCAATTACAGGTGACACGCGCTGGCCTCCTTCTTTCACTCGCCAACCTTCATTTTTTTATTTTTATTCCGTTAGCCAGCCGGCCGCTCTCCGCACAAAAAAACTCGTACTCGCCCTTGTCCAAGGTCGCGCGCACCCCATCTCGCCGACAAGCGAACACAAGCCGCACCAACACCTGTTCACTCATTTGTGGCCTCACGGTCACAATATGGTATTTCATGTGGTGACATTAAATTACATCACCTAGGTTACGCAACACTGAATCCGAATGACTATACCAGATGAACCTGTAAATCATATCTACCACGACCTATTGTGTACCCCACTCATATCGATGGCTTACTTATAATGCACTTCCTATCCATTTTCTTCCTTAAGACTGACCACGCCTCCCAGCCACATATGAATGTACAGTCCATCAGAACAATTCTCGCTGTGTTCATTTTCCTATGGAAATGTGTAAAGGAAAATTAACTTTAAATACATTAAGCTGTAGGAGTGCTTAAATTCTCCATGAAAACAACATCCCTACTATACGGTGTGGTAAGGTCCATTTTTCTTTACACGTTAGCATAGGAAAATGAACACTGCGAAAAAGGTTCTGATAGATTGCATATAAGGCTGGGAGGCGTGACCAGTCTTAAGGAACATAATGGGTAGAAGAACATTGTAACATACGAGGTTTTAGAAGTAAGCCGACGATATACTCCATTGGCATAACTCAACCATTAACATCACACGCTGATACTTCAGTACAACAATCTTTTCCACAACTCTCCACGATAACTATGACTACTTACAAACCAAGAAGATATCGGCGTGAATATGAATCATCTCTGTGTCGAACTATTCAACAAAATAATATGATGGTTAATATAGCCGCGGTGTTACGAATGATCATTGATGAGGATTAAACTAACCTTCATCAGGCATTGTCGCTCAAGAAGATCCTCTCAACCTGCATTACACCTAGCCTCAACTGAAAAGGATCCGTCAAAGACGTTACAAACTCAACTGACTGTAATTTATTAAAATTGCCCCCAAAACACTAATATCTATCAACGCCTAGCGATATTACCACCGAACTAGGTGCTCTAAGAATACAGAAGTACAACGATATGAACATCATTAACACAGAACAATTTTAACAAGAAGTTTTCAAACAAGCCCTTACCTCATAATTACGAATTTCAACTCTTTGAGACCTAAGGTGTTACTTAACATTCCAACAATCTTCACTCTGACATTTTGGATCAAATCTACCGCAAAACCCTCTGGACAAATATAATTTATCACGGATTACGAACCACAGGACCCTAACAAAATATCACTTCAAGCCGTATTTTAACATCAGGGCATTCCAACAGTTCCAGGTATACTGCACATAACATTTTAACGCGTCTCAGGGATTTACAAACTCATCCTGGCCACAAAATCATGCACTAAACAACGAATTATCACATTGGCTCTACAAGCTTTCATGGAGAGAATTCACTCAAAAACAACAGCTTAAAGTCAGCTAATTAATATCTCACAGTTGAAAACGGTACATATTAACTAAGACCGATATTATAAACGTTCACTTATATTCGGGCCACAAATCTGTTTCAAATTACATGCAAGTACCACATTTCACTCTTAATTCTGAATCTCTGTCTTATCCAAAATTCCTCAGGATTATTCGTATTTTACGGGAAGAGTTACACATTTATTATTATTTCGAGCAGACATTGAACACAGACAATAATCTATATAAATAAAATTGTAGGGGGTCCGCTGTCTGTAATTTCTTTTGTTTTGCCAATTTTTCAGATATTTATCCGTTTTAGGTCAACTCAAGACCGAATCGGTGGTTTTTACTTTTCGTGTCTGTTTGTCTGTTTGTTTGTCTGTTTGTCTGTTTGTCTGTTCCACCATCACGTCGAAACGGCTGGATAGATCTCAACCAAACTTCATATTTAGAGTATACTCATCCCGGGGAAGGTTTCGATATGCATATCATTTTAAAATCTTTGAATAGACGGGGGATTTATAGGAAAACCAGAATGGTTTTTCCACCATCACTTCGAAACGGCTGGATAGATCTCAACCAAGCTTCATATTTAGAGTATATCCAACCCGTGAAAGGTTTCGATATACATATCATTTTTAAGTCTTTGAATAGACGGGGGTTTATAGGAAAACCAGAAAGTTTTTCCTCCATTTTCTCTTATACAATTGATTTTCTGCAAACTTCGTTTACCGTACGTGAAACGTCTCTTCATTATAAACAACTTTCGTTATGTTCATAATTTACCTTACTCTTCACATGACGGAGAAATTTACAATTTTCTGCTGGTACCATGCCCTGCATTGAGTGACCGACAGACCGACAGCGAATCTACAGGTTATCATGGCAACGTCTCTGACTGCATGCCAGCAGGGAAGTAACGTATTGCCATTTTCCTCATCATACTTTTAAATTCGTGGTTGTTCCTTGGGTAGAAGGCAATAGAGGCGTCAATCGGCCTATCTGCGGGATATTGGCGGAATATCGTTGGAGGTTATAACCACCCTCGAATAGATTAAGTAATAACACCATTAGTCACCTTCTTATTATTTGTTTACCTAAGAATCACTGGACCTAAATTTCTCCTCTGTTACCGCTTTATTATATCCATAACTCACACTAGCATAATTTATTGAGGGGCATTTGATTTTCCAATACATTCATTTGGCATTTAAATATTTGTCGTTATCCAGCTGTCCTCAGTTATAATCCATTTTCTATTACTTTCGACTTTCTTAACTGCATTATTTTCTTCCTTAATTACGCTGCATGTACGCGAGTGCTAGAAACTACTGGATGTATTTCCACCAAGATTCATATTTAGAATACACCTGTCCTTAATAGGTTTTAGGGCAAATATTGTTTCTAAATCCCTGAACTGACTGGGGGTTTATACGAAACCGAAACAGTGATTTTGCACTTCCACAAAATATACACAACCAAACTTAATGGAAATCTACCTACCTTGGTAGAAATTAATTTCTAAACCTTTTTCTCATGTGCATCATTTCGATACGAGGATTAATAAGGGAGACTTTAACTCACGAGCGGGTGCGTGTAAAGCGTATTCGTTACAACTTGAAAACTAATGAAGACATTCGAACCAAAATTTATATTTAGCATCCATCTGTCCAAAGGTAGTTTTTAAACGTAAATAACATTTCATGTTCCGGAATGGACTGGCGGTTTATAGGGAACCGAAATGGTGATTTTACTCTTCCACAATATATACAGAACAAGACCAACCTGACTGGAAATCGACCAAACGTGATGGAATTCCACCTCTAAACCTTTTTTTCATGTGCATTTTTTCGTCAGGAGAATTAATAAGGGAGATATCATGAATGGTCAGTTTTGCAGGTTAAGTACAGCGGACATAGCCCAAAAGGTGTTTTACATGGAGCAGATTCCTTATCTATATAAATCAAATCGTAAGGACTGTGTGCCTCTACACTGACTATTTTGGCGAAATTTTCGTACAGCTTTCCGTTTAAGGGGTAATAATGACCATCTACATAATTTTTGGTTTAGTTTCCTGAAAGTCCTAATTTTTACCCGCCTTGCCCAAATCCAGATTGCGGCATATACTGCCAGAAGAAAAAGACGATAATTGAAATTTGACAAAATTATACATTTTAGCCTGTAACGAACGGAAAACATCCAAGATCATTAAATTTTTTACTTTTTAACCCCGAAGAATATCGAAATATGCAGGCAATTTTAGTGATGGTGCAGACCTTCGGAAATTCCTATCACATAACAGATTGCACAATCTCCGTTCAATTTGGAATGATCTACAACCTTGGTCTTATGACTTTTTGCCGTATCTGTATCCCTTTCACGTTTGATTTTTCTCTATTAATCGATGTTAAGTCAATTTGGAATTTTCACATGCATAATTCATACTTTCGATTACTTATATGAAATACAGAATCATCAAACTCTTCACGAAAATTGGCCCACCCAGTAGCCATATGTGAGCCAAATGCTATGTATGTAGCTGTCACATAATTATCCGAAAAGTAATGTAATGTGAGATAATCTTACAAAAACGTTACCCCGTTCCACGTTTCTAACTCAATCTGACCCAAGAATAGATGACATATCATAGGCCGAGCCATTTAGGCCACTAAATCCGGCGTGTCTTATGGTATAATCCTTTGTCGATATGACGTACGTTTGGTAGCAGTTAATTTGTAAATGAAGGTCTTCAATATTGTAAACACGCATATACTTTCGTATGTCGATCTATATATATTCACTGATGTCGATTTGTAGCGATCGAGAAAGGGTGGGTCTGCTATTGTAATCCGTACTCCCAACACCAATTTTGACTGGCAGTAGGAAAGGGTTCCTTCTCCAACTCCTGTGTAACTGTCATTAGTAAGGAAGGTCTACAATTGTAATGAATAGTTCACTTCTCGATTTGACTTGCAGAAGGCAAGTGAGCATGCAGTTTTGTTTGAAACTCCTCTACCCGGTTGTGTTTGGCAGTAGGCAAGGGAGCCCGCCATTATAAAGGAAAGTCCTCATCTAAAATGTGACTGGCATTAGGCATAGTGGCCTGCTATTTTGATGGAAACTCACCAACTTGGTGTGACTGGCAGTAAGCTGGCTGGAAGTAGGAAAATGGACCTGGCATTATAATGATAACTGCACAACTCAATTTCGAGTGATAGTAGGGTAATTGCCTGCCATTATAATAAAAACTCCTCAACTGTAATCTGTCTGGAAGTAGGAAAGGGGGGCTGCCATTTTAACGAAAACTCCCCAAATCGATTCTGTCCGCGTAGTAGGCAATGGGGCCTGCAATTATAATGTAAACTTCCCAACTCGATTGTGAATAGCAGTAGGCAAGTGAGCCTGCCGTTATATCACAAATCCATAACAAACACTTTACATTGGAAACAACGTACGGGGACCTCCCCATGCTCTTTCTCGGATAACGCTAAGAGATATGCAATTTTAAAACAATCTTATTTACTGCATGTATACTATTTACTTCGATATTCGAATATACAATGTAGAATACCGTAGCGAAGCACGGGTACATTCGCTAGTAATTAATAAGCAATGCATAGACTACTTATAAGATAAACATATTTGAAAAATGTACTGTGTAGGAAAAGAACAATCATGTTTTCTGTACATGGACTAACACATTAACCAATCATTGGCTGCTAAAGCGTAGCATTTTGCTCCTTAGTTCATAACATTAGAACTATGCCAGAGATTTACAAAAATATTTCACCAGAATTAACTGCTATAGTTCGGCCATAAATGGATATGTAGTTTGAGAAATCGAATTATTGAAGGTTTTTAACATACAGCATAACAATATCCCAAATTTTCCCAACTCTCCCGGCTGTTCTTCTGATGCTCAACAGCTAACGTTTTGTATGTTGGTATATTTGTACATCTCACAGCATATGTTATGGGTCTTATTTCACAAATGGAATCCTCATTTCGGGCGCTTGTCTTGTAAGTTATGTGTGAAGTAAGTTAGAAGGAACTCGTAATAGTCAACTTCCATTTTGTCCAACACTTTGCACGTGGTCTTACCAATATTTCCTGTGAAGGTCCACGTTGCAGTGTGACACACTGATTTCATCACGGGACACGCGGCAGTAACATTAAATGATGTTCATTTATAATTGCAGAACCAGTCGTTACCTCATATTATAGTTGCAGCCATTGTGTACATCAATATTACACTGTGAAATCCAATTTACATTGTAACAAAACGGAACAATATATTTGTGCCTATTCATCCCATCTACGCAATGAAGCTTTCTATATTTACCGTTGCAAATCAGGTTTCAATATGTCATTGGTGCTCTGGGTTGAGATGGACTCTACCATACTTCACCAATGCGTTTCCCTGGATGAAATGTCCTGTTAACGCTCCATGCAATGAAATACGCTACGTACGGGGGTTAACCTTAGATAACATGGACAAGAAGTGAAGGGCCATTACATCCCTTTATAGTCTAAGACAGGGCCTCTCAGGGTGCATGCGCCTGGTGTATGCACTGTGCACGATGCAAAAGACGACTTCGCTTGGTTGACCAGAGTGCAGACCCCCACTTCTCGATTTGGAGCAATAGGGCTGTCTCGCTCACTCCCCTGTCTCCCTCTCCCTCACTTGCTCCGTAGCGCTCCAAATCCGAGGCGAGTTGAGCAGAGTTGAGTCGAGCTTAGCCGAGTAGCCCAGAGATGAAGAGTTGGTCCGAGCCGAGCCGAGCGGGATCGATGCACAGTGCACGGAGCTCTTGCGCCTCGATTTGCACACGTGAGATTTTGGGCGTTTGAGAGGCCCTGGTCTAAGAACTAACTTCCTAAAAGCTGATTTCAGGGACTGGAATCCAGTACAGTCGGCCTCGGTTGACATTAATGAAAAGAGAAATTGAATAAAATTTCCTCTCGGCCTTTATAGAAGTGCTTTAGTGTGTTCCCAACTTCAATTCTAAGTGAAAGCCGGAATGGCAATACAGTCTCTTTTTCTTTTGGGTACAAATATAGACTACTCAGCAGTACCGACAGCAAAACAAAACAGACTTTTGTGGATCTCCATTAGACAAAACCCTCCTACACACACAACTCATTAACGGCCTTGCTTGCTAAGATGACTGCTGCCCATCCAGAAGGTAAAATTTCTTGATCGTGTGGTCTAATGAGCTGGAGTGAACTTAGTTCTAGCCCTCAGTACTGGATTGAAATCCTTCGACGAGTAATGAATCGAAACCGAATTTCCAGGTTAAATAGCAGACATGCTACCCTCATACTCTGAGGGAGGCAATAGAGAGACTTAAAATATACTATGTATACAATATTGTTCATCATGATGTTAGAAAAAGAAGCAACAACGTCAAATACCCACGAACTTCAACGGGTGAAAGTTCTGTGGTCCATTAAAAGGAAAACTTCGAGTTCTGATGACAGGTTCTGCAAGGATAAGTTCGAATAGCTAAAATACATGGTGTATGGAGACATTGGTGGCTGTCATGACTATGGCCTTTTCGCAGAGTTTACACTACTCGGTAGAACAAAGTCTGGAGTAATTCCTCGTTTCATGTTCGAACGCCCAATATTGCAAATTCCACAGTAATGTACCCTAATCAGACTGTACACAAATGATAGAAGAGACCCGAAGAAGTGCTAAAATAATGCCTTAAAATAGGTGTCATTATTATAAAACTCCAGTTTTCGCCTACTTTGTTTAGCTGGAAACGTTTCTATACGTATATGCATAACAAATTTAATTCTCCACAGTGCCAAAAAATGTTCCTAGAGTTTTTTCAACCATCTGGATTTCAGAAGTATGATGTAACTTTCAAGTTTGATCTGTTCATGCTACAGTAGTACAGTACTGACATGATACTTCTAGTAAAAGGGAATCACTAAAATAAGAAGAGCTTTTCTCCTTTGTTAGGAGACACCTGGATATAGTAATAATTTAAATTAAGGTACGAAATACTGAAAAATAAATATCTCTCTAAATAGAAATACTTAAAGTATATAAGGAATTGTAATTAAGATGTATTTCTAATTACGTAAAGTTAAATACTAATTGACGTGTGTATGTGCCTGTTTAAATACGCATTAAAATTCGATGGCCGAGAACGAAAAGGTTACCATTAAAAATCAATGCATTTTCAGGAGAAGAATATAACGTTTTCTCAGTTTATATCATTGCCTCTCAAAAATACACTTGTTACACAATTTTTATGAAAACTGGTGTGTACATAGTTCTCACATCATGTGTTATAATGTGGTACACAGTTACAGCTCAAAATGACCCTTTCGAACTAAGCAAAGCGGATAATATCACAACATTGAAAACCGTTAGGTGTGCTTCCTGGCATGAGTATATCGTCGGCTTACTTCTAAAGCCTCTTATGTTACAATGTTCTTTCTACCCATTATATTCCTTAACACTGGTCACGCCTCCCAGCCACATACTCATATTCAATCCATCGGAACCTTTTACGTAGTGTTCATTTTCCTGTGCAAACGTGCAAAGAAAAATGGACCTTACCATACAGTATTGTAGGGATATTGTTTTCATGGCGAATTTAAGCACTCCTACAGTTTAACGTACTTAAGGTTCATTTCTCTTTACAAATAACCATAGGAAAATGAACACACCGAAAATTGTTCTGATGGACTGTACATCCAATTGTGGCTGGGAGGCGTGATCAGTCCTAAGGAAGAAACTGGATAGGAAGTGCATTGGGAGATACGAGGTTTCAGAAGTAAGCCATCGAAATGACAGAAACAAAACATGTACACTCGTACGGTGTTGACTATGCGAGCGAGGCACGCCAACTGAAGTCCAGCGCGGGAAATGATTACACACACTTTCCCAGGAAGGAGAGTGGCAGGGGGAGGGGAAAACAAAGGCACAGGGGAGGTGGAAACGTACGTACACGTGACGCTCGTATTCCGAAACCTCACTCGCTTATCAAGTCACAATTTATTTAAAATATTTGCTCGTGTTGTAAAACACTCGTAAACCAAGTTACTCGCAATCCGAGGTTCCACTGTATTCTCCACGCTGCTCTGCATCGTACATTTACACATGGTCTTGGATAAAATCGTAAAGCTTTTGTATCTGTTTCAGCTTCCTAGAAATGAAGTGTAGACCTTCCTGACAACTCAAAGTGGACTCTGCAGTGCTGGTTGAAAGCCCAATGTAACATCTGCAAAAGAATTTCAACGATATGAAGATGATTACAAGTGGTGAATTATTCGCGAGCATGTTCAGCTAAAATAGTAGCGCTACCCTGATTGCAAGAGTGGACCACTGAGGAATGAACCCACCACGAGGTTGAACGCCATCACCAAATATGAATACAATTTAATAATGTAAACTTTCTCTCACCCATTCTTAAAAATATGCCATTCGTCCTTTCTTCTTCTTTCTCTACATCTATTCCCACACCTGCGGGGATGCGGGTGCGAACTGTGTCGCACGTGTGGATTTGGCCCTGCTTTACGGCCGGATTCCCTTTCTGTCGCCAACCCTATATGGAGGGATATAATCACAATTGCGTATGTCTGCGGTGGTTTGTAGTGTACTGTGTTCTCTGAATATGAAGAGGGAAGTATTGGGACAAACACAAAAACCCAATCCCCGCGCCAGAAGAATTAATAAAAGGTGATTAAAATCCCTGACGGGGCCGGGAATCCAACTCGGGACGCTCCGAACCAAATGCTTCTAAGCTGACCAATCATCCTAGTAGTCGGACTCCTAAAATGTCATTATCTTTCCTTATTTTTTAGTGTAAATCCCAATTAGCTAGCACTGTTATTGTAGTGAACTTTCCATTTTTACTCCTTACTTTGGTAGTGTTTAGAATTGTAGTAACATGCGTGGGGGTTATTTCTCCAGAGGCGAATACTTTTTCAGGTTAACGTTGATAAACAATAATCATGAAATAAGAATAATAGTAATAATCATAATAGCAATAATAATAATGACTGTGCAACTTGTAAGTGCGATTAGATGCGCGCAGCTGTGAGCTTGCATCCCGGGAGATAGTGGGTACGAGCCCCACTGTCGGCAGTCCTGAAGATGTCCTTCCATGGTTCCATCGTTCCTATTTCGTAGGACGGTTAAGGCCAGATATCGTTCCTGCTGTGGGGTCGTTACCCTACGTCGACCTGGTACTGGCCTACGACTAACATCTCCTGTGTCTCGAAATCGTATCCAAAGCCTGGAAATAACACGGATACGGCGACTTCGGTCTGTGTCTGGCCTGCTTCTAGGCGGCCGAGTATTCTACCCTGCAAAATGGGGTCCAGATGGCGTCGTTGTGCCATTCTGTTGTCACATTCACCACGAGGCTACACTCCGCACACTATAACATGGCAAACACGATTGAGGGAATATGGGGCGCAGGCACTGGCTGTGTTAACCATGCGGTTACGCCGCTAGTCAAGCAGGGAACACTCCTTTCCTATACAGAGCGAACTCGTAAGGTTGGTAGGTGCATATGTCGTGCGATTTGTGGTCTATTTCCTGTTGCCGTGCTCACTCGTAACATACGCTTAACCTTTGGACACTACTGTGTTAAGAGGAGCTTGTTGAATTCTTCTTGAATTATTATGCTACGCCGAGGACATTTTATTCAAGACATCACATTTATTCTTGAATAACCTTTGCAAGGTTGGGTGACAGGAGTTATAATACAAATTATAAATTCAAAATGTGTATTTATTTATTATTAACAAGTACATTGGAATTGGGAATATCTCGTTGTCATAGACCACTTACAGTAGTGTGATAATAAGATAAAGTTATAACATATTTACCCAACAGGAACAACAACAACATCAACTACAACAAGCAATTCCATGGAAAGAAAATATTACAAAAGATGTTAGTTTAACGGCGAGTTGGCCGTGAGCGTGGAGGCGCGGCTGTGAGCTTGCATCCGGGAGATAGTAGGTTCGAATCCCACTATCGGCAGCCCTGAAAATGTTTTTCCGTGGTTTCCCATTTTCACACCAGGCAAATGCTGGGGCTGTACCTTAATTAAGGCCACGGCCGCTTCCTTCCAACTCCTAGGCCTTTCCTATCCCATCGTCGCCATAAGACCTATCTGTGTCGGTGCGACGTAAAGCCCCTAGCAAAAAAAAAAAGGTTAACATTCTAAACACAGAATTATCACATAAAAATTGATGAAAGGGAGCCTCCATTTCATTTTCATCCATTATTTTACAAGCTCCAGTCAAACTGATTTCTCGTAAGTTCACAAACAGTGGACAAGGGATCACACACTCTTAGAATAATTTACTAACTGGCAGTGGAATTTAGAGGCGTAAGAACTTATAAGATTTAAATGCACTGTTTGTCTCAGATCAGTCAGTTTGCAGACGTCTGCATGGTGCACGATCCAGGGAAGATACCTTGCAGCATGGAACAGCGATTTATGAAATATTGACGGGGAGGAACTCAGGATACCATAATTTCGTTTTTTAATTTGCCATACCCCTGGATAACTCATATTCTGATAATTACGTGTACTTGACCCACTGGTCCATCACACCTTAATGATTTACTCACTAAGGAGCCTACCCCTTTAGAGACAGACAACAACAAGAACCAAAATTTCCCTCCAGCCATGAACCAGATTACCTTTCTCCATTAACTCAACTACCTATAACGTCGGGAGTTGAATAGACAAAAGGCTCACACAAGCAATTTGTTTTAACAAAACGCCAATTCGAGCATTATGCTACCCATGAGCAGCATAAAAACGTAACAACCATCCTTTGAAGTTTGAAGCAGACTACTAGAGAATTTGATAAATGTTCATGGGTATATACGTGACTGTTGCTATTAAACTTAAGTGTCAAGGTCTGATGAATATAGCGATTATAATTCTACACATACCGTAATTCAATCCTTACAGATACTTCAAAAATGAAAATAAAAATAAAAAGGAACCAGAGCACAAGTGTCCAGTAGTATCATTTGGTAAACTTTTGTAACGTAACGGTCAGCACATTTAACTGGTATCCTCAGAGGTCCGGATTCGCTTTCTGGACTTGCCATAAATGCAAAATTGACAAGGTAAAGGTATACAAGGTCATAATGATGATGCTCAATTCTTGGTGTGTAATATTCTGTTATTGGAATTGACAGATAAACCAAGCGAGCTATTATTATTTCAGCCACGGTCATAATAACGCGGAATTACCCAAACACTGTAGACGTAATCCCTCTTAATTGGAGGATGTGCTTTACAAGTGCTAAATCCGAATTCCGAAGTCACACAAAATGAATATTATTTCTTTAACTTGTGCTTCCTCTTTAATAATAAGAAGAATAAGAATTAAAATAATAGCAATAATGACAATTATAGAACGTGTTCTTAATGAAACTTTACGAACTTTGTAGATTTCTGTAAATACGAGCGCGGATTCACCTATTTTCCTGGAACTCACATTAACACCTCTTTCCTAGAATCAATATTCTCCTCATCAAAATCTGAGAATGATAATGGTGTTTTTGTATTCTTAGACATTGCAAAAGCATTTCACAACGTAGGATCAACCCACATGGAGAAGACCCCATCTTCTGCAAGGGTTCCTAAGAGACTATTCAACTTTATAATGCCAATAATTATAATACTGGAGAAATAAAGGTTCACCCCTCTTTCTTGTTCTCTAAAACATCTCTATTGATCACACTCTCCAATAGCTTTCTTCAGAACAACATTTAGAAGACTTTGGCTTCTAGATTGCACCTGGACTGCCTAACATCAGAGGAATGGGCTTAGTTGATGACACTGTGATAGTTTCTAAGGATATGAACGCAGTCATGAAGCAAACTAAACTTGCATTACACATATTTGAAGATATTGGTTTGAATATAAACATATATAAATCCAAATGCATATCGTCCCTGTTCTTCCAAAACGGCGAATGTTGCAATGCTCTTCCGATCCATTATTTCCCCTAAGACTGGTCACGCCTCCCAGCCACATGTTCATATACAGTCCATCAGAACAATTGTCGTTGAGTTCATTTTCCTATGCGCGTGTGTAAAGGAAAATGAACCTTAAATACATCACACCAAAGGAGTGGGTAAATGTCATGCAAACATACATTCCTTCAGTATTGTACAGTAAAGTTCATTTTCCTTTACACACGCGCATAGGAAAATGAACTCAACGAAAATTGTTCTGATGGATTGCATATCAATATGTGACTGGAAGGCGTGACCGGTCTTAGGGGAAATAATGGATAGGAAGAGCATTGTAACATTTTCCCTTTTGGCAAAATAGGGACGATATCTAGAGATCATGGTGCGAGCCATGTGTGATGAAATGCGATACAGTTATAACGTCTGTAAAACCTGATTAAACTAAGATATCTTGGTGTAAATTATCACAACATTACTATTTTCGAAACCAAGTCAACTATTGAGAAGTTGAACAAGAAACTAAGCATACTAAAATCCTCTCCCTAGCTACATCCATATCAGAATTGTACTGTATTACCCTCGTTTACCCGTTCAACTTTCGTGTGTCCGCTTCAGAAAACACCATTGCAAATGGTGCCGACAAATTTTCACTCGGATGTTGGTGTAATAATGTGGACCACACTGAAGGAAATATTACAATTACCAACAGATACCCCAGACAGCATGTTGTGTTTTCCGACGAAATGCAAAGGGTTGGGACTCTTCAGAGCTGCCTGGTAAGCATACTTCCAATAAATCAAGGTATGCCATGTCTTTATTAGCACTAATAAGATTCACGTGGTCCACACGCGCAACATCAGTGCTAAAATAGATTAATGTTTACATCAACTAAATCTATGTACCGACCGTTCAGAACTTGTAAGTGCCCGTCTGTTGAGAAAAGGCCTACACCTGAAAGGCCCCTTTCCTTACTCAAAATTATAACTGACCTTTATCCAGACCGGACGTTGCCAGGCAGGTCCCATGATGGCGAGCACTGCTGCCATTGGTACAGTGAGATAGAACTTCTTGGCACACATCTTGGGTGCCTTCAATCATGGTGAAGTCCTTAGAAATTCCCGCCATCACCGTATTCGGACCTCGATCGCCGATGCCTTACGGGATCGTCAATATAAAGTACATGAGGAAGTACCTGGACATCTGCGGTCGATGGATTCCGTAAGCATATAGACATGATAGCCATTCCAGTTGGCTGGACTGATGGTTTTTATAACTGACCCTCCAATTAACGTAGAACTGAGGCCTCTAAAAACAACCAGCGGATGTTCATAAAGAGAAGTGCGAGGCCTAGAAGCCCACAATTCCATGCTACAAACCAAAATATAAGTTAATATCTATATAAGTAATGGGTTTTGTGGTTTGAACTCGAGCAAAATGCCATCCTTATTTATACAGTTCTCTAAGCTGTTCAGGCTTGACAATCATCTTATGAACACGATGGCCGTGGTGACTGTTAAGGGTTCTGTTCCTATATTGGGGAATCATCTGTAAATGTTATGACTAAAGTGCAGTTATCTCATTTACCATCTGATTATAAGATATACTATAACTCATGTTTGGAATTATTCGACTACTAGGCAACCTTTATCTAGGGGAAGCTGAATAGCATATGCTGTTAAAAGTAAAAATGTTCCTTTAATTGATGTTGAGTGCCTGAATTTTGTATTCGTAGTTGTTCTTCAGTGAAGTCACGATAATGAAGACACTTAAATACCTACCTGCTATGTTTGGACTCGATCTCATAACACTGGGCAGAGGAAGCG
Organism: Anabrus simplex; assembly: GCF_040414725.1. Taxonomy (NCBI): domain Eukaryota; kingdom Metazoa; phylum Arthropoda; class Insecta; order Orthoptera; family Tettigoniidae; genus Anabrus; species Anabrus simplex. Next base: position 470,894,035 of record NC_090266.1, on the reverse strand, counting down.
ACTACTTAAGCAACTGACGTACACAACCACTCTCTAAATTACAATTCACAACTCCTAAATATATTTTATAAAGTGAATTAAAATCACCGATTTCTTATAATAAAATGTATTTTACGAAAACTACAAATGCCCACATATTATTCTATCACACATCGACCATATCGTCGCTGTATGAGAAAAACATCGTTTCCCACAATGCTCTACACATCCATTATCCTCCTTAATACTCTCACGCCTTCCAGACACAAATAAATTCGTTGTGTTTATTTACCTGTGCTAATGTGTAAAAAAAAAGAACCTTAAATGATTATACTGAAGGAGTGCTCAGATTCTTCAAGAAAACATACATTAATACAGTACGGTACAATACGGTCCATTGTCCTTTACAAAGTGACATAGGAAAGTGAACACAACGAACATGGTTCCGATGGACTGTATATCCATGTGTGGCTGGGAGGCGTGACGAGTCTTAAGGAAAATAACGGGTAGGAGGAACATTGTGGGATAAGAGTTATTGCCATTACAGCGGCGACATCCAAAATTAAGAACTAAATTGTTCATAGACATAAAAATCAAACCGCATGGCGCAACAGCCCGGAAGGACCTTGGCCTAACAAGCGACCACTGCTTAGCCCAAAGGCCTGCAAATTTTGAGGTGTCGTGTGGCCAGCACGACGAATCCTCTCGGCCATTTTTCATGGTCTTCTTGACCGGGGCCACCATCTCACCGTCAGATATCTCCTCAATTGTAAATACATAGGCTTAGTTGACCTCGAACCACCCCTCAGATCCAGGTAAAAATCCCTGAGCTGGCAGGGATTCGAATCTGGGCACGCTATCCCTACTCCGCGGGACCGGCATTCATAAACATATTTGATCTAAAATAGGTCGCGACCGGGCGAGTTGGCCGTGCGCGTAGAGGCGCGCGGCTGTGAGCTTGCATCCGGGAGATAGTAGGTTCGAATCCCACTATCGGCAGCCCTGAAAATGGTTTTCCGTGGTTTCCCATTTTCACACCAGGCAAATGCTGGGGATGTACCTTAATTCAGGCCACGGCCGCTTCCTTCCAACTCCTCGGCCTTACCTATCCCATCGTCGCCATAAGACCTATCTGTGTCGGCGCGACGTAAAGCCCCTAGCAAAAAAAAAAAAATAGGTCGTATCTATTGCCTTCATAAGAATACATATAGACCTCAAGGTCTATTATACAACACCCTGGAAGCCAATAATAGTAAAAGTTGTAATACTCAACAGCTCCCTTACGTAACATTACCAGCAAAATAGCTCGATATTCACGAATACAATTATAGGTGGAACATGAGTGCTGTATTCATATCAACACTGAAAGGAAACATTGAAAGGAGGGAAGTGTATTCGTGAGAGGAGTAATAATGGGAAAGGATATGAATACTTGACTTCTTGACCTTACCTTGGACTTCCGTCGATGTTGATCCAATTAAATTCCTACCCCCATTTTAACGTTGTTTTTATTGTTGGCATGAGTTGAAATCGAACCAGTGGACTTCTTTACGATGGCCTACTTGAAGTTCAGAGGAACGTTATTTCTTTACTACTCACTTCAAATGATTACGGGCATCTCATGGACAACTGATTTCACAAGTTGCAGATTACATTTCGTTACATTCATCTATACAGTGAACTCCCGGTTATTCCTGTGCGGGTTATCCGGTTTGTCGGTTATCCTTGCAAAGTACAATTTTAATTAAAAATGTAAAAACATAAATGAATAAATCAACGACTTACTTTTACAATCTCGTATCGATGGCCTAGAATGAATACCTCGTATCTCACAAAGTTCTTCCTATCCATTATTTCCCTTAAAACTAGTTACGCCTCCCAGCCACACATCAATATGCAGTCCATCAGAACAATGTTCGTTGTGTTCTTTTTTCCTGTACCGATGTGTGAAGGAAAATGAACCTTGGCGGACCCTACTATAGGAAGGTATGTCTGCGTGACGTATTTACTAACTCCTAGAGTATAATTTTTATAAGGTTCATTTTCCTTTACTCACCAGCATAGGAAAATAAACTCAACGAACATTGTTCTGATGGACTGCGTACCCAAATATGGCTGGAAGGCGTGACCAGTCTTAAGGGAAATAATGGATAGGAAGAACTTTGTGAGATACGAGGTATTCAATCTAGGCCATCGGTATGTCCCAGTGCTCTTCCTATCTATTATATTCCTTACGATTGGTCACGCCTCCCAGCCACATATGAATATACAGCCCATCAGAACAATTTTCGTTGCGTTCATTTTCGTATGGTAGTGCGCAAAGGATAAGGAACATTAAATGCATTACATTGTAGGAGTGAGTAATTTCGCTTTCAAACAATATCCTTACAATATTGTACGGTAAAGTCTATTTTCCTTTACACGTTAGCACAGGAAAACGAACCCAACGAAAATTATTCCTATGGATTGCACATAAATAGGAGACTGGGAGGCGTGACTTGTCTTGAGGAATATAATGAATAAGGGCAGAATTGGAACATACGAGGTATTAGAAGCAAGCCATCGAAATGTACTATAGCGTACATTATTTTCCCACTTTGATGATGATGATGTTATTTGCTTTACGTCCCAATAACTAATTTTTAACGGTTTTCGGAGACGACGAGGTGCCGGAATTTAGTCCCGCAGGAGTTCTTTTACGTGCCAGTAAATCTACCGACACGAGGCTGACATAATTGAGCACCTTCAAATACCACCGGTTTGAGCCAGGATTGAACCTGACAAGTTGGGGTCAGAAGGCCAGCGCCTTAAACGTTTGAGCCACTCAGCCCGGCATTTTCCCAATTTTGAATTAGACTTTCCGCAGTTAAGTATTTATGATGACTGCAATAAAACTCGCCCGTCGAGACAACAGTTTACTGCATCCATTGTTGCCGTTCCAGCAGTTTCTTCTTTATTTTGTGTGAAACTGATATCAAGGTCAGTCTAAATGGTATTCATTATCACCTCATCATGGGTAAAAAATCATAATAAAACAATAGAACAAAAATGTTATGGTATTAGTGGAGTTTCAAAAGGAACGATTTTAAAGAAGTGTTTGAAGTTCAATTTCTGAAGTGGTTAAAAAGAAGGTTGAAGGATTATGATCACCAGTACAATGTGTGCAGAGAAAGTAATTTTTCATATATTTTTCATAGAACTGTATCGTCCGCATTTGTCGATTTTTCTCCTCTTCATAATTCCGAATAGCTGAGCGTTTATTGTAATTGAAGGGAAATCTTCTGTCGAATCTATGACTATACATGCAATACAGGACAGAGTCAAAATTTGGATTCCTTCAATATTATAGGAAGGAAAACATCTATTAGTCTGTATACTGTACATGTATAACTTAAGAGAAGATGCCCAGCTGAAGCGGAAAAAGGATGCTTTGTTCACCCGGAAGAATGTAGATTCGATTGCCCGCTAGGAAGTCGAAAAATTTAGAAAAGGTACTTCCACATCTGGAACGGCACATAGTCTACAACCAAAATGAGTACCGGTAGTAGTCTAATTACTGAATATAATGGCAGTTAGGTATAGTAATTTAACTACTCTATCCTACTCATTGCCGACATTCAGATAGCGGGGACCCAATTCCTCCACCACTTCTCCATGGGCTGTACGGAGATCGGTTAGCCTTCTTCAAGAGAGAAACTGAGATGGAGAGATGCTCCATGTTTTCGGTCATTTCAATCAAATATTCCTTGGTAACTATCACCAACAGCGTAGCAATGTTGAAATACTGAATCCTGTGAGATTTCCGAAGTTAAGGAACATTGGGCATGTTCACCAATTGCATGGGTCGCTCACGTGCTGTTGGTTAGAGGAGGAATGGAAACTCCGGCTCAGAAGCCTGAACAGTGAACTCTGGCCTAACTAGCGGGCAATGGCTAGGTCGCCAACGTACAGGTTTCCATAAAGCATTCATTATTGAAATTTACTAGAGGGTTAAGAATGGTAAACCCCAAACGAATACTAAGGTAGTACAGTATGAGAGTATCTATTAAACAGTAATCAGAAGTTAAAGGCGAAGTAGTTTCTGGTGTTAATCTCCAAACGGTAAAATACGAAGTAGCAATTAATTTTCGTGATGAAGTTTATGAACGTCTTCTTTACACGAATATGGGGAAATGGATAGCAAATTGATATCCCTGACGTTTTTGTAAATGGGCTATTATCTGACTACAAACAAATCTCAGTTATATGGGCTGATAAATCTGTTTATCATGTTTAATTTCGTTAGAGCTTTAACTTTGCTAATTTTTGTCTTTGATTTTATGTTCTATAAGAGCTACAGAGAAATGAATAATAACATAATTCCTAACAACAAAGGAGACCACAATAGAGCGGATCACTTCATGTTAAAGTGAAGGTCAATGGAGTTCTTTGCCTCCCATTTCTCCATGTGCTTTTATAACCTGTACAGAAATGGCTTTGCAGTGCAATTTTCTCCAAAATGCGCGGTAAATCCACATAAATGCCGAGTAATCACACATAAGTTTATGTCAGATATTTTTATACGTTACTTACATTTTGTCTTTTTCAGTAGATGCGCATCGCCCTCGTTTTGTGTTGTCATAGTTGGTTGCTGCCTAGTTGGTCCTACAAAAGCTTTTTTGTCTCCACTTAAGCTACTTATCTTAGTATGAATATCTGGAACAATGCTGATTAAGAAAACCATTCACAGTCATTTTGAAATGAAAAATAACTAACATAATAACGAAAATAACGTCAACTACCGTCGGATTCGTTGACTTGGTACCAACTATTCCATGGAAGACGACCACTGGTCACTACATTCAGGACCATCTAGAAGTTGGTTTAGAGAGTTTCCTTCAAGTCGCAGATTGAGTTATGTTGTATGTTATTTCTTTACTATGAGAAATTCATATATCATTCTGTAATATTTATTGACATCATTCCTTGATGATGAGCATAATTAAATCTGCGAATCCTTTCCTTGAGGTCTGATTTAAAATCGATGTCATCGAATGTGGTTTATCTTTGGCGGTGTAGGGCTATAATCATCATGAAGTCAAATATTTATAATCGTGAACGTACGGAACAATAGTAGTGCGGCTAATGCTAGGCGTAGTGATGATATGTTTCTAACATGACAAACATTTCTCGGCCGCCCTTACTTACCGTCTGAAAAATGTCATCCCAAGAGCCATACGTTACATTAAAAGAAAACGGTTAATTATCCTTCTCGAAGCGGAGTGTGGAGCTGGGCCTCGTGTCATCAGCGGCTGAATTATCAGCAAAGTGATTCGACAACGCCTGTCCTTTGTTGGTTCGGTGGTTGGGTGGTTCGCGGCAAGTGGGTGTGTGAGGCCATTACAAAGGAAAATCAATATTTCGTTTTAAACTGTGTTTATTGAGGTAACAATGTGATTGCCTTCTGGCAGACAGATCTTCTCTCCCACCATTTGGAGCGAATGTAGAGTACCATTATCTAAACCAGGGAGGATACTAACGAGCGTTCAAATTGTGGGGATATGCATATTTCTCTCCGGAGAGTAACTTTCATTTTGAGCCAAGCTCCACTTGTCGAACGAGCCATACTGACAACTCAATTGTATATGTATAAAAGAATGTTTAGTTATTTAATTCCGAATATTGAATTATTATGAAGTTCTGAGGACAGTTTCTTCTTTAAATTTATAATACCACCTTAAGTTATTTGTCCTTATGTACCAAGCCGAGTGTCGGATTGGATCCCGTCTCAGTCCATTTTTAATTGCAGGTTCTCCGTTATATCAGCCCTGTGTTAGCAGATTTGGCGTCTCAAATGAAATTCCTATGGGACAACATTTCCGGCACTACAGCGTCTCCAAAATCCGTACCAGTAATTTACGTTGCACGGTCCAAAAGTGATGTTTTACGTATTGGTCTGAAATTCGATACGAATACGGGAACAATTCCGCCCTCGTAACATACTGTACAATACTTAATTTCGTTCTCTGCAGAATTTCTTTCTTTTTATTTAAATAATATCCATATGAACACATCATGCTTGCTGCAGGACACGCCATTCAAACAGTCGACGCCATAATGAAATAATCGATATCCTCCAAGAATCAGTCGGGAGATGTATTGATTCGCACACATGATGCAAGTTATGAGCTTTTTCAGTCGAGCACGAAATAATACTTAGGACACTATAAAATACTTCATTTCTTCAGGTATGCTGTAGTATGATCGCTTTCCTTTCCATTTTAGAAGTATTTTATAACGTTCTAAGTGTTACATTTGGGTTCTGGTCACATTTACAGTACAGGTATTTAATGTGTTATTAGTGTCATATTACGTGCTGTACCTTTTTACAAGTATTTTATAGTGTTCTGTTAATTTTTACAGCCATTTCATTGTAATCTAAATGTTAGACTACATTTCGATGGGTTACTTCCAAAACCTCGTACCTCTCAAAGCATATCCTGTCCATTTTCTTCCTTAAGACTGGTCAAGCCTCCCGTCCACACATGGATGTACAGTCCATCAGAACAATTTTCGTTGTGTTCATTTGCCTATGGTTATGTGTAAGAGAAAATGAACCTTAAATACTTTGAACTGTAGGAGTGCTTAAATTCGCCATGAAAACAACATCCCTACGATACTCTATGGTAAGGTCCATTTTCCTTTACACGCTTGCACAGGAAAATGAACACTACGAAAAAGGTTCTGATGGATTGCATCTAAATATGTGGCTGGGAGGCGTGACAAGTATTAAGGAATATAATGGGTAGGAATAACATTGTAACATACAAGGTTTTAGAAGTAAGCTGGCGATTTGTATTCTGTTCATTTTTGCAATTATTTCATAATGATCTAGGTGATATATTCCCCTTGTGTTCTTCTCTACAGAAGTTTTATGACGTTCTAAGTCTTACATTCGAATCTGACAGACTGGAAAGCTTATGAGATATATCGATGGCCTACTTCTAAAACCTCGTGTGTCCCAGTGCTCTTCCTACCCGTTATATTCCTTAAGACTGGTCACGCCTCCCCGCCACATATTTATATGCAGTCCATCAGAATAATTTCCGTTGTGTTCATTTTCCTGTTCTCAAGATGAAAGGAAAATAGACCTCACCATACCGAACCGTAGAGATGTTGCTTGCTAGCGAATTTACGCACTCCTACAGAATAATATATTTAAGGTTCATTTTTCCTTTACAATTGACCATAGGAAATTGAACACAACGAAAATTGTTCTGATGGGCTGCATGTCCACATGTGTCTGGGAGGCGTGGCCAACCTTAAGGAATAGAATGGATAGGAAGAGCTTTGGGACGTACGAGGTTTTAGAGGTAAGCCATCGTTATTTACTGAGTCAGCACTGGAATGGAAGGGCTTCAGTCTTAACAAATCACCCACATGACGTAGTCTATTAGTCTGGTAAATGTCTTAAGTGTTTCAAGTGCATTAAAGGAAAGGTTTCAGATGGCTTCTTTTAAGTTGATAGAAGTTGCGTGCTGTAAGTATAGTATCGTAAAGTTCCAACGTCCACATTATTTCGAAGATTATGAAAATTTCAACTGGACATTGTATGAAATACAAGTTGTTACTGGGTTATAAAACCAATAATAAAATTGTTCCCAAGGGTTCAGGTGGTAGTGGTTGTGAGTGGTGTCTTTCGAGGCATCAGAATTAAGTTATTAGCCCCAAACATGGGGTCATTACTGACTGTACTGGAACGTAAGCCCTACGTAGTGTATAACGCAGTACCTCGACGATAGGGACCTAATCGCGAGTTCCCAGCTAGAGCAAGGGCCACTGATCAGGCATACTTTCACTCGGGTGACCAGTTACTTACAGGTACATTGCTACCCATCCAATTGTTGACCAGTCAGTATAGCTTAACTTCAATGATCTCGCAGAAGTCGATGTTTCAACATGGTTGCGTTGTAGGAACTACTTACTTTAAGTCAACTTGTGGAACTGTAGAGTGGGATGGCTGTGGGATGGTGAGTTATTGTATACAATTAACATCTGTCACGGTATTTAGTATTTTAGTATTAATTGTCAAATGGTAGAAAACAGCAGCTTCATACTACATAGCACATAAAAATAAATACGTTTAAAGCGGATCGAATGAAATGTAGGCTACCTGAAGAACGCTATACGATTATTTAAAAGCAAGCAAGCTTAGAGGTTCACGCGATTGTTAAAATCTTGACCACAGTCACGGGTCCTACAGTTCTACGTGGAATACGTACCACAGAGACGTGATTCATTATTTAAAAATCCTACTCACATTGACCATATTTCGAACTGCGGCAACGCTGTTAAATACGCCCGCCTGTAAGACTATTTTTAAATTCATTGTTGTTCTTGAAAACCTTATACATATAACTAACAGTTTATAGATTACTGGAACCTGAATAAACTGACACCAAAATAAAAAACATCAATTCTTAAATCTTAGTGTTTTTGATTCTTGTATGGGCAACTGCTTGCAAATTTTTACTCAATAAAATACGATAACCATTGTGACTGAGGCATCTTTATAAAGGCTCAAGTCCATTTCAGTAAAGTGCCATCTCGATAGCGATCATGAGGTGAAATTCGAGTTTCGACCCATTTCTCTTCTTGACTACGCGATTTTAAACTGAGTACACCCTGTTGTAGCCAATAAAGCTAGTCGTATATTTGTGACTCTTTTGAAACTCAATCATACTCATAGAACAATCAGACGGGAAGCTTACCAGCTAAATTCTAGCCTCCACACAGAGCATCCGAAACTTCACAGCTCTGAGTATAAATCTATATATACAAAATAAGGGTTTTGTCTGTACATTGCTCAGAATTTGAAAAGAATGGTATTTCTGTATCGGTCACGTCCACAGTAACAAGAAAATGCATTTTTTACTTTTCCGTAATTTCTGTCTGTCTGTCTATCTGTCTGTTTGTCTGTATGTATGTATGTATGTATATATGTATGTATGTATGTATGTATGTATGTACACGCATCACGAGAAAACGGCTGAAGAGAATTTAATGAAAATCGGAATGTAAAGTCGGGTGATGAACCGCTACAATCTAGGCTATAAATTATTTTAATCACGCTGAGTGAAATGGTAGTTTAGGGGAAGGCCTGAAATTTCATTCTCAAATATTTATGTTATTAGTGGTCGTGTCTTAATGAAAATCGCTAGACAAAGATGGGAAATAAGTCGCTACAATATAGGCTATACACGCTGAGAAAAATGGTAGTTTAGGGGAAGGCCTAAAATTTAATTGTCAAATATTTATTTTATTAGTGGTCGTATCTTCACGAAAATTGGTATGCAAAGTCGGAGAATAGGTCGCTATAATCTAGGCTATCAATAATGTTATTCACACTGTATAAAATGGTAGTTTAGGGGAAGGCCTGAAATGTAATCTTACATATATAAAATAAGAGTTTTGTCTGTACATTGCTCAGAATTTGAAAAGAATGGTATTTCTGTATCAGTCAATTCCACAGTAACAAGAAAATGCATTTTTTACTTTTCCGCAATGTCTGTCTGTCTGTCTGTCTGTCTGTCTGTCTGTCTGTCTGTCTGTCTGTCTGTCTGTCTGTCTGTCTGTCTGTCTGTCTGTCTGTCTGTCTGTCTGTCTGTCTGTCTGTATGTATGTACACGGATCACGAGAAAACGGCTGAAGGGAATTTAATGAAAATCGGAATGTAAAATCGGGTGATGAACCGCTACAATCTAGGCTATAAATTATTTTAATCACGCTGAGTGAAATGGTAGTTTAGGAGAAGGCCTGAAATTTAATTCTCAAATATTTATGTTATTAGTGGTCGTATCGATAAATCTATATATCTATATATATAAAATAAGAGTTTTGTCTGTACATTACTCAGAATTTGAAAAGAATGGTATTTCTGTATCGGTCATGTCCACTGTAACAAGGAGATGCATTTTTTACTTTTCCGTAATGTCTGTCTGTCTGTCTGTCTGTCTGTCTGTCTGTCTGTCTGTCTGTCTGTCTGTCTGTCTGTCTGTCTGTCTGTCTGTCTGTCTGTCTGTCTGTCTGTCTGTCTGTCTGTCTGTCTGTCTGTCTGTCTGTCTGTCTGTCTGTCTGTCTGTCTGTACACACATCACGATAAAACGGCTGAAGAGAATTTAATGAAAATCGGTATGTAATGTCGGGTGATGTACCACTGCAATCTAGGCTAGAAATTATTTTATTCACGCTGAGTGAAATAGTAGTTTAGGGGAAGGTCTGAAATGTAATTCTCAAATAAGTTATTTATGTTATTAGTGGTCGTATCGATACTACATAACTAACATAACTTTAGTTATGTCGTAAGTTAGTAGTAGTTATGTAAGAAGTTATTAAATTTCCGATCACTTATGTCTTATACATTGTTACCGTACCACATATAATCGGAGATATTCATGAATTTGGTTTTTTGTTACTAAGTTCAAATCAGCGCCGAGTCACGAGAAAATGGGTAAACAGAATTTAGTGAAAATCGGTATGTAAAGTCTGAGAATAAGGAACTACAGTCTACGATATAAATAATTTTGTAAGACACCCTAATATCACAGAGTCGAAAGAAAACTAATGTGAAGGCCTGCAATATAGAAAGCTCATAAACTTTATCAACAATAACATTACATTGACCATTGTTTGTTGTGATGTGCTTTTTGTCTTCTGTTTCCTCTCATCCTCGATAGGTAGGATTACTGCAGCGCACCGACACAAGTAGGTCTTATGGCGACGATGGGATAGGAAATGAATAGTGGTATGAAGCAAGCGGCCTTGGCTTTAAGGTACAGCCTGGTGTGACTGGTGTGAAAATGGGAAATCACGGAATACCATCTCTTTTTTTTTTGCTTAACGTCGCACCGACACAGATATGTCTTATGGCGACGATGGGATAGGAAAAATCTAGGAAGTGGAAGGAAGCGGCCGTGGCTTTAATTAAGGTACAGTCCCGGCATTTGCCTGGTGTAAAAATGGGAAACCACGGAAAATCATAGTCAGGGCTGCCGACAGTGGGGCTCGAACCCACTATCTCCCGAATACCGTCTTCAGGGTTGCCGGTAGTGGGGTTCGAATCCACTATCTCCCGGATGCATGCTCACAGCTGCGCTACCCTAACCACACGGCCAACTCGCCTGGTCGTACCGACTGTAATAGGCTGCCTGTATATTGGTGGGAAGTAGCTGGGGTGTATAATAACTTTCTTCTTTAGCATGCCATTCCTCTGGTTCATACATTTTCTGATATATCTGGTACGTAACACACTGGTTCATCATAGTATTCGAGCTATACAATCCCTACTCTGAGCCACTGACTGGAATGAGTAGTGTGCATATTTAACGGAATAATGACAAAGGAGTGTTCACGGCAGTCTGCGTCCTGGTTATTCCAGCTCTGGAACTTTGGACTCTTAGATCGGCACCGTAATACTGTTCGTTGACAGTGAGAAAGTGCGCGGGTTTTTTTGTTTTTTTTTTTTTCATTTGATCGAGTATTTTATATGATAACATTCCTTTCAATCGCTACATTCCTACTGACGTTTTTGTAATGACCTATGTTGAATTCAGTTAGGAAAACCACCAAGTCAGTCTTTCTGAGAATCCCGTAGCGAAGCAAGTGTACATCAGCTAGTAGGTAAATAAGTTGAAGTTACCTTGGGAAATGTTTCCGAACTTACTGCTAATTAATTGCGGGTACATCATTACTACAAATGAATTCTTCGTCAGACAAGATTAATGCTTACCTGAATGCTGAATACCGAGATCTCTTCGTGACATAATCAACTTACGATGTTTGCAAAAAGAAATGTGTGGACATTCTAAATCTCTTCTTGGCAATTATCGACGAGAAGTTTTGAAGCTTTCTTTTTTCCAGTAAATAGCTTAATATCAAAATCATTGGTCAAGGAGAGGTTTTGGAAACTAATTTAATATTCAAAATTTCAAAAAATGCTTATTAAACTGCTTTGAAATGCCCTAACAGCAGTGAGACTCTCAGGAATTAAGTAACATTGGGTACATCTGAGCTGTTGACTACGAAGGTCACACTAATAATTTCGTGTGACTATTTCTAGCCGAGTGCAGCCCTTGTAAGGCAGACCCTCCGATGAGGATGGGCGGCATCTGCCATGTGTAGGTACCTGCATGTTATTGTGGTGGAGGATAGTGTTATGTGTGGTGCGTGAGTTGCAGGGATGCTGGAGACAGTACAAACACCCAGCCCCCGGGCCACTGGAATTAACTAATGAAGGTTAAATTCCCTACTCGGCCGGGAATTGAACCCGGGACCCTCTGAACCGGAGGCCAGTACGCTGACCATTCAGCCAACGAGTCGGAGGATCACACTGAAACTACATAATATTCTCACACTTGGAATATCTGTTCATGAAATACCCCTAACTAGTGGGAATTGGCTGTAGAAATATTGATCATTAGTTGTTTTTCTATTAATTTCTGCGCAAATTTAAAAAAAAAATATTAAGGCAAAATTGAACAAACAGTTCTAATAAAGGATGATCCGATCATTGATACCGAATGGAGAAGATCATCCTTAATTTGTTGCCCATTTTAGGCAATATATAGTGTAATTGCTGTTTCATTCTATCATTTACCAACATCGAGAATAGAATACATTATTTTACCCAACTCTTTGCTCTCAGCGGCTAGATTAGAACATTGGAACTTCGTCTTTAATCTAACGTGTACTGCATCAGTTTTTGCCCAGCCAGGTGTTATAAAATATCTGTAAATGGAAATCCAAAAACATGAAATAGAGAAATGACATGGAGTATCTGGATGGAACGATAGAACCACACGGATAAACGATGAGAGCATTCAACGAACCCTCTTCCATTACACACTGGTGTGACTGGCATGAAAAAAGGAAACGTTGGGAATAAGATGATAACTATTTCGAAAATAGACATGATACTGTATAGGCTTTTGGGCTTATGCCGTGTCAAGAAAATCAGGTGAAATTATTTACGTTTCGTAGACAATTGTGCTCTGCTTCATCAGAAGAAAATCTCGACTGTCCACGAGAAAGGCTTACTCGTTACTCGGAAGAGTTCTATATCAGCAGGAATTTTACCGCAGCTTTTCATAACCATAGAAGCATGTAAATATATATAAGTACATATTTCCTACCCCAAGGCTTAAGCGGTGTGATAGAGCCAAATATAGAGCATCTGTATTCGCCTCCCAGCAGCTGGAAACGTTAAATTGATCGCTTTACTTGTAATTACACTTTAATTTCGATTTCAAAGTTACTTGCGGTTATAGACATGTATGAGTAAACCCTGTATGCCGTAGGGGAGATACAATAAAACGATGTTGAAATGGTATGTGAATTTCAATCTGCTGTAGAAGAAGAGACTGGTCGCATTTTATCCAATTGGAAATGAGATCCTATGGCTGAAACTTACGAATGTACATAACGTCCTAACAATATTGTTACGACTTCTATAGAAATCTGACTCCCTGGTGTATTGTGCTACATATCCAAGTGATGGTTGACAGTCCATCATCCCGCAGATGAAATGTTGCGGGATGAAACGAGCATATGCACAAAATATATGAAGTACATGATCCCTAAATGAAATGTATAATGCCTATCAGGCTGTGATCATTATCTCAGCCGATTGGTGCTGGAGGAATATCTGATTGTTTCTTGGTACCTTTGGAAGTTACCGTGTCTCTATATGACTTTTTTCCACTAGGATTTTAAAATGCATGTCTAGTAATTTAACTTTTCACTTTCTGACTTAGACATTCTGCCATCTCACCTAAAATGATATGTATTCCTCAATCAATCAAACACTACTGATCTGCATTTAGGGCAGTCGCCCAGGTGGCAGATTCCCTATCTGTTGTTTTCCTAGCCTTTTCTGTAATGATTGCAAAGAAATTGGAAATTTATTGAACATCTCCCTTGGTAAGTTATTCCAATCCCTAACTCCCCTTCCTATAAACGAATATTTGCCCCAATTTGTCCTCTTGCATTTAAACTTTAAATTCATATTGTGATCTTTCCTACTTTTAAAGACACCATACAAACTTATTCGTCTACTGATGTCCTCCCACGCCATCTCTCCACTGACAGCTCGGAACATACCACTTAGTCGAGCAGCTCGTCTCCTTTCTCCCAAGTCTTCCCAGCCCAAACTTTGCAACATTTTTGTAACACTACTCTTTTGTCGGAAATCACCCAGAACAAATCGAGCTGCTTTTCTTTTGATTTTTTCCAGTTCCTGAATCAAGTAATCCTGGTAAGGGTCCCATACACTGGAACCATACTCTAGTTGGGGTCTCACCAGAGACAAATATGCTCTCTCATTTACATCCTTACTACAACCCCTAAATACTCTCATAACCATGTGCAGAGATCTGTACCCTTTATTTACCATCGGTCATGTTTATGTGATTACCCGAATAAAGATCTTTCCTTATATTAATACCTCCTCTGCGAACCATGTGACCTTGCCGCGGTGGGGAGGCTTGCGTGTCCCAATGATGCAGATAGCCGAGCCGCAGGTGCAACAATATTGGATGGGTATCTGTTGAGAGACCAGACTAACGAATGGTTCATCGAAAGGGGGGTAGCAGCCTTTCGGTAGTTGCAAGGGCGGCAGTCTAGATGATTGACTGATACGGCCTTGTAATAATACTCAACATGGCTTAGCTGTGTTGATACTGCTACACGGCTGAAAGCAACGGGAAAATACAGCCGTAACTACCTCCCGAGGACATGCAGCTCTCTCTGTATGAATGATGTACTGATGATGGCTTCCTCCCGGGTAAAATATTCCGGAGGTAAACTAGTCCCCCATTCGGATCTCCGGGTGGGGACTACACGAGAGGGGGCGATCATCAGGAAGATGGATACTGACATTCTGCGAGTCGGAGCGTGGAATGTTAGAAGTTTGAATCGTTGTGGTAGGTTAGAGAATCTGAAAAGGGAGATGGATAGGCTAAAGTTAGATGTAGTTGGTATAAGTGAAGTACGTTGGCAGGAAGAACAGGATTTTTGGTCAGGCGACTACCGAATTATCAACACGAAATCAAACAGGGGAAATGCAGGAGTTGGTTTAATACTGAATAAGAGAATAGGGCAGCGGATAAGCTACTACGACCAGCATAGTGAAAGAATTATTGTTGTCAAGATAGACACCAAACCAATGCCCACCACAATTGTGCAGGTCTATATGCCTACTAGTTCAGCGGATGATGAAGAAATCGAAAGAATATATGAGGAGATAGAAGATTAAATTCAATATGTAAAAGGTGACGAGAATCTAATTGTGATGGGAGACAGGAATGCAGTGGTAGGCCAAGGAAGAGAAGGTAGTACAGTAGGAGAATTCGGATTGGGACAAAGGAACGAAAGAGGAAGTCG
This sequence comes from Anabrus simplex, assembly GCF_040414725.1. Lineage (NCBI taxonomy): Eukaryota > Metazoa > Arthropoda > Insecta > Orthoptera > Tettigoniidae > Anabrus > Anabrus simplex. The sequence goes on along the minus strand of NC_090266.1, from coordinate 470,878,639 downwards.
GCTGGTTGAATTCTGCACTGATCATAACTTAGTCCTTGCCAATACTTGGTTCAAACACCACAAACGGCGGTTTTATACGTGGATGAGACCTGGAGACACTGGAAGGTATCAAATAGACTTCATTATGATTAGGCAGAGATTCAGAAACCAGGTGTTGGATTGCAAAACTTTCCCAGGAGCAGACAGGGACTCTGACCACAACTTGTTGGTCATGAAATGCCATCTGAAGTTGAAGAAATTGAAAAAAGGAAAGAATGCAAAAAGATGGGATCTAGACAAGTTGAAAGAAAAGGGTGTGAGAGATTGTTTCAAGGAACATGTTGCACAAGGACTAAATGAAAAGGCTGAAGGAAACACAATAGAGGAAGAGTGGATAGTCATGAAAAATGAAGTCAGTAGGGCAGCTGAAGAAATGTTAGGAAGGAAGAAAAGATCAACTAAGAATCAGTGGATAACTCAGGAGATACTAGACCTGATTGATGAACGACGAAAATACAAGAATGCTAGAAATGAAGAGGGCAGAAAAGAATACAGGCGATTAAAAAATGAAGTGGATAGAAAGTGCAAGGTAGCTAAGGAAGAATGGCTGAAGGAGAAGTGCAACGATGTCGAAGACTATATGGTCTTGGGAAAGGTAGATGCTGCATACAGGAAAATCAAGGAAACCTTTGGAGAAAGGAAATCTAGGTGCATGAATATTAAGAGCTCAGGTGGAAAGCCACTTCTAGGGAAAGAAGACAAGCAGAAAGATGGCAGGAGCATATCCAACAGTTGTATCAAGGTAACGAAGTAGATAATTTGGTTCTGGAACATGAAGAGGCTGTTGATGCTGATGAAATGGGAGACCCAATTTTGAGGTCAGAGTTTGACAGAGCTGTGAGTGACCTAAATAGGAACAAGGCACCTGGAATTGATGATATTCCCTCTGAACTACTGACTGCCTTAGGAGAAACCAGCATGGTAAGGTTATTTCATTTAGTGTGCAGGATGTATGAGACAGGAGAAGTCCCAGCCGATTTTCGGCAGAATGTTGTTATACCTGTTCCCAAGAAAGCCGGTGCTGACAGGTGTGAAAACTACCGCACCATTAGTTTAGTATCTCATGCCTGCAAAATTTTAACACGTATTATTTACAGAAGAATGGAAAAACAAGTTGAAGCTGAGTTGGGAGAAGATCAATTTGGCTTCAGGAGAAATGTAGGAACACGTGAAGCAATCCTGACTTTACGTCTGATCTTAGAGGATCGAATCAAGAAGGACAAGCCCACGTACATGGCATTCGTAGATCTAGAAAAGGCATTCGATAATGTTGATTGGAACAAGCTATTTATGATTCTGAGGATGATAGGGATCAGATACCGAGAACGAAGAATTATCTACAACCTGTATAAAAATCAGTCTGCAGTGATAAGAATCTAGGGCTTTGAAAAAGAAGCAGCAATCCAGAAAGGAGTGAGGCAAGGCTGCAGTTTGTCCCCTCTCCTTTTCAATGTTTACATAGAACAGGCAGTAAAGGAAATCAAAGAGAAATTTGGAAAGGGAATCACAGTCCAAGGAGAGGAAATCAAAACCTTGAGATTTGCTGATGATATTGTTATTTTATCTGAGACTGCAGAAGATCTCGAGAAGTTGCTGAATGGTATGGATGAAGTCTTGGGTAAGGAGTACAAAATGAAAATAAATAAGTCCAAAACAAAAGTAATGGAGTGCAGTCGAACGAAGGCAGGTGATGTAGGAAATATTAGATTAGGAAACGAAGTCTTAAAGGAAGTAGATGAATATTGTTACTTGGGTAGTAAAGTAACTAACTATGGCAGAAGTAAGGAGGACATAAAATGCAGACTAGCACAAGCAAGGAAGAGCTTTCTTAAGAAAAGAAATTTGCTCACTTCAAACATTGATATCGGAATTAGAAAGATGTTTTTGAAGATTTTTGTGTGGAGCGTGGCATTGTATGGAAGTGAAACATGGACAATAACTAGCTCAGAAAGAAAGAGAATAGAAGCTTTCGAAATGTGGTGTTACAGAAGAATGCTGAAGGTGAGATGGATAGATCGAATCACGAATGAAGAGATACTGAATCGAATTGGTGAGAGGAGATCGATTTGGCTAAATTTGACGAGAAGAAGAGATAAAATGATAGGACACATCTTAAGACACCCAGGACTTGTTCAGTTGGTTTTTGAAGGAAGTGTAGGTGGTAAGAACGGTAGGGGTAGACCAAGGTATGAATATGACAAACAGATTAGAGCAGATGTAGGATGCAATAGTTACGTAGAAATGAAAAGGTTAGCACAGGATAGGGTGGCATGGAGGGCTGCATCAAACCAGTCTATGGACTGATGACTCAAACACACACAGGTATTTACAATTATCCCCAAATGGAACTTTCACCCCATCAACGCAGTAACTAAAAGTGAGAGGACTTTTCCTATTTGTGAAACTCACAACCTGACTTTTATCCCCGTTTATCATCATACCATTGCCTACTGTCCATCTCACAACATTATCGAGGTCATTTTGCAGTTGCTCACAATCTTGTAACTTATTTATTACTCTGTACAGAATAACATCATCTCCAAAAAGCCTTATCTCTGATTCCACTTCTTTACACATATCATTGACATATATAAGAAAACAAAAAGGTTCAATAATACTGCCTTGAGGAATTCCCCACTTAATTTTTACAGGGACAGATAAAGCTACTCTAATTCTCTGAGTTCTGTTTCTAGAAACAGAGCCACCCATTCAGTCACTCTTTTGTCAAGTCCAATTGCACTCATTTTTGCCACTAGTCTCCCATGATCTACCCTATCAAATGCCTTAGATAAGTCAATCGCAATACAGTCCAATTGACCTCCTGAATCCAGGATATCTGCTATATCTTTCGGGAATCCTACAAGTTGGGCTTCAGTGGAATAACCTTTCCTAAACCCAAACTGCCTTCTATCGAACCAATTATTAATTTTGCAAACATGTCTTATATAATCAGAAATAATGCTTTTCCAAAGCTTACATACAATGCATGTCAAACTGACTGGCCTGTAATTTTCAGCTTTATGTCTCTCACCCTTTCCTTTATATACGGGGGCTAGTATAGCAACTCTCCATTCATTTGGTAAAGTTCCTTCATGCAAACAATAATCAAACAAGTACTTCAGGTATGGTACTGTCCGACTCGTTGGCTGAATGGTCAGCGTACTGGCCTTCGGTTCAGAGGGTCCCGGGTTCGATTCCCGGCCGGGTCGGGTATTTTAACCTTCATTGGTTAATTCCAATGGCCCGGGGGCTGGATGTTTGTGCTGTCCCCAACATCCCTGCAACTCACACACCACACATAACACTATCCTCCACCACAATAACACACAGTTACCTACACATTGCAGATGCCGCCCACCCTCATCGGAGGGTCTGCCTTACAAGGGCTGCACTCGGCTAGAAATAGCCACACGAAATTAAATTTATTAGATATGGTACTATATCCCAACCCATTGTCCTTAGTATATCCCCCGAAACATTATCAATTCCAGCTGCTTTTCTAGTTTTCAACTTTTGTATCTTACTGTAAATGCCATTGCTGTCATAGGTAAATTTTAATACTTCTTTAGTATTAGTCACCTCCTCTATCTGGACGTTATCCTTGTAACCAACAATCTTTACATACTGCTGACTAAATACTTCTGCCTTTTGAAGATCCTCGCATACACACTCCCCTTGTTCATTAATGATTCCTGGAATGTCCTTCTTGGAACCTGTTTCTGCCTTAAAGTACCTGTACATACTCTTCCATTTTTTGCTAATATTAGTGTGGCCACCAATTATGCTTGCCATCATGTTATATTTAGCTGACGTCTTTGCTAGATTCAATTTCCTAGTAAGTTTCTTCAATTTCTCCTTACTTCCACAGCCATTTCTAACTCTATTTCTTTCCAACCTGCACCTCCTTCTTAGTCTCTTTACTTCCCTGTTATAATATAGTGGATCTTTACTATTCCTTACCACCTTTAAAGGTACAAACCTATTTTCACATTCCTCAACAATTGCTTTAAAACCATCCCAGCGTCTGTTTACATTTTTATTTACCGTTTTAAAAATTCACCTAAGGACACAGAGAAGTAAGAGATACAAATGAATGATGCGCGATCTGTTGTGATCCTAGAGTATATTAGTTTTGCTACTGCTGCTTGATGTTTTAGTGGCCCAAAATCCTGGTCATCAGTCCATATATATTAATATAACAAATTACGACGCAGAAGAAATCAGAGCTTCACAGCTTAACATTGTCAATACCTTTTCAGTAAGGTGGCTGCTGTTATTGTCCCAAGTAATGAATTTGTGAACTCTGAAATGGAAATTTATATACCTGTGCGTTTTATTTCACAAAATACTTGTGTTCCCATGGTTTATAATAACATTGTTTGCTGCTGGTTTAATGTCACACTAACACAGATAGGAGTTTGGAGAGAATGGGTTAGGTTTGGGAAGGGAACGGCCGTGGATAAGGTACAACGTGGTGTGAAAATAGGAAACCATAGGCAGCCACCGACGGAGTTCCAAACAACCATCTCTCGAATGCAATTATGATCACTTGCTAAGGTCTCACATAAATGTGCAAGCTTGCTTGATTTACTTGCAAAAGGACTCAACACGACAACGAAGTACTAATTCTAATGTTATTGTTTTTACGACCAACTAAATACTTATGGCGGTTTTCGGAGACGCCGATGTGGTGAAATTTTGTCTCTCAGGTGTACTTTCACGTGCGAGTAATTCTACCTACACGAGGCTGTTTATTTGGGCACCGTCAAATATTGCCGGACTGAACCACGATCGAACCTACCTAGTTGTAGTCAGAACGCAAGCGCCTCAACCGTCTGAGCCACTCAGCCCGTCTCTACAATGTATTACAAGGAACACTAGGTCGACTTACTTCTAAAACCTCGTATGTTACAATGTTCTTCCTACCCATTATATTCGTTAACACTGGTCACGCCTCCCAGCCACATATTTATATGCAATCCATCAGAACATTTCTCGTAGTGTTCATTTTCCTGTGCAGACATGTATAGGAAAATGGACCTTACCATACAGTATTATAGGGATGTTGTTTTCATGGCGAATTTAAGCACTTCTACAGTTTAACGTATTTAAGGTTCATTTTCCTTTACACATATCCATAGAAAAATTAACACAAAATTCTTTTGATGGATTATACATCCAATTGTGGCTGGGAGGCGTGACCAGTCTTAAGGAATAAAATGGATAGGAAGTGCATTGGGAGATACTAGGTTTTAGAAGTAAGCCAACGACATATAAGTCTTCAGAGACATTTCATGGCACAGATTTAATTACAAAAATCTAATTCAGTCGATTTATGTGTTAGTGATACGAAATTTATGGAAAATAGCTAGAAATTCTTCCGGATGAATACCAAAATACGGATATACGAAGATACCTCAAAGACTGAGTTTCAGTCCCAAAGAATTTAAGAAATGTTATTTATTTCTAGGTGATTTCAGAGCCACTAGTCTAGTTGTCTAAATGAGTATTAAAAGGGCGGGTTCCTTTCAGTGATCAAGACCGATCGTGGACATTGTCCCAGAGTTCACAAATATTTAGCGTCTAACTGTAATGTACCAATTACCACCGTACCATTGTTGGGTGACAACTGTAATCTACTTAAATACTTTGCCTCATGCTTGGGAGTTAATTATAACATTGAAAATCCACAACCTGTTTCTAGTCATCTGACCGGGTCAGGAATGGAATGAATGAAGCCCCCATCTAGCGGCGACAGCCGAAGCCTGTCACACTCCTCTAGGGCAATGATAAATGGCTGACAGAAAAAATAAAATGTTAATGGAGAGTTTTGCTGGAATGAAAGATGACAGGGAAAACCTGAGTACCTGGAGAAAAACCTGTCCTGCCTCCGCTTTGTCCAGCATAAATCTCACACGGACTGACCGCGATTTGAACCACGGTATCCAGCGGTGAGAGGCCTGCGTGCTGCCGCCTGAGCCACGGAGGCTCCTTAATTGTAATATTATACACAATAATTATTTATATATTAATTTTCGTACCATATATCTGTAACGATTGTGAAAAACCAGGTAAGTGAAAATGCACTTCATGACCATTATTTTCCTTAAGACTGGTCACGCCTCTCAGCCACGAACGAATATGCAGTCCATCAGAACAATTGTCGTTGTGTTAATTTCATATATATATATATATATATATATATATATATATATAATTTCGTGTGGCTATTTCTAGCCGAGTGCAGCCCTTTGTAAGGCAGACCCTCCGATGAGGGTGAGCGGCATCTGCCATGTGTAGGTAACTGCGTGTTACTGTGGTGGATGATAGTGTTATGTGTGGTGTGTGAGTTGCAGGGATGTTGGAAACGGCACAAACACCCAGCCCCCGGGCCGCTGGAATTAACCAATGAAGGTTAAAATCCCTGACCCGGCCGGGAATCGAACTCGGGACCCTCTGAACCGAAGGCTAGTACGCTGACCATTCAGCCAACGAGTCGGACGTGTTCATTTTCATATGCATACTTGTACAGGAAAAGAACCTTACATACCTTGTAGCATAGGCCTGCTGCAGAAATGTATGCATGGTTCCCTCCTACAGCATAATGCATGAAAGGTTCATTTTCTTGTACACATGGGCATAGGAATATGAACACAAGGACAATTGTTCTGATGGACTGCATATCCGTACGTGGCTGAGCGGCGTGACCAGTCTTAAGGAAAATAATGGTTAGGAGGTGCATTGACAGTTACCCTGCTTTTCACAGAATTGAATATAATTATCACTCGGCGACTTCCAATGACATAAAGTGAGTAAATGCCGATATTAACAATAAGACGAATAATAATAATAATAATAATAATAATAATAATAATAATAATAATAATAATAATAATAATATAATTCTCCCTGGCCGCCTGAGAGAGTGCGTAACCCTCTAGCAGGCCCGCCGTACCCCTTTAGGGTACAGAATGAAACATTTTATTAGTAGCAGTAGCAGTTAGTTGAAGGAGTGCAGTATAATGCTAACAATTACATAAGCTATACACTGCGTTTGTCCGCAGTCAGTGTTTAAGTGGCGGTATTCATTATGTCTACATTATATATTATAACTTATTTATAACGATATCTGAGACTTCAAGAAAGTCAAATCTTCAAAGAGGATGACTGGCTACACGAGTACAAAATGAAAATTAAAATATGCATGATTGCAGATGGGTTTGAACCCTTCCCGCTATGGGAAATCGGGTGTCTACATTACATGCGGCTACTTTAGGCGTGCGTGTTCTGATGGGCTGCATTTAATGGACAGGAAGAGCATTGGGTCATACGATGTTTTAGAAGTAAGCCATCGACATGTTTAAGGCAACATAAACGCAGCTGATCCACTCGGTATACTTGAACAGGGAAGGTAAAATGCTGTAAGCTGTTCCGCGCATTACTGATACGGAGTGTTTACAGGACATGGCTGTATGCCACGCTCCGGATTGATAAAGGAAGCCTGCAGCTTTAGCCGAGCGCGTTAGTGCTGTAATAACTCGCAATTAGCTTCCCAAATGGACCGAGAGGAGGCAGAATGCAGGCACATTCCCGCACGGTAATTCCCACTATTAGGCAATGGTTACTGAATGAACCAAACTGTATAGTACGGGTTGTTGGTACTGCTTGGGAAGCATAGCCGAATGGCATTCTGACACCGATTTGTTACATTCATTTCATGAGTAGTGTTTAGGGCTTATTTCCTGTAGAGACTAAAAGAGAGGAGGAGGGAAGAAAGTTAGAAATAAGGAGACCAAAGTAAATGTCGATGAACAATATATTAAATGAGGCCGTTCCTACTGCTGTTGCTACTACCTCACAATTTCTTCACCGTAATTGCAAAGCGAATGCAAGGATAAATTAAACTATGAGTAACCGAACACTGGAAAGCAAAATCATTTCCGTACTGGCGAGAGTCCATAGTGTACTGGAAAGAAAGGCTTTCTTTACCCTTAATCCTGACTCTTACAGGACACGAGTGCTTAGCATTACACCCAACCGAGATTGAGCTTTTAATTCAACACTTCCTTTTGTAAATGTTAGTCCAAGAATTTACGGATTTTTATTGATGAAATTTAATATTTTTTTACAAATATAGGAGAATAATAATTTCCATTTTTTAAAAATAGAAATGCTAATGGGACATTTCTTAAAGTGAGCCGATATGAAAATCCTACATATGGAGTTCGGAATGGAGAAATGAAGAGCAGTTCATATCTGAAACAATAAAAACTTGTGACTACTGATGGATATCACGTCTCTGACAAGCAAGTACTGAAATATCTTGAAACAGGGTGATTAAAAATGTTCAAAAATAAATGTAAAGCCTGGACAGTGCTTTCGACAGTGACTATTACCATTAAAACATTTCGGTGACTGTGCCAGTAAATTACAAGGAAGGAAGATATTTCGTAGTAAAATGAAAATCAAGATATCGTCGGCTAACTTCTAAAATCTCGTATGTTACAATGTTCTTCCTACCCATTATACTCTTTATAACTGGTCACGCCTCCCAGCCACATACAGTATTTATATGCAATCCATCAGAACCTTTTTCGTAGTGTTCATTTTCCTATGCTTACGTGTAAAGGCAATTGGACCTTACCACACCGTATTGTAGGGATGTTGTTTTCATGGCGAATTTAAGCACTCCTACAGTTTAATGCTTTTAAGGTTCTTTTTTTTTCACACACCTCCACAGGAAAATGAACACAACGAAAATTGTTCTGATGGACTTTACATCCATATGTCGCTGAGAGGCGTGACCAGTCTTAAAGAAAAAGTGGATAGGAAGTCATTGGGAGATACGAGGTTTTAGAAGTAAGCTATCGATATACTACAATGAATAAATACAAAGAAAGGTGCATTATAATGAAACATACAATTAAAAGAAAGATATCGTCGCTGCCGGGACAAAACCTCCTATGTGAAATAATTTTACCTTAGAACATTGGCTGGTAAGGTTCTGTCATCTAAGGTGCAATATCGTGTGCATATTGTCAAGGCATTCTCGCTCTTGACAATGTATGTGCTGCGGGTCAGTATACAGTATCTCCAAAAGATACTATCACATAGTAGGTTTTGTCCCGGCAACGACGATATATTACAATGAAAAATTACAATGTAAATCAAGACAGGTAATTTTCAACAATTAAAGTAAAAGAAGAGATATTTTCTGTAATAATTATGAACGGAACCCTTTCAAATGTTGTTTGTAGCCGTACGACATGCTTTGAAGCAAGGGACAATGCAGAGATAGGTCACAATCCAGTGTAAACACATATTGTCGCTTAAGAAACAACAACGCGTATCTGACAACGTTCTTTTTATCCATTATCCATTATTTTTCCTTAACACTGTCACGCCCCGCAGCCATATAGTCTACAGATATGCATTCCATCAGAACAACTTTCATCGTGATCATTTTACTATGCTGATGTATAAAGAAGGAGTGCATAAATACGTCATGCAAATATTCGACCTGGCTCAGTCCGGTGGTATTTGAAGGTGCTCAAATACGTCAGCCTCGTGTCGGTAGATTTACTGGCAGGTAAAGTAATTCCTACAGAACAAAATTCCGGCGCCTCGGCGTCTCCGGAAACCTTGAAAACTAGTTAGTGAGACATGGAAACAATACTATTATTATATTATCAAACATTTGTTCCTACAGTACGGTACGGTAAGGTTCAATGTCCTTTACACTCTCGCATAGGAAAATGAACACAACGGAAATTGTTCTGATCGACTGCATGTCCATACGTTGCTGAGATGCGCGTCGATTTTTAAATAAAATAGTGGGTGGAAAGAGTATTGTTAGGCACGCGGTATTGTGTTCTCAGTGACGATATATATTATCAATGTCTGATTCAAAGAAACTTTTGCTGTTGCAACTAAAGTATACAAGCATCTTAAATTCAGAATTCATTCTTTGTAAATATTTCGCAATCACTTACAAGGCGCGATTATCACCGTGGTTTATTAATTAATTTCTTTCATCAAAAAGTGTCTCTTTATTTAATGGTATTACTTGTACAAACTGTACATTAGATATTCCCAGTGTTTGGTTGACCAATAACCAGTTTATCTTCAAAAGCTCGCTTACAGATGTGGATGAGACAATGCCTGCCAGATATGATTCCAGAATTATTGGCATGCTCCAAAAAAGTTAACTTCAATTTTGACTTACATAATTTAATTTTGAATTTAAATGTATTTTAAATTTCATCTTCCTAGCACACAAAATATTTTTTCGTTTATGTACGGTCACAGCTTGTTATGTAAATAATCTTTCCTATTATGTTTGAGTTAGTATTAAATAATTTCACAGTTGTGTGGAATTTATACATCTCCAATATTTTAATCCGAACCACACCTTTCAAATAACTCATTCGAAGCGATCCTGCCTGTTAGCAGATTCTTATTGGTGGGTCACATTCATTTTATTTCCCTGTAACTGTCAACGATCTTCTACATGTTTTCACCTTAACTACTTATTCCTACATAAATAAATTGATCTATTAAATATCTTCATGCTCTATTAATTAGCAGGGAAGTGTTCAAACGACCTGAATCGCATGAAAACTAGTAGGAAGGCTGAAATATGGCCGCTGAATGTCACGTAGGGAATACAAAACTTAAACAGGGATATCGGTTGAAGTGTTAAGATGTGTATTCTCCTAGGATGGTAGTGTAGTACGTGAAATTGAATCACGGTGTAGCAAAGCTAATGCAGTGAGCACGCAGTTCCAATCAACGGTATTCTGTAAGACAGAAGTAGCTCCCGGCCAAAACTATATTTACACCGGTCTGTTTTCAGACTATCTTTGCTGTACTGGAGTTGAAGATGGATGAACTAAGAACATTTTATTCAGAAATTAGAAGAAACAGACATGATAGTAGTGAGAATGATCGCTCGTAAAAGCAGCTGAGAACAATGATAGAAGGGTGTTCGGAATGAAGAGATAAATACTAAGTTTGAAATGAACTCGATGGATGAAGTGAGAGTCATGAAACGGCTTCGGTGGTGGGGACATGTGAGGCGAATGTAGGAGGATGAGTTTCCAAGGAGAATAATGGACTCGATCGTGGGGGGTAAGCGTAGTAGTGGGAGACCAATTTCACGATGATTTGACTCAGTTTCTAATTATTTAATGATGGGAGATATGGAACTAAACGAGGCCACAGAGCTATTTACTAATAGAGGGTTGTTGAGGCGTACAGTTAAGTAGCAGAGGCTGACTGATTTACCACTGAAAACCATAACATCGCTGAAGAAACAAAACCTCGTATCTCACAATACTCACATCGAAAAGTCTTCTGATGGACTGCATATCGGTATGTGGCTGGGAGGCGTGAGCAGTCTTAAGAAAAATGATGCATAGGAAGAGTATTGTGAGATATGACCTTCTCCCCGAACAGCGACGGATTGTTGTAATGGACTGCATATATATACGTGGCTGGGAGGCGTGACCAGTCTTAAGGAAATAATGGACAGGAAAAGTATTGACAGATACACGGAATTTGTCGCGCAGCGACGATATGATTTATATGCCACTGTCTGTTGATATAATACCAGTCCAGCTCCATGCAGACTCTCACGATAAAATAGGAATTGACTACTTAAGTTACCTGTATCTTAAATGGTAACATAATTTTCATTCATTTATTTATGCACCACTCAAAATTTTGAAGTAATAGTAGCAATGTAGAAAATAAACCGTAGTACCAATACAGCTGACGTATTGGACAAATTGCTGAAACAAATTCGCATAGAGCAATATCTAGAGACTTAAGTGAGACTGCGGAAGAGTGTTATTGTTGATAGTACATTTGCGTCCCTTTAATAAAAATCGACCGAGCTCGATAGCTGCAGTCGCTTAATTGCGGCCAGTATCCAGTATTCGGGAGATAGTAGGTTCGAACCCCACTATCGGCAGCCCTGAAAATGGTTTTCCGTGGTTTCCCATTTTCACACCAGGCAAATGCTGGGGCTGTACCTTAATTAAGGCCACGGCCGATTCCTTCCCACTCCTAGCCCTATCCTGTCCCATCGTCGCCATAAGACCTATCTGAGTCGGTGCGACGTAAAGCAACTAGCAAAAAAAAAGAAATAAAATAAAATAAAAATCGATAGCCTGTGGCTTTCCGCGGACACGAGGGTGGTACAGAGAGGAAAGGGGGAGAAATGATGCACCGTTTATTAAACTTCTCAAACTCCTCCACTCCCACGCGACTCTCTTTCACCGTGCGATCCGCAATTTAAGAAATGCTTTTATTGACTGTTCTTGGAGTTTTTCGAAGTAGCGAACAAAATAACAATATTCCTTGAATATTTCATAAACTTAGTTCAAAACGACGGAAGGGATTCTGAAATTCTTCAACAAGAATAACGTACTGAATACAATAGGCACTTAGCCGAGCTACCTACTCCCCTCTAAATATATTAAGAGACACGCTACCTGAATCCCCTTGTTAGGCGGTGCTACGTAAACAAGTGATTGGATAAAAGAGAAGAGGAGCTCTTTGAAAATACCTAGTCTATTCTAAGAAAGCCTGTTACAGAAAGGAAAAAAATATGGACTTTTAAGAACTTGGAAAGGCTAATGTTATGCCAGCTAGACACGTGAAATGATAGTGAGGAGAGTGTGGTGAAGATGGGACTAACAAGCTGGTCACACCACCAAGACCACCTGCGCTTTCAGGCCGCAGTCACTACAATGGTGCGAATCGTGCACTCAGAAGGAGTTTACAACTGTCCCTTAAGCTTCTGAAGGAATGAAGAATTAAACCGTAATATAGAGAATTTAGATATCCTTATACAACACCGGTCAGAAGTTTAGGACCCCTTAAAAAAACATGAAATGTTATCTAGAACCTAAAATTGTGTCACTAGACCTCTAAATTTTCTTTCTGAGCTCTCACATCTAATCTATATATATATAAAATAACATGTCCTGACTGACTGACTGACTGACTGATTCATTATCGTCGAGCCAAAACTACTGGACATAAAGTAATGAAATTTTGTGGATACATTTATGTAACAGTGTAGGAGCTCACTAATGAAGATTTTTTTGATATTTCTCCGCCAAGGAGGTGAATGCGTGTGTGGGGGTGTAAAATTTAAAAATGAGTATACCTATATCTTGAAATTTTAACAGTTTACAGACGTAAACATAGGTATTTGGAATCTCCTTTAAAAAAAAGAAAAACATACTTTTTTGTTTTTGGAAAATCCCCTTAAAGGGGGGGGGGGGTTGTAAAAGGTGAAAAGTGGTTGTTTACTTTTCATGGGGATACTTATATTTCAAAAACTGAAGATGTTACAGACATGAAAATTGGTATATGGAATCTCTTTTAAAAATAAAGAAATACGTATTTTCTTGTCTTTGGAAAATCCACTTAAGGGGAAATGGGAGCTGAACCGGTGTGACAAAGAGGATGAATTGCAAAAAGGAATATATCTACCGGGTAACTCAAAAAATGTAACATGTTACTGACATAATCATTGGTATTTGGAACCTCCTGCAAAGAAACACGCATAATAAGTTTTTGGAAAATCCACTTACGGGGAAGGGAAGGGGCAGGGGGGGGGTGAATTTTAAAATAACCATATCTACAGTATATCTCAAAACTTAACATGTTACAGACGTGAAAACTGGAATTTGGGATCTCCTTTAAAAGTAAAGAAACACATACCATTTTGTTTTTGGAAAATCCATTTATTGGGGGGGGGGGGATGAGGAAAAGTGAGGAAAGAGTTGAATTATCTTTATGTAGATGCTCATGTAACAAATACTGAAGATGTTACAGACTTGAAAATTTATATTTGGAATCTCCTTTAAAAATAAAGGAAAAAATACCTTTTTGTTTTTGGTAAATCCACTTATTGGGGTGGAGGGGATGAGAAGAAGTGAAGAAAGAGTTGAATTATCTTTATATAGATACTCATATATCTAATACTGAAGATGTTACAGACGTGAAAGTTTGTATTTGGAATCTCCTTTAAAAATAAGCAAAAACGTATTCTTTTGTTTTCGGAAAATCCGCCTAAGGGAGGTTGAAGGAATTGAAAATTAGTTGAATTCTTTGTATGAGGATACTTACTGCATGTCCCAAAAACTTAAGTTTTCACGGACGTGAAAACTGGCATTTGGAATCTCCTTTACAAAAAATAAAGACGTATTTTTGTTTTCGGAAAGGCCACTTACGGGTGGGGGGGAGGGGTATGAATTAAGAATTGAATAAATTTTGTAAGGATACTTATATCTCAAAAAACGGAAGGTAATAGGCATGAATATTGGTATTTTCAGTCTCCTTTAAACACGTATTCGTTTGTTTTCGGAAAATCCACTTAAGAGGATAAGTGAAAGAAGTGAAAAAGCAGTTGAATTGTTTTCATGGGGATACTTATATCTTTTGTTTTATAATTTGTTTTGCGTCACACCGACACAGATAGGTCTTATGGTGACGATGGGATGGGAAAGTTCTAGGAGTGGGTAGGAAGCGGCCGTGGCCTTAATCAAGTTGCAGCCCCACCATTTGCCTGGCGTTAAAATGGGAAACCACAGAAAACCATCTTCAGGGCTGCCGACAGTGGGGTTCGAACTCACTATCTCCTGGATGCAAGCTTACAGCTGCGCGCCCCTAACCGCACGGCCAACTAGCCCGGTACTTACATCTCAAAGACTGAAGATGTTATAGACGTGAAAATTGGTATTAAAAAAATTAAGAAACGCAGAACAATTCAACCATAAGGGGGTTTGACTGGACACGAAATTTAACATGATGTTTTTCCTACATGTCTTAGATTTTATATAAAAAGTGGTCCTAAAATAAAACACCCCTAAGCTGTTTTGACTAGGATGGCAAGGCCTAAAAAGGTAAATATTCGTCTCTCTGAAACTTACTTGCGAGTTTGACATTCCACATGATGGTTGCTCCTATATGTAATAGATTTTAAATAAAAAGTGGTCTTAAAACAACAACTTATACCCGAACGGGGTTTTGACTGGGGGTGTATGTGAGACCCGATGACATAAATATCTATTCCTCTGAAATCGCTTGACATACGAGGTTGAATTTTAACACTGTGATTACATCCTCAATGTCTTAGATTTTAAATTACAAGTGGTCTTCAAACAATTCACCCGTGCGGGGTTTTGACTGGGGGGTGATGTCCGATGACAAACATATTTATTTTTCTGAAACCGTTTGACTTAGGGAGTTGAAATTTCACATGATTGTTGCTCCTGTTTTGAATAAGAAGTGATCTCGATACCATATATTCCTAAGGGTTTTGACCGGGGTTTGGTGTCGGAAGAATAAACCGTTTTACGTACCAGGGTGAAACTTCAAATGATTATTGCTACTGTATACCTTACATTTTAACTAAGAACTGAGAACTAAGAACACACTCTTGAAGGGTGTTAAGGGGGGGGGGGGGGAGGGTTATAATTTTACATTATGGTTGCCCCTATATGCTTTAGATTTCAATGATAACAGGTCTTAAGACAATACACCCCCAAGAGATTTTGGATGGGGGTTAAATGAAATGGCGTATGGCTTTTAGTGCCGGGAGTGTCCGAGGAAAAGTTCGGCTCTTCAGATGCAGGTCTTTTGTTTTGACTCCCGTAGGCGGCCTGCGCATCGTGATGAGGATTAAATGATGATGAAGACGACACATACACCCAGTCCACATGTCAGAGAAAGTAACCAATTATGGTTAAAATTCCCGACCCTGCCGCGATTCGGACCCGGGACCCATGTGACCGAAGGCCAGCACGCTGACCATTTAGCCATGGATCCGGACTGGGATGGGGGTGAAGAATTATGACAAAATTATTCATCCCTCCAAACCGTTTGGTATACAAATTTCTAATTTCACAAGAACTTCGGATGTCGTAGGTGGCAAATATAACACAATTCAAAGTATTTCATGTATATAAGGACTGGGACCATGTAGAAGTTGAAGTTATAAAACTATATCTTCACAACAGCCAAGGTACCCGAACGAGTTTCCGATTTCTCTTCTTTATTGCCAAAAATATTTATTTTTTGACTTAAGGGTTTAACGGAAATTATCTTAAACTTAGTAAACGAGTGGAAGAACATTACTCGAGACTGTATACCATTAATGGTACCTACGTATTCTTGCACACATTGAATGTCTGATTTTTAAAGATATAAAACTCACAAATTACTAATCAAATTCCACAAGCTAATACATATACTAGGCCTGAGTTATAATGGAGCTTTCATCTCAATTTTTATCAGAGATCGGCGCTGCCTTCTATAAAGATAAAATCCTGTCTTAAATTGTAAGTAAACAATAATAATACAGTCCGACTCACTGGTCAGCGTTGAGGCCTTCGGTTCAGAGGGTGCCGGGTTCGATTTCCGGCCGGGTCGGGGATTTTAATGGCGTCTGATTAATTCTTCTGACCCGCGGACTGTGTGTTTGTGTTTGTTCCAACACGTTCCTCTTCATATTCAGACAACACACTACACTACCAACCACCACAGAACACGGAATTGTGGTTACATCCCACCATAGGTTCGTCGTCAGGAAGGGTATCCGGATGTAAAACAGGGCCAAACCCACATGTGCGACTCAGTTCGCACCCGAAACTCCACAGATGTGGGAAAAGCGGTAGGAAATGAAGAAGAAACAATAACAATACACCCCTAAAGGGTTTTTGACTGAGGGTGTGAGATATGATGACAAAAAATGTATTTATATGAAACCATTTGAATTACGAAGTTCAAATTTCATATGATATCCTAGGTGTTAAATAACAGAAGGTTCGAAACCCAACACCTCAGAGAGTTAAATGGGGGTTAAAATCCGGAAACAAGTAGGAGTATATTCATTCGTTTCTCTGAAACGGTTTAACGTACGGAGACAAAATTCCACATAGTGGTACATATTTAAATCCTCTGTGTGAAATAGGAAATATTTTTAAACGGCCCATCCTTAAAGTGTTAAAAAAGGGGTTAATTCCGGAAACAAAATTATTCATCCCTCCAGAACCGTTTGACATTCAGGGTTGTAATTTTACGAGAAGGTTCTTCTTTTATGTCCTAGGTGTAAAATATCGTGTACTTCAAATTATTTCTCCCCTAAGGGGTTTGAATGGTAGTTGGCTCTATGAAACACAATATCCATTCATCAGAAAAGGTTTCATACACGAATTAAAAATTTTACATAAAGGCCAGTCTTCTATATCCTAGATGTCAATAAATATTTTGAAACATTCTCCCCCTCCTAAAACAGAGTTCATTCCTCTATTACTGTTCGACGTACAAAATAAAATTTTCACAGGATGGTCGCTTTTACGTCCTAGATATTAAATAAGATAGGGTTTTAAACATTCGAATTCTTCTCTACGGGTTTCAAAATGAGTGTTAGATCAGAAAATAAACTATCATTCCCACAAAACCGCTTGACGCAAGAAATTGAAGTTGTATTTTGTAGGTTCAGCCAACAGTGTCTAACAACTTTCAGTTTTAAACCGTAGCGAAGCACGGGTAAGATACATATCGCCTGATTTAATTTAGTCCAAGTACTGTAGAAATTATGAATTTTTAACTCTTGGAACGTCATAACAAAATATAAAGAAATGCTAATATAATGTACTGTACACTCTAATTGGTTGCAAGTATCACCTCCAAGATTTTTTGTAGAATTAGCAATAGGTGGGTGCCATTTTAGTATAAATATAAAAAATCGGAAAATATGCTGCACCGTCTTTTGCGTGTTTTTTTAAAGCAGCGCCAAAATGGTTGATTTTTCTTTGACTTTCTCATGTATGGCCCAAAAACTCGCGGCGAGCTATCGGCGTCGGACACTTATGCCCTGATAGCTTCATTCGTATTCTGCAGATGGCATCCAAGAACACATTTGTGATGTTAATTGCTCACACTGAAACCTATGAAACGAACAAGGAAAAATTGACCATTTTACCGCTGGTTTGAAAAAAAAACGAAAAAATAGGTGCCACAATTTGTTGGAGAATATTTATATCGTCCCTGTTCTTCCAAAACGGCGAATGTTACAATGCTCTTCCGATCCATTAATTCCCCTAAGACTGGTCACGCCTTCCAGCCATATATTGATATGCGGTCCATCAGAACAATTGTCGTTGAGTTAATTTTCCTATGCGCAGGTGTAAAGGAAAATGAACCTTAAATACATCACACTCTAGGAGTGGGTAAATGTCATGCAAACATACATTCCTTCAGTATGGTACAGTGAAGTTCATTTTCCTTTACACACGCGCATAGGAAAATGAACTCAACGAAAATTATTCTGATGGATTGCATATCAATATGTGACTGGAAGGCGTGACCAGTCTTAAGGGAAATAATGGATAGGAAGAGCATTGTAACATTCGCCCTTTTAGCAAAACAGGGACGATATTTATACTAAAATGGCCCCCACCTATTTCTATGTCTACAAAAGAATCTTGGTGGTGATACTTGTAACCAATTAAAGTATATAGTACACAATATTTCCAAAAATTTGGACTTTCTGGACGTGACCACCAACAGTTAAAATGTATAACTTCTACAATACTTGGCAAAACTCAATGAAATTAAGCGACGTATATCATATTAAATGCGAGAGCTCAGGTCTAGTAGCGCAATTTCAGGTTCTAGATGACATTTCATGATTTTTTTATGTCTTTCTAAATTTTTGGCCTGTACTATATTATGTAGCCTACCTGACAAGAACATGAACCAGGAACTAGTGATCAAGTGGACGCGCATTTCTTTTTCTGGTAGCGAGTTCACGGGAACTCGAAGCTTCGAACGTCACGGGCGTGGCTAGAAAGTATTTCCGCCAAGCAGAGCTAGGGACTCCCTGGGTATAGTGTTGGCTACTGAATGTATGATTCGAAGCAGTGTATCGATTCATTCAAGTGTCCGAGTGAATCGATTCACATTAACGGCGAGCTCACGGCACACGATTCAGCTTACTCTCAGCGGACAGTGCTGAGTGGCGCACTCACTGGACGTTGACGGGGAGTCGAGCTTCCGCTGCAGCGAGACAGTGAATCATGGCACATCGGAAGAATCGTGAACGAGCGCGGCTCAGTGAGACACATGATACACACGGCTCCTTATCGGCTCACTGGACACGCGGAGAGCCGAGCTTCCGCTGCAGCCAGACATACAGTGAGCCATGGCACATCGAAAGAATCGTGAACGAGCGCGGCTTAGTGAGACACAAGATACACACGGATCCGGCTCCTTATCGGCTCACTGCAGCGAGACATACAGTGAGCCATGCTACACTGAAAGAATTGTATGGTATAATGGACTCTCGAGCTCAGCTCATTTGAAAAATAATACCCATTTGCATTCACTGTCCTCTTCTTACAGGGAGGTTTAAATAATAGATGGATTTATTTGCAGTGTTAAAAAGGCAGTCACAACATAATTCTGAAGTAGCTAGTAAGTAGGTAGGCTATTAGGTTATACTATTTATTAGTTTAATGAATCTTAGTATTATAACTTAGTTGACATTTGACAATTAAACTCGACTCATTCTCTCAGTTCATATGTCACATCGTTGCACAAGACTTCAATCATATGTGGACAGACGCAATAACAGTATGTTGAATCAGAAAACCAGCGGGCTACTGTACATCTCGGGTAGCCTATACAAAATATGACTATTTAAAAAAATCCTCAGCTGATAGAAAAATACTTTTTTTTAATTACTGAGCGAGTTGTCGTGCGGTTAATATCGCGTGGCTATGCGTTCGCATTCGGGGGATGGTGGGTTCGAATCCCAACGTCGGCAGCCGTTAAGATGACTTTTCCGTAGTTTCCCCATTTTCACACCAGGAAATGCTGGGACTGTACCTTAATTCAGGTCATGGCTGCTACCTTCCTAATCCTAACCTTTCCCACCCTGCGTCGCCGGAAACCTTCGATGTAGTAGAGTAACTAGCATTTTTTCTAAGAAAGGAGTTCATAGTATGAAGACCAGATGGCAGCTGCGAGCAATGAATGCTGTTGCTGCTGTCTTACCAGCACATACTACACAGATGCAGTAGGAGCGGTGACCAATGAGCCGTGAATCGGATCACTGTATCGATTCAGTAACGTGAACGGAATCAAATGAATCGATTCAGTAAAATGAATCGAATGTCCCATCACTACCTGGGTAGAGAGAAGGGAAAAGTTATCCCCACCACATATTGTTGGTTAGTGGGAAAGGTACACTTTTTAGCATCGTAATCTGGGAACCATCTTTAAAACAGCCTGACCAACTTCGTTTTCTACATGACAGGAATTAATAATACTGCATTTTAGAACGATTGACAAGAGCTGCTCGTGATTTGTGAATTTATTTAGTGTGTGTGACGTCCTTCCGTTAAAAGAGTATGTGAATACATAACAGTGGAAAGTCACAGAGGCCATGTGTTAAATGTCTTGAATCCTACTTGACAGAGGAACCCTGTGAGCGAGACGAACTTTGAAGACATTTATTTATTCACTACAGCATATCGTCGGCTTACTTCTAAAACCTCGTATGTTACAATGTTCTTCCTACCCATTATATTCCTTAACGCTGGTCACGCCTCCCAGTTATATATTTATATGCAATCCATCAGAACCTTTTTCGTAGTGTTCATTTTCCTGTGCAGGCATGTAAAGGAAAATGGCCCTTACCATACAGTATTGTAGGGATGTTGTTCTCATGGCGAATTTAAGCACTCCTACGGTTTAGCTTATTTAAGGTTCATTTTCCCTTACTCACGCCCGCAGGAAAATGAACACAACGAAAAATGTTCTGATGGACTTTATATCCATGTGTGGCTGGGAGGAAGAAAATGGGTACCGATGGCTTACTTCTAAAACCTCGTATCTTCCAATGCACTTCCTATCCATTTTCTTCCTTAACACTGGTCACGCCTCCCAGCCACATATGGATGTACAGTCCACCAGAACACTTTTCGTTGTGTTGATTTTCCTATGGTAGAGTGTAAAGGAAAATGAACCTTAAATATATTAAACTGTCGGAGTGCTTAAATTCGCCACGAAAACAACATCCATTCAATACTGTGTGGTAAGGTCCATTTTCCTTTACACGCCAGGACACGAAAATGAACACTACGAAAAATATTCTGATGGATTGCATATAAATATGTGGCTGGGAGGCGTGACCAGTCTTAAGGAATGTAATGGGTAGGAAGAACATTGTAACATACGAGGTTTTAAAAGTAAGCCGACGATATGAAGTGCATTGGGAGATACGAAATTTTAGAAGTAAGCCATCGATATTCTGTGATCTGATTTCGTCCGAGCGAGTCTTGGAAAGATTGAGCACCCGCTGTGAACGGGAATATGAGATGAAATGCCTCTGTAAACTAGTATATTAAAAGGTTAAGAATGAATTTACACTGACTGACAGAGCAAATGCAACACCAAGAAGGAGTGGTCAGAACTTTATGCAAATTGCAGGGTAGACTGACGTCACTGAGGTATGCTCATGATGTGAAATGCGCCGCTGTGCTGCGCACGTAGCGAACGATAAATGGGACACGGCGTTGGCGAATGGCCCACTTCGTACCGTGATTTCTCAGCCGACAGTCATTGTAGAACGTGTTGTCGTGTGCCACAGACACGTGTATAGCTAAGAATGCCAGGCCTCCGTCAACGGAGGCATTTCCAGCAGACAGACGACTTTACGAGGGGTATGGTGATCGGGCTGAGAAGGGCAGGTTGGTCGCTTCGTCAAATCGCAGCCGATACCCATAGGGATGTGTCCACGGTGCAGCGCCTGTGGCGAAGATGGTTGGCGCAGGGACATGTGGCACGTGCGAGGGGTCCAGGCGCAGCCCGAGTGACGTCAGCACGCGAGGATCGGCGCATCCGCAGCCAAGCGGTGGCAGCCCCGCACGCCACGTCAACCGCCATTCTTCAGCATGTGCAAGACACCCTGGCTGTTCCAATATCGACCAGAACAATTTC
Source organism: Anabrus simplex (assembly GCF_040414725.1). Lineage (NCBI taxonomy): Eukaryota > Metazoa > Arthropoda > Insecta > Orthoptera > Tettigoniidae > Anabrus > Anabrus simplex. The sequence goes on along the minus strand of NC_090266.1, from coordinate 470,856,574 downwards.
CCGTCGATTGGTTGAAGGAGGCCTGCACTCCCGGCGTCCGCTCAGAAGACTACCATTGACTCCACAGCATAGACGTGCACGCCTGGCATGGTGCCGGGCTAGAGCGACTTGGATGAGGGAATGGCGGAACGTCGTGTTCTCCGATGAGTCACGCTTCTGTTCTGTCAGTGATAGTCACCGCAGACGAGTGTGGCGTCGGCGTGGAGAAAGGTCAAATCCGGCAGTAACTCTGGAGCGCCCTACCGCTAGACAACGCGGCATCATGGTTTGGGGCGCTATTACGTATGATTCCACGTCACCTCTAGTGCGTATTGAAGGCACGTTAAATGCCCACCGCTACGTGCAGCATGTGCTGCGGCCGGTGGCACTCCCGTACCTTCAGGGGCTGCCCAATGCTCTGTTTCAGCAGGATAATGCCCGCCCACACACTGCTCGCATCTCCCAACAGGCTCTACGAGGTGTACAGATGCTTCCGTGGCCAGCGTACTCTCCGGATCTCTCACCAATCGAACACGTGTGGGATCTCATTGGACGCCGTTTGCAAACTCTGCCCCAGCCTCGTACGGACGACCAACTGTGGCAAATGGTTGACAGAGAATGGAGAACCATCCCTCAGGACACCATCCGCACTCTTATTGACTCTGTACCTCGACGTGTTTCTGCGTGCATCGCCGCTCGCGGTGGTCCTACATCCTACTGAGTCGATGCCGTGCGCATTGTGTAACCTGCATATCGGTTTGAAATAAACATCAATTATTCTTCCGTGCCGACTCTGTTTTTTTCCCAACTTTCATCCCTTTCGAACCACTCCTTCTTGGTGTTGCATTTGCTCTGTCATTCAGTGTATAAGCGACGATTATATCGTCAGCTTACTTCTGAAACCTCGTATGTTACGATGTTCTTCCTTTACACATACACGCAGGAAAATGGACACAACGAAAATTGTTCTGATGGACTGTACAACCATATGTGGCTGGGAGGCGTGACCAGTCTTAAGGAAGAAAATGAATAGGAAGAACATCGTAACATACGAGGTTTTAGAAGTAAGCTGACGATATGAATGCTGTGAAGGCAGGTAAAGTTGTATGTGAGTGTGTGAAGTTCTGCGCCCGAATAAAGGCGTGTGTCGGCTGACCGACTGCAGCAGATACATATTTTTGTGACAGGGAAACGCCCATAAAAGGGACTCCTGCAGAAGGAAGGGAGAGAGGGATGGTCTTTTTTTTGTGAGGCGAAACATAGCCAGGATTTTAGATAGCTGGGTCTCGTTTCCAAGACATGTGATTTACGTGTTATTTGAATCATTTGTAAGATTATCATTTTCTTTAATGTACTTTGGTCAGTGATAGACTCAATTACCTAGTGTAATGCAGCCATTTTCTGCATGAATATGATAGTTAGAATTTCCAGTGCCCATCTGCAGAGTTCGTGATCACTTATTCGAACCTCACACCGTGGAGATCTGTGTTCATTTGTATTTACTGGATTATGTTTTGTTTTATTGTAGTGGGTGCATTTTATTTTGATTTGTCAACATAGGTTCCAACCCTGGGGTTGAGTGTTGGTAAGCTGGGTTCGATTCCGAACCAGAGCATTTCGTGTTGAAACATTCCTGTGTGATTGGTGCGTATTCTTTAAATGGGTTTATAATTTTGGTTATCAAGTTGGATCTAGGATAGGCTTTATTCAGACTTGTGTGTAAGTTATGTAGGATACACTCCAGTGTTAATGGGGATAGTTGGAGAGATTTATTTGTTAATATTCCATATGTGCTAGGTCATGATCAAATAGGGTTTTATGGTACGACTGTAGTCTCTTCCTCAAAACATATTGAAACAATCTTCAAATTGTTAGCTGCGAAACTTGTTATTATTAATTGTAAATTCAGTGTGGTATCTCTCCGTTATTTTTCACAGTCATCACGAGGATAATAAACCCTTTGATTTAAAAATTTTAAAATAGTATTCTCAATCCATTTTAGTGATATGACAACCGTGTTCTCCTACCCTTTATGCCGTTAAGTTATTTTATATATTTATGATGCCCACTTGATTTATACCCAGTTAACGACCCTGTAGATTTATCGCCGGAGACTTCATGGGTAGGAGACGTGTACAATTATGAACGTGTAACAGTGTATTATGTAAAAATAATTATCTAGTCTATTATGCTATTATTATGCCGTTATTTATTTGTTGTATTATAATGCAGATTTCTATGTTATAATACTTAAATAAGTCATTTCGTGTATTTATATGTTTAAGTTATGTATATACGTGGAAAGAATCAGACACCCATTTTCTGGGACATCTCAGCTCAGGATGCTTGTGTACCAAGAGGGGCTGTAATTTTTAGTAAAACTATGGCCTATAATATCCCGGTAAATACGTTGTATATTCGAGTGCATGTGCACTGAGCTGAAAATTAATTAGGAAAAGGGGAAGACCACAGAACGGAAAGTTGTCAGCCTGGGTTTACCCAATAAACTGGTTAGGAAAACGTGGATTGTTGGAACAGAACGGAAATTTCTATTTAAATTAAGTCGAAAAGGCGAATACCGGAACGCATGCTATGTTATATAAACCTGGGAAGTGTTAGTCTGGGGGATTATTGTGATTCAGGGGACACATGATGTTACACATTCGGTTATGAGTTATGTGGATATTCATTCTATTATTCAGTTAACTGCCACGCTGTTACTCATTTGGAGGACTTAGGCTACACCGTTACTAATTATGTGATTCTGAGTTTGGCCTGATTCCGTAACCCAGTATGTAATTCTCTACTCATTTTACTGAACACCCATTTTGGACGGATTCTTCATTCATTTACTGTGGAACAGGACTATTGTCAACGTCGTGTGCCGCCAGTCCTATATTTGTCAAGTTTGTATTACTATATTTTATTGTGCCAGTGATATAAGTGAAGGATACTCTGTGGACATTGTCTCAATTTGGTCACAGTACTAGAAATATCGCACACGAAATATCGCCAGTCCATCGGCCTAAGTGACAATAGCTCGACACATGTCATCAATTGCATTAGGTTGGACGGCACTTAACGTCAGGAGTAACTAGTTTATCATGAATGGAAAAGTGGCACCTTCCGCTACAAAAGAGGAGATGGTGATATGCAGGCTAGCGTACAGCACGAGTTTGGGGACGTGTCGCCACAAGGAGTTCGAACCTAGGACAGCTCTGGAGTTCCAGGTCATGAGGTTTCACTTCCAGTCACGGAAGCAGCAATCTACTGGAATGGGTAACTACCAATTACAGAAGTGGAAAATAATCGGGAAAGTAATATTTAATAAGGCTGATCGGCTTCATAGAGAAAGATTGTAAATTTCAAGTGGTAATATTTTTATATGTTTATTCCTCTGTTGATAATACATACAGTGTGTCTGAAAAAAAGTTACGAAAAACTTGTGGACGTAATAAAGCCAACAATGTAAGAGAGTATCCGCCACTCACTTTTCCTAAAACCGTTTGGTTAATCGCCAGGTGTTACTGGTTCATATCTCTTATGTCTTGCGTCATAGTGCACTGAATTCGCAACAGAATATTAGCGGTGAAAAGTGTTAATATTAGCATTCAAAATTCCCAGAAAAATGCATGGGGTACGCAGAAATTATCAGAATCTCTACTAGCGAACGGAGTACAGATATGAGCAGACATGAAACATGAGTTCAACGTAAGTGTCTTTCATTATTTTAATGATCTACCCTTAATCTCACAATTCGTCTTACAGCTATCGTACAAACTTGATTTATATGTTTTGCCAACAACAACAATTTTATTTTTATACATAGCATACATAGTAGTTGGAAATCCCTTTGGCCTTCGATGCAGTCACCATCCTTGCGTACAACGTGTTCCCAGCGGTTCGAAACCCATTGGATCCCGTTGGCACTGCCCAGTCTCTCACTGGTGCGAAGAGAGCGGTCGGTGGCGTGCAAAACGTCTTCGATTGTACGGAAGCGCTTCCCGCATAGTGGCTCCTCCTTCTTAGGGATTAGATCGAAGTCGTAGGGACATAAAACCGTAAAAAAAGGAGGGGGGGGGGGTGATACAGTCCTCAGTGATTTAACAATTCAGACACAACTCCTGTTGCCAGGAACAAGATGTGGTATGGATCCGATTTTGAGCCCCGACTTTGATTCCCGTCAATCCAGTGAAGAGACACCGCGGTCACCTTGCAAATCTGCTAGTTCAAGCTATGCTTCCAGTCCACAAAATTAAGTGGAACAAACTGTAGATCTTGCGTACAAGAGGAAAGCTGCAAATTTATGGTTAAATAAGGGGGGTAAGAAGCGGCTTTCATTAACCACTGTTCGCAAAAGTTGTCTTAAGGTGACGTAACTAGGATAAGTGTACAGGTGAAAGAACCAATTAGAATCTACATCAGTAGGCCTAAGCCCCATTGAACACAGGAAACTGATGCATACAAAATTATTTTCTGGCTTTACAGAAGCAAGAAGACTGAAGCGGAATGTAAGCGATGAAGACCTGTGACAGTGGGCCTTGGAAATTTCAAGAGATTTCAATGGGGCAAGCTAATTTCAGTGCACGTGCTAGTTGGTTGAGTCCTTTTAAGAAAAAGTACAGAATAAGTATCTGCAAGGGAAGACGAAAAGATAAATTCGCAAAGAATTTTTTGGAAGCAGCTAGTGAGCGATTTTTAGACTACACACCTTCTTCAATATACAATACTGATCAGAGTGGTTTCGTGCACGAAAAGGACTCTATCGTTTGTTGGTGAGAAAGATACAGAAACGGTTGTTCAATCAGTTAGTGCACTGACCATTCGTACACAATTATGCCTAAAATTAGTGTGGTCGGTACTATTTTCCCGAAATTATTCATTGTATTACAGGAGAGAGTTTCCAAAGAAATGTTTCATGCCAGAAAGATAATTGTAACAGCTACAAAATCAGGGAAATGGGAAAAAAGTAAGTAAAGTATTGGTCTAAGGAATCCTTCTTCCCATTTGGGGAAGGGAAGTGTTTGCTACTGCTAGATTGCTGGACTACTAATAGTGATAAGAGCTGTCTTGAAGACATTCCTCCAGGCTACAGTATAGAAATTCTCAAGATTCATCCCGGCACTACAGGGATTGTAGCCTTCCACTGCCGGTAGAAAACAGGCTTTGTATCGTCGCTTAATAGACATTGTGCCGACTTGTTAAGACTTACAGTTTGAAGTTTATCAGAGAAACAGCATACTGAAAATGCAGTCCTTCATTCATTTTCAATTTTCTTCCCCACTCTTCAAGGAAATGATTAAATATTCGTAGTTCACAACCAATTATACAACGGAGAGACCTCCCGAGTTCCAAGTGCCTGCGAAATATTGCTTTCAAACAAATAAAGGAAATGTGGCCCCAAATTGCATGTTCGTTGTGCATGGTGCCAAAAATATTTGTGTTTTTATCATGCGATTAACGTACCTAATTTACGTTTCACATTCGTCTTGTAACAATGAAGTGACCTTGGTGCATGGCAGCCTGCCAGTTCATTCTCTCTCTCCTTCCCACCAGCACAATTTATTGTAACTCCAGTCCGCTGTGCGCAGGGTGAGCCAGCAAGAAGCAAGGGTTGCCCAGTAAGCTGCGTTGTAACAAGGACTTTGTATCAAGATTTCGAAACCTTCCAGTTCGAAATGGCAGCTAAACTTTTGTACATCGCTATTTTATGGGTCTCCTTATGGTCTCTGCGAAATGTCATTGTCGACATCAATATGACAGTATGGACAGTTCCCCTGTAAGATCAATCGTTGGATGCAGAAAACCTGACAGTAAGTGCAGCGACTCTATTTACCACGTAGTCATTTTGGTATATGAACAGAGACCAATTTGTTTATAACACGCTGTACAATTGAATCGGGTTTTGAGTATCCAAATAATGCTTTCCACTTCAATTTTTACTTGTAACGAAGAAGAAGGTATGTTTTCATTGTGTGCCTGTTTCAATATGCATACCCGTCAGGGAGATGAAAATGAAAATGGAAACCTACAACCTGTTTTCCAGTCTTTGACCGGGTTAGGGATGTAATGAATGAAACACATATATAGGCAGTTATTACAATGGGATCGCCACTCCCAAGGTGATTTATTAATGGCTGATAAATGCTATGAAATGATAATGGAGAGTGTTGCTGGAATGAAAGATGTAAGGGAAAACCGGAGTACCCGGAGAAAAACCTGTCCCGCCTCCGCTTTGTCCAGCACCAATCTCACATGGAGTCAGCGGGATTTGAACCACGGTATCCAGCGATGAGAGGCCGACGCGCCACGGAGCGTCAGGGAGATATGAAAGGTAAAAATGTAACCAAATTCTTTTCTAGCAGAGTAGTATATGACATAACTAACTATAAACGCAAATATAAGAATCGTGTGGGGGAAATACCAATTCGTGATGACCAAGCAAGCAACAGAAAAAGCAGTGGAAAACCAAAAAAAAAAATGATGGAGACATCGCCTCTAAAGTGAGTACATACTAAAAGCCTAATCTGTGAAATCAAGGAGAGAGATAATTATAATAATTTCGTGTGGCTATTTCTAGCCGAGTGAAGCCCTTGTAAGGCAGACCCTCCGATGTGGGTGGGCGGCATCTGCCAAGTGTAGGTAACTGCTTTTTATTGTGGTGGAGGATTGTATTGTGTGTAGTGTGTGAGTTGCAGGGATGTTGAGGACAGCCCAAACACCTCGCCCCGGGGCCACTGGAATTATCCAATGAAGGTTAAAATTCCCGACTCGGCCGGGAATCGAACCCGGGACCGTCTGAACCGAAGGCCAGTACGCTGACCATTCAGCCAACGAGTCGGCAAGGAGAAGGATAAGGCGATAATATAAGGTATATCCGATGGAGAAGGAAAATACAGTACCAGTAAGGATTATTGCACAGGCTACGGGCTCGAACATTACAACAGAATAAATGCTGTGATTCTTCTCAATTTGCTTGCAAATGATACGATGATTGTTAGATCCTCGGACTCACTTTTCAAAATCTATTTTCTGTGAGAACAGTCGATAGTTTCGAATTAAAAGCGATTAAATCAGTGCCAATATTTCCTGCTCGGGCAATAAATTACAGGCAAATTTTACTTTTAATTTGTAATCGTTGAGAAACTTTTAGAAGTGTAAAGGGGAAGGCAACATGGAGACTAGCTGAGCGAAAAAGTGAGGGGGACAGGGAGCTCTAATGCTGGACCAGTACAGAACAACGAATAAATCCCCATCTTTCTCAATATTACAGCTCGCACTGGATTACCATGTGATATAACGCCATGAAATATAGCCCGCCTTGTTTATTTATTTTGTCGTTTCATACGATGGTAAGATCTTTTTTATGGACTGAAATAGCGGCAATTTGTCAGGATGTAAATGTCAAACACGACGAGTCCATTTTATGCAATTCATTTTCGTTATTCTTTATCCTGTGCATATTGCAATGATTAAAGTGTCATTTGGTATTCGTGAATGCCAACACAGGATTCTACAGCCTCAATATATGAAGAATTCGAAGAATTCATGATGGTGTCGAAATTTACCTGAATAATTACCACCAAAACGTTACTTGACAATGTTGATCATGGATAATATATTAAGTTGTCTCACTTCATGGTCTCCAGTCTTTGATCACAGTCAGAATTCTTGATGGGTAGAGAAGACTAGTACACTCCCAACCTTGGCGTCTGTATTTGAGAATAACATAAAGCAGAGCAATTCACAGAAAGTCACGATTACACTTCGGACTTTGGATAAATAACTTTTCTAATCCTTAAATTATGAAGTGAAAAACTCACAATCTTCGTTTCGTGGTAAATTATGAGTAAAATGGATATTTTTATAGAACCTAAAAATGCTCATGGTGGCAATAGCCTGCACTGTTGACTATTGAAAATTATTTATTGTGAAGTCCATTATTGACAGCGAAGGACAACGGCATGTAGAAATTGCACATCGTTGTATATTGACTTGTTTTGCGTAATTATTTAATCAATTTACTACGAAATGCATTATTGAATAATCCAACTTAATTGATAAATTATCGGAGCAAAGACTGGCGGGTTCAAGTTCTTGTAGCTGCCATCACAATAACATTAATAATGAAACCTGTTATTCCATTGATATAGATCACATTTTATAGCACAAAATTTCGGAAAGGTTCAAGTTAATATAAAGTGAATAAAGGACAACAATAAAAAAAAAGTCGTAAAAGTTATAGATCATATAGCTTGATTTATTTCTGTAAACGTTAAATGATTGACAGTTTTAAGAGAATTTACGCAAATTAAACATTTAACCGTAATGTATATTACTGAGTTGCTAGTTAGTATTTGGGTGTTCATGTAGCTTAAATAGTAGTAGTGGTAGTATCACGATCATTAGCAGCAACAGCAGGGATAGTAGTATTTTGTTTAATATCGTGTCTAATGTAGATATATTGAATATTTTGTGTTTAGGTAGTTCAATATTAACATTTAACATTACAATTTAAAGCTGGAATCGTTTAAATAATAATTTTAAATTTCATATTTCCACATCCTATTTCCCTACTTTTAAGCCTATTTTAGGCACCTAAGATCACAAATTTGTTACCTGAAACTTCGAACACTAGTGATGACGTACCTGACATCTTCTGTCAATGTAGTCATCCTCGAAAGATTTTCATCGAAGGCAGCTCTTCTTTGAGTGTAGTTCGGCTTCTTGACTGAAAGGTGAGCGTAGCGGACTTCTCTTCAGAAGGTCTTGTGTTCGATTCCCAGGCGGGCTGGGGATTTTAGCCTTTTCTGGCTCGGAGGCTGGATGTTTTTATTGGTCTGAATACGAATCTTCATTTACATAAAACACTGTCAATCACCACAGATACACACAACAGAAAAAGTATTTCTTTGCATAGGTTTGGTGTCATAAAAGGCATCTAGCTGTAAAACTGATCTTAATCGTCTAATAATGCCAACTCCAAGCAATTGGTAAAATGTCAGAAACATTAATAATAATAATAATAATAATAATAATAATAATAATAATAATAATAATAATTGCACCGGGAGGTACACCCGCCCCGTTCATTCAAATGAGGTGCCTTGGAAATGCCATCTTAAGTCTAAAACTCGCACCAACTAGTGCAAGAAATCTGAACTTTTGTCAACAGGTGTCTCTACTAAAAAACTGATGTTATGCTCTCTGGTGTGAAGAGGAATTATTAAAATTGTTAAGTAATTCTTTTATTTTAAGTGTTACTGCACTGAGTTGATGATTCTTTGTCTTTGGTGCGTCAAAGTTTGCAACACTTCTATCTCTTCCCGACAACTTTGGATTCTGGCGAATAGAAAGTTTTGTATATTTATTTTTCAGCCAATCAAAATAGGTCTAGTATTTATTTAATTACATAATAAGAACTAGCCCAGAGCTCTCTAGAACCTTCCTCTCGGGTATAAAATCTGGCACATTTTGGACCAGGGGGTCTTATTGATCGCTCAAGTCTAGTGTATGTGTGTGTGTTTATAAAGGAGGCGTGGAGCCTGGTCAATCGCAGGGCAATCCATCAGCTCCAGGTAATGGCAGTCCTATTTAAGTGATAGTCTTTGGAAGCTAGCTCGATGGGAAGGTTTCCAGTCTTTGCTAATGTATCTTTAATTTTCTAAAATGTAACTTTCAAACAAGTCAATAGAACTTAGCCGAAATCATGGAATAGAGAGTGTGATACCCTCTCGCGTTCCCTATTAACATGATTTTGAGGTGACTATGATTTTGTAACCTATTTATGTTTGAAATCTTTGTAAGTTAAGTATTATCTCTATCTAGTCACCTCGGTAGTTTAGGCTTAGCCTCTGTAACTTCAGACCAGAAGCCCAAATAGTGTTTTTATCTTTTAATTGCAAATTTCAAGGAGTGCAAGTGTCCGCCTCCATATAATTTTGATTTTTGGGCCAGTAAATTTAACTTGTTGTTTTCCACATAGGCCCGGTAGAATACGTATTCTATACCCCTGTAAAATTCAGTTTCATGCTTTTATGTGAAGGGGTTAGACTGTTGAGTGTCTAACACAGTGAATACTGTTTGAATTGTAAAATATAGGTTGTGCCTTTGATAGGCCTGGACCTTTCTGGAACTAAGTGTCCAAGTGTAATATTTCAATAGAGCAAAGACGCTCTTTCTCTGTAATGGTTAAATGGTGTCTTTGGAATGCCGGTGTGGTATAATGTTCAGAGAGTGGTCTCCTAGATAATTTTGTGGAGCAAAAGGTGCTCTTGAAACATTGTATATTTTAAATACTCTGTCAAAGAAATTGGGAAGTTCGTCTCCTTGGTTTTTTTTTAAAGGAGCCGCAGCGCTCATGGAGAATGTATTCAAGCTCAAGGTTGTTGTTATTCGATATTCTAAAATTGTTACTCTATTTTATGAATTTTTGTACCTGATTTATAAAGTTCGTCTTAAAAAATCCAAAATATAACCGAGAAAAGAAATATACCGCTAATTTTAAAGCTTTTAATTAATCTTTTGACATTCTTAGATAAAGCTATTCATGCCAACACCTTCTTTCACCTCTGTCCAGCACAGTATCCCCGTAATCATAATAATAATAATAAAAATAATAATAATATTGTTGTTGTTTGGATAATCAGTGCATATTTGATACAGTTCTCGATGCCACCCTCTTCTGTGCTAACTTTTCATTTCTGCGTAACAACTACATTCTACATCCACTCAAATCTGTTTGTCATATTCAAGGCCTGGTCTGTCCGTGCTTTTCTTATCGCGAACACACTTCCCTTAGGAACCAATTGAACAGGTTCTGGGTGTCTTAAGATCCGTACTATCGTTCTACATATTGTGATCAAACTTAGCCAAATCGTTCTCCTCCCACGTATTCAATTTAGTATCCCTTCATTCATTACTCAGTCTACCCATTTCACCTTCAACATTCTTCTGTAACATCAATTTTAAATACTTCTATTTTATTCTTTCTGAGCTAGTTGTTGTCCATGTTTCGCTTTCACATTTCTTCAGAATTTTTCTTCTAATCCCTGTATCCATGTTCGAAGTGTTCCTTAAGAAAGGCCTTCCTTGTTTGTGTTAGTCCGGATTCAATGTCGTCCTTAATTCTGCCATCGCTTGTTACTCTTCTACCCAAGTAAAAATATCCATCTGCTCACTTTAACATTTCATTTCCTAATTTAACATTTCCTGCATCCTCTGTCTTCATTCGACTGCAATCCATTAATTTATTTTTGGATTCATTGACTTTCATTTCGTACTCCTTCTGCAAGACTGTCTTCACACCTTTCATCATTTTCACCGGATATGCGGCAGACTCACATAAAATAACGATATCATCGCAAAATATGAGAGTGTTGATTTCCTCTCCTTGGACTGTGATTTATTTTCCAAATTCCTGTTTAATATCATTTACAGCCTGTTGTGCGACTGGTTGGCTGAACGGTCAGCGTACTGGACTTCGGTTCAGAGGGTCCCGGGTTCGATTCCCGGCCGGGTCGGGGATTTTAACCTTAATTGGTTAATTCCAATGGCACGGGGGCTGGGTGTATGTGTTGTCTTCATCATCATTTCATCCTCACCATGACGCACAGGTCGCCTACGGGAGTCAAATAGAAATACCTGCACCTGGCGAGCCGAACCCGTCCTGGGATATCCGGCACTAAAAGCCATACGACATTTCATTACAGCCTGTTCTGTATAACATTTGAAAAGTAGAGGGGATAACATGAATCCTTGTCTCAATTCTTTCTGAATTGCTGGTTCTTTTCTCTGGCCCTCTATTCTGATCACTGATGACTTCTTGTAGAGCTTGTAGATAAGCCTTATTTATCGGTATCTGATCCCGATTATCTTCAATATCTGAAATAGCTTGGTCCGTCTACGTTACCGAATACCTTTTCTAGATCTACAAATGCCATGTACATGGCTTGTCCTTCTTAATTCAGTCCTATACGATCGGACGTTGTAAGGTCAAGATTGCTTTACGTGTTCCTACATTTCTTTTGAAGCCAAACTGATCAACTCAGCTCCAAGTTGCATTTCCAATCTTCTCTAAATAATACGTGTAAAACTTTTGCAAGCGTGAGATATTAAATTAATGGCGCGTATGTGTTCACACTTTTCGGCACCTGCTTTCTTCAGATTATATATAACAACATTATGTCTAAAATCGAATTGCACTCCTGCACATACATCTTACACACTTTGTTTAACCCTGCTATTGCCGGATTCTCCTTAGGTAGCCTGTAACTTTGAGGGTATGTCATCAATTCCAGGTGCCTTGTTCCTAATTAGGTAGGCTAATACTCGCATAAGCTGATGTAGGTCTGTTGTACACGTGCCCATTTACTAGTAGCTTGGATGTCCCGGACAGCGTCTAATATAATCTCTTCATTATGACCGGATATTATAGAAATATCTCTAATAGGAAGTTTCCTTCCAAGTGCTCCAGTTGAACAAAACCTTCGTTCAAGGCTCCGAAACTTATTCGCTGTCGGTTTTCTTTTCTCAGGACACATTAAGTGATGTAATTGTTCCAACTGCAATGACTTCTGCCATGTATCTCCAGAGATGGGTAACCTATCGGTGTATTCCTTACAGGAATTCGTCGAAAGTGCAATTTACGAAAAGCAATTATGTTCACTCCCACTGCACGTACAAATGAATAAGCCTGGTACTGAGACCACTTTTAATAGCTGTGGAATTCAGGCAGCATATATCATTAGCGAAACAAACTGTTATCGTCACAAGGGAGACACTCTGCTGCACGTAGGTACAATAAAACTGTGAATACCATACGAATTATCTGTATAGAGAAGAATTCAAACCTTACATCACTAGTATCTTACCGTTTCATCCACAATGAAGACACGATATATGCTTGAAGAAGGCACTCTCCACTCTCCATTCCCCTTGAACTGTTAATATCCGTATCATACCTGTGATTTTACAAAATTCCTTTAGTTTCTGTCACAACAGATCACTTTCCACAAACTACTAACTAGATCACATTAGCGGTATTTGCATTAGTATAACAATATTCAATAAAGAGTAAATCTATGGAATAGCCCTTTCATTTTAGCGCGATGATTGCTTATAGTCGTCAAGATTTTCTTGGTTTGCCTTCTGGGGGCAAAAGGCGGTCAAGCGTAGAGCTACCCACTCCACTACAACAAGTGCCGAGGTTACGCGTAGTCGATAGTCGAAGCGTTTATCATCCACCCCTCCCATGGCCTTCATGAGTAGATGCCAAGGAGATATTTTTATTTCCTTTCTTTAAGCCGTTTACACTCCATGGTTAGCTTTTTCCTCTGACTCAGCCAGGGATCCCATTTCTGCCGCTTCAAGGGCAGTGTTCTGAAGCGCGAGACATTTGGTTGGGGATACAACTGGGCAGGAAGATCAGTACCTCGCCCAGGTGGTCTCATCTGCTGTACTGAACATGGGTCCAGTGGGGGTGGAAGGATTGGAAGGATAATTCAAGGAGAAGGAACTAAGCGGCCTTGGCCTTAAGTTAGGTAAAAACCCATTTGCCTGTAGAGGTAGTTGGAGACTACGGAAAATCACTTCGAGGATAGCTGAGGTAGGAATGAAACCCTCTCTTCTCAGTTGACCTCCAGAGGCTGAGTGGACCCCTTCCAGTCGTCGTCTCACGTTTCAAATTTCGTGCCAGATCCGGGAACCGAGTCCGGGTCTCCAGGGGGTGGCAGTTGACACTAACCACTACAGCACGGAGGGTGACGACTAGAAAATATTCTGGTGGTAATATCTGCGTACAGTAGTATAGCAATGAAGTTAAGTTAAAAACACAAATAACCTAACAACAAAAATTACAGCGAACAATTATATGAGAATAACATATGACAAGGAATCATCAAAATAAGAATTTCCGTGATAACAAAAAATATATTAAACCCGAAATCTCTAGTTCTGACCAAGAAAATTGGTAAAAACGCCGTAAATAGTAATAATAATAATAATAATAATAATAATAATAATAATAGAAGATATTTCACTAGAAGTAACGTAACAATTACGACACGAACACATACAATTCGCAGATGAACAACGATTTATAGCAGATTGAGCGGTACGATCACTTAAATTATATACAACCCAATCACACTGAAATTTACAAAGAAATTGTAGTACATTCGATCTGAAAAGTAAAATAATTATTCTTTATTTTTCATGTAAATTGATCAGAGGAAAGGGACAACTGTAGAAGGAAAGAAAGAGTCATTTCATCACTGGAAATTTCATGCGAAAGGGCTCTGAGACTGCTGCAAGTAATTCATTCAAACTGCCAAATACTGCATTTGCAAATTAGTATTTATCATAGGTTGTTTTCCACGGTCTACCTTTTACTTTACATGAATGATCGGTCCTGCTAGCGTGTTAACGAAACACAGCACATATTTCTTGTGATAGATATCACAAATATTCCAGTATTTACTGATTAACGGTACTGGAAGTTGAAAATGGAAATTTCCTTCCATTTCTCCCCCAAAATTTTCATCAAATCTATAGTAGTCTCGTAGCCCCGCTAAAGTGGTAGGGGTAAGGGCAAATGACGTCATAAGCCTACTGTAATTAATCGCATTAGCAATAAGCTCCTCAATCGAAGCATCGCTTAAGTCTGTAATTGGTCGCTGCCCTCTGACATATGACCTATGCATACAAATTGCAGCCAAGACGGAGCAGTAGATGGAGCTGGGTAACGCTGTCGATATATCCACTCCATTTGCTAGCTTTCAAAACAACTGTAAGAGTAAAATAAATATTCATTATTTATCAAGTAAATTGATCGGAGGAAAGGGACAACTGTATAAGGAAAGAGGAGTTTATTTCATCGCTGTTCAATTAAACCCATAAATACAATTAATTCACGTCTTACTTTTAGATGTTTAGAGCGAGTAGGAATTATTAAGGGATACTTCGTCTTCTTTCTGTCCCTTTTCAATTTTTATGGGGAGGGGGTGCGGCACTAGATAGAGATTTGGTCCAGTTTTAGAGCCAGAAGCCTTTACTAACCCCAATAGTCTGTGAAGAGATGAAATAATTATTGTGTATTTCCATGGTGGTCTGTAGTGTGTTGTGTTGTATGTAGATGAAGAGAAGTGTATTAGGATAAAAAAACAACCATTCCCCGAACGACGGGAATCAACTTTATGTAGTTAAATCCGTGGCCAGGCCGGGAATCTAACCCGGGGTTATCTGCTCCAATGGTCAGTACGCTGACCATTCAGCTAAAGGGTTAGACGGTGTATATTTTAAGGAACAGAGTATTAATTTATTCTCCTATTGTTTCTTATAGTTTATGAGGTTTATAAGGTGCCTTGATAATAGAAAGTGGTGCCGTTCCTTCATATATTGTACAGTCGTCGTATGAGGGTCATTGGTCCAAGATATGCGCTTTTTTATACTTTCTGCTTTTTATTAAAATGATGAGGTAAATCATGTGAAAAAGTCTTGATCTCGATGAAATAAATCTAAAAACTCCTGAAGAATAATTACCGAGTGAGTGACCACCGGGTTCGGGGCACGTAGCTGTCTGCTTGCATTTGGAATGAAGTGGGTTCGAATCCCATTGTCGGCAGCCTGAAGATTGTTTTCCGTGTTTTTCGATTTTTATACCAGGCACATACTTGGGCTGTACCTTAATAAAGGCCACGACCGCTTCCTTTCCACTCCTAGCCCTTTCTTTTCCCATCGTCGCCATAAGACCTAACTGTGCTGGTGCGAAGTGAAGCAAATTCTAAAAATAAATCTGAAGGATTATTCACTTTCTACTACACTTGGTAATAGCAATGACCAATCCGGAATACCTACGAATGAGAAATATCACTGCTGCAAGAATGTAATATACTTAATCAATATTTCAACAATAGTTCATAGATTTTTCAATTAACTTGATAATACTTGAATAACTTTTAGAAAATGTTTTAATGGGAAAACTTGAGAGACTCAGGGTTATAAACTGTACTTAATTAGCGCGCTCAAAGAATACTTTGTGGAACTTAAAAAACTTAAAAACGCTCATCGAGTGGTAAGAACAAATAGACAGCATTTGAGGATGAAGACATATCACATCACTGGGACATATGCGGCGTGTTTCTCGGCAGTCACATTGAGCAGCAAGTATTTAATTTTCACTACCACACTGTACTAGAAATACACTCTCAACGTATTAGGTCCTGTTCAGCACAAAGCAAAGTCATCTCCGTACAGGCCATGAAGGCCCTTGGAGGGATGGAAGGTAAAGACTTCCACTATCCATAACATCGGCACTTGGTGGGGTAGAGTGGTTAGCTCTAGATCCAGACCACCTTTGCCCCCAGGAATTAACCCGGTACTCATTTTTTGTTGACTGAATGAACTTCAGGGCCATATGCACCTCCAGAAGTGGAAATCTCGTTTCTTAAATACCTTCCGGGTGATCCGAGAACACCTTCACCACATCGCCCAGGCAGCCCCTCGTGTTCAGTAAATATAGCTGGCATGACCTAGAGTTTACAGTGCACTATGTCTTCTGGTATGGGCTAGTACAAATTTATTACTTTCATTGACCTGTCTGAGTCTCATCCTTGGCTTTAACAACATTAAAGTGACCGAGGTATGAGTGATGCCAGTAGCGTGCACCCATTCCCTGTTATGAATGGTGTTAAAATGTTACTCACAGAGTAGATTGATGCGGACATTTCAGCGAGCTTGGCAAACTGAGCTGTAACAGCAAATTCTGGCTCGGTTAGGAAAGCAGCGAGGAAGTACCTTACTCCTCATTACCCTGGTACGCCTCTACAGTAATGCATGGGCCACCTAACGGTTGATGGGTGAGCTGTTGAGGTCCAAACCAGCCTCATGGCTGAGCACTCAACGTACAAACATATTGAAAAGTTGTTAGGTACAGAACAAAAGTAAGTATTTAATGGTCTTTCTTTTACTGACTCAGATGAATTTTGTATAGAATGAAATTATTTCTAGTATGTACCGTCAGTAGCAATTGAATTTCAGAATTCCAATTCTTGCGTGACAATGTATTAAACAGTTAATTGATCGTATGCCGGAATTCTGTTTAAAAGGCTTTGTGCTCTGTGTGATATTTTGGTACAAATAGACCAATTATTATTATTATTATTATTATTATTATTATTATTATTATTATTATTATTATTATTATTATTATTATTATTATTATTATTAACAAATACGTGGTAATTGTTAGATAAGCCGGCGGCAATGCTTGCATATAACAGCATAGAAATTAGGTCAAATTAAAACACACTTTACATAACAACAACAACAACAGCAACAAAAGGACCGGACGTGTTGGCCGTGCAGTTAGGGGCGCGCAGCTGTGAGCTCGCATCCGGGTGATAGTGGGTTCGAATCCCACTGTCGACAGCCCTGAAGATGGTTTTCCATGGTTTCCCACTTTCACACCAGGCTGTACCTTAATTAAGGCCACGGCCGCTTCCTTCCCATTCCTAGGCCTTTCCTGTCCCACCATCGCCATAAGACTTATCTGTCTCAGTGCGACGTAAAACAAATAGTAGCAACAAAAGGATTATATTTAAGCAAGATAATACTCGAAACTACACAGAAACAAGAAAACTATATTTTAAAAACATTTGAAAGTGAAATATTTCTTACAAGTAGCATAAACTTCAGTCAGTCGGTCGCAAAGGAATTCGCATAACATTTAGAAAGAAAAAAAAACTTAAAATGTTTCTTTACAAATAACGTCACATAGTATTTACAGAGCTTTTACACAGTAATTCATATTTTCAGAATATAATTAGAATATTTCGTTATAAATAATACAACGCAATAAATACAAGGGAATCGAATAGCAATTCACACATAGTTTAAATAATTCTAATACTTTACACTACGATATAGAGTAGTGCAACCTTTCCACCCCACGCCATTTGCCGCATAGAACCAAATGACTGCATGATAATCCCTAAAATGTCGGGATACCGCCATATAGCACCATACGCCAAGGCGCTTGATGGAAAGGGACCTTTTTAGTCTAGTGTCAGATGCCACCTCATCAAGAAGGAACGAAAAAGAAAATTTTTCAGAAATGATGGGTGAGCAAAAGCTCTTCCGACCGTGCAAGGGTCTACTGCACCCTTCCGTTCCATAGAATCAAACCACCGACCTCCCAGGGCCATGGTGCGTTCGCGGCAAAAGATCAAAGGATATAACACATAACTAGCTTAAAGGCATAAATGAACGGAAGGAAACTTGGGATACAATGTTATTTGGCAAAATGACAGGCAGACAAATGTTTAAATACCTATTTATTGAGCCTTGATAAATCAAATTAATTAAAAGTTGACCATGAATATTTATAGTATATCATTGTTGAATATGCAAAGTCCAATGGACTAAATACCAATTGTAAAATATCAAAATTTTATTTCTCCTTTACCTCTTTCTTCTTCCCGACATGATGATAAATATTACATTATAATCTGTATAACATACTTTTTTTTAAATCAGAAATATCCTTATAAATGCGACGGTTATCATTAAGAACTTTCTACATTATAAGAAGAAGCAATTATTTATACAACAAAAAAAATTGAAGATAACTTGAAGTGGTCACCTACCTAAATTAATTATATTACAAAAAGTAAACAAAGAATAAGTGAATGCTAGTCGATAAAATCCTAATCAAAATAAAATGACTGATGTCGGGTCCAGAAATCGAATCCACATCCCAATGAATCCATTGACAAAAATTACGAAAATAAAACTCGATTTGTCATCCACATAAAGAGTGAAACACGACTAAAAGAATGTAAAAAAAGGAAAATCTGTACACATAATATGAAAAAAAATAAACAATATACACATGCAATTGGCTGTAAAAAAATTATGTGACAACAAAAATCCATGGTTGCCTCAGAACTCGAACCGATGATATCCAGGATGGCATCGACAAACGGGTCTATAAAAACTCCCTTTCTTAATTAATCATAGGGTCAACAAATAAATAATAATACTGGCGTTCCAGTTAGTTAAATATTATTATAAAATCTTACATGGAAAAGTAAAAGAATTCTTTAAAATATAATCGGTGTCGCTCTGCCTTCATTCTAACTGGAATAGCTCGAACAATACAGTATACAGTAATCCTGTACAAGGGGCAAGCCTTCTTCCAATTCCCCTCAGGTCGTAAATCTCTGGACGTCAAAGCCCTAATAATGGCCTGTTGTGGCAGAAATATCTTTTCAACATCTCAAGGCGAAACCAAATCGTTTCCCTTGGAACACATATTTGTTAAATAATCTCATTTCATTACGTATTCTCATACCAGATTTCCAAAGCTCCACTGGCTTATTAGTTCACTGCCTTATCATAATTCTTTAACTCAATATCAGGCCACCTTTTATCTTATCATATTCACATCCTCAGAATTAGAATGACCAGGTTCGCTTCCATCCGATTACAGAATGCAGCCTAGGTTTTTCCTACATTTTAAACTCAAACCAAAAAAATCAAATATGAATTTTAAACATATCCATAAAGTTATTCTCGTATATAGAAAGGGAAAACATTCGACATCAAAGGAAAACGCTAATGTCAATAGGAGGGGGTTTGTTCGATGTCCAGGCATGTCACAACTTACGCATATAATTAATACAGCCATCTACAAAAATTATCATGTAAATTACCTGAAAATAAGAGTGCCTTCCTCTCCTGATGTTAACAGCCGATAGTCCATTTTTGCAAGCATAATCAGCATGCATTAGCATAATAATCTTGGATATCACGTAAATAAATTATACAAAATTACGGTTTGGCTCAGTGCCAAAACAAATCTACATTCTATTACTTTTACCTAATCTAAGCACTCTCAGACTAACTAATATTTTATTATCACGTCAAATACATGCATTACGTTAATTATACTGTATATATATTTAAGCCCATGGAGTAGACTAGTAATTCCATGAAATGAACATAAATGAATATGAAGACCACTCACAAGTTCTCTCTCTAATTAAAAAATACATGCAATTTACATGTCTTACCTAAGTTATGTGATCTGCATAATGAATAACCGCGCATTTATTTTTAAAAATATTTCATTTTAGTACTTATCATCATGTCGTAACAATCCAAGGTTCGGGTCCTGGGGAAGACACTCATTTTTCCTTTTTAAGCTTCCATGGTGTTGAAGTTGGTCACGGGTTCATGTCCGTTGCTACTCCCGCTGAGCGCGTTCATAATCCAATGGTTATCTTCTACACTTATAACAGCTTTTATGAGATTAACACTTGTTGCGTCACTTTAACACAAACAAGTACAATTATTACACTTTAGTGAAATTAATACGTGTTGCATCACTCTAAAAAAATTACAATCATACCGTTCTTGCGGTCACATAACTTCAACCTTTTTAAATACTATTGTTTTTAGACAATTATAATATTCTCGATGATGTAAACTTTTAATTTGCAGTCTGAAACACTAAATAGATCAGAACACCATCAAACCGTGGTTCTGCTTTGGATCCTTCGCGTCAAGTGGACACTGTTGTCATCACCGCTATTCCTTTTATAAACTTTCCCCCACTCATGCAAGAGACAGTGGCTAATCCCCACTACTTTTTTAATTAATAGTTCCACGTGTCGTATGACATCGGTAATACACTCAAACGTGTGACTCAGATTCTTAAGTAGTCTGGTTATGTGCGGAACCTGGATTGTTCGGCCGTTTATTTAAAATTAATTATCAAAATAATGCCCCTACAATGTCCTCCATGAGGGTGCTGCGTGCAAAGGAAGCGTTCTGACGCTTAGCGTGTTATATAATGCAACGATTTCGTATTCTTCCACACGTTAATCTATATACAGAGTGTTAGGTGTATACGTGGAGATATTTCTTGTAGCAATAGAGAACGATGTGACGAACCACTATATATCAAACTTTTAGTAATCCGCGGAAGTTATTTCCGAGAGCAAAGTGATACGATGTTTTTAGAATAGGTAGTATGCCTCGTTCTGCGAATGAATAGCTTTCCGTTGATAACAGGCAAGTCACGCGCCATCCGTGCCAAACTGGTTTCTGTTTATGTTTCAGAGCAAATATACTACTGTAACAGCTAAACGCTACCTTTGCAATGCCACGAGATGTTAAGTAATATACTTGCCAAACTGGTTTTATGTTTACGAGCAACTGAACTACGATAACAGCTGAAGGCTGCTACCGGTGTTCACCATGTTACGTTACATTCTCGCCAGACTGGTTTTGTTGTTAGTATTTAGTTTCCGTCAGACAACCCTAGTTATCGGTTTCGGACCCTGGAGCTGTATCGAATTGTCAGCGTTAATACTGGTTCATTTGCTGTTACGTCATTTCGGGGATTGGGATATCTGTGGTCGTCAGCCCCGTGGTCTAGTGAGTATGGAAATGACCTGGACACCTATGTCTTCACGCCAACGAAAGCAAGCATGGGATTGAATTGAATTAGGCAAGCACAGCCAACGTTTTACTTCAAACGAATAATGGACATGTTATACAAATAAATAAATTAAACGTACCTACATTTCGTGCCTCCTGCCGGGCTGTGTGCCTCAGAAGGTTGAGGTGCTGGCCTTTTGACTCCAACTTCGCAGGTTCGAACTTGGCCCAGTTCAATAGTTTTTGAATGTGCTCATATACGTCACACTCATGCCGGTAGATTTAGTGGCACGTAAATGGAACCCCTGCGGGACTAAATTCCGGCACCCCATCGTCTCCGAAAACCGTAAACGTAACGCAAATACCATTATTATTATTATTATTACTATTATTATTATTATTACTATTATTATTGACTACTCGCCAATAATGTCTGCCTAGAAAATACTTCTCATCGTTTATAACTGTGGATCTCGACAGTTGTATAATGTCCTAATTATGATGATTTTCAAAATTGGCTTTAAGTCGCACCGACACAGATAGGTCTTATGGCGACGATGGGACAGAAAAGGGGTAGAAGTGAGAACGAAGCGTTCGTGACCTAAATGAGGTTCAGCTCCAGCATTTTCCTGATGTGAAAATGGGAAACCACGGAGAACCATCTTCAGGGCTGTCGACAGTGGAGTTCGAACCCAGTATCTCCCCAATGAAAGTTCACAAATTCGCGCCCCTAACCGCACGACCAACGTATTCCAAGCTCTAATGCCGGGCTGAGTACCTCGGACGATAGAGCGCTGGTATTCTGATCCCATCTTGGCAGGTTCGATGGAGGCTCATTTCGGGGGTATTTGAAGGTGCTGAAATACGCCAGTTTCGTGTCTGTAGATTTACTTGCATTAAGAAAAGTCCTGCTGTACAACATTCCAGCACCGAGGCGTCTCCAAAACCCGTCAAAGTAGTTATTGGGACGTAAAAAATTTCATTATTATTTCGTACTTGCAAACAAAAAGCATATGTGTAATGGTAAAATAAAGCAAAATGAAAGAGGCCAGTCTGAGTTGCTCAGACGTTTAAAGCACTGGTTTCTTGTTTCCAACTTAGCAGGCTCGATCTTGGGTCCGTCCGGTGGCATTCGAAGGTGCTCATCAGCCTCGTGTCGGTAGATTTACTGGCACGTAAAAATAACTCCTGCGGGACTAAATTACAGCGCCTCCAGGAACAGTATGAGTAGTTAGTGGGACGTAAAGCAAATAACCTTACCGGTATTATTATTATTATTATTATTATTATTATTATTATTATTATTATTATTATTATTATTATTATTATTATTATTCACCTGTTCATACTTTCGTCTTATTCCTCTTTTTACTCTCCTTTTAAGTCGTATACTTGTTATTCATATTTGATGTTTTGTTATTAATATTATTGTTATTTTTATATTATTATAATTTTTATTATTTAGTTTATTTCGTTTATTTATAACATCTCTATAGCTTCATGTGACACAATACTTTTTCCGTCTTTAATTTACCTTTTGTGTCGTGTGCCGGTGTACTTCTATGTTTCTGTCCTGTGCTTCAAGACAGTGCTGCAAGATCTGTGTTTGTTTCCCCAGCCCGGGTGTGTTTCGTTTCTCATGTGACAGAGTTACATCTTACGTTCTGTTACATGTTTAAGTTTGGCCTTGTGATACATCGCCTTTAATCTGCTCTGTAGCCTTTAAAAGTGTAGCATGGTCAATGACCTCAGTGCTTGTTTTGTTCACATATCTGGACTAAGAACTCGTCTCACTCGGCACAGCAAGTTCAAGGCCAACCACTTCTATCTGTTTGTTTGTTTATTTATTTACCCAGGTATGTATGTCAACATTGTACTATGTCAACATCGTACCATGAAAATTTACTCAATAAACGGGGTGTTTGTGGGTCTCTGTCCTGGGTGGTGTGTTCTGCGGGCCTCCTCTGCGGTCCGTGTTGTTGCTGCTGTTATCTCTCTGCGCGTTCAGGTATTTACTAACATGTTCAATTCAATTTATTGTATGTACAAGACATACGTCCAACTTGAATTATTTCATCCTCACAACTCTACTTCCTTACTCCATGGCCCAAGAGCTACACGTATAGCTGACGGCCCACCCACCCGTATAAGAGTGTGAGAATGAAATAACTAATTTGATTGAATTTTTTCATATTTCAGTAGTGATGAATATAAAACAAGCATTTTTTGAATTCTTATACGCGTTAATGATGATGATTGCTGTTTTAAGGTCATCGGCCCTTAAAAACGCAAAGTGTCTTCTGTTTTAACTCGTAGTGAATAAGAAACAAAATATAAATTTCTCGAACACACGTAAAGAACCAAAAACCGAGCTCGATAGCTGCAGTCACATAAGTGCGGCCAGTATCCAGTATTCGGGAGATAGTAGGTTCGAACCCCACTGTCGGCAGCCCTGAAAATGGTTTTCCGTGGTTTCCCATTTTCACACCAGGCAAATGGTGGGGCTGTACCTTAATTAAGGCCACGGCCACTTAGTTCCCACTCCTAGCCCTTTCCTGTCCCATCGTCGCCATAAGAACTATCTGTGTCGGTGCGACGTAAAGCAAGTACCAAAAAAAAAAGAAACCAAAACCACATGCAGTGTAGGATTGAGCAACTGCAGAAATGCGTTCAAGGTCAATGTCTAGCGTTTTAACAAGCACGTCTTCCGCACTCGCGCACTGAAACCCTCGATTTATAATTTTTGTTACCGGTACATCAGTTTCCCTGCTCGGATTTATGAGAATACCGACCTATCGAGACTCAAAATACTATAACGATACTGTACTGTACTCCCAAGCCATTACGTTGCAGAAATGGCGTAACATCTCACATACCAAAGTAAAACTCGTAGCAATTGTTCAAAGTGATCACCCTGGGCTTCCCTGCAGGCTTCATTTCTCCGAATCCAGTTGCGACGCATTCAAGCCAAGACACCAGGGTTGTGTCCCACTCGTTGGCTGAACGGTCAGCGTACTGGCCTTCCGTTCAGAGGGTCCCGGGTTCGATTCCCGGCCGGATCGGTGATTTTAACCTTAACTGGTTAATTCCAATGGCACGGGGGCTGAGTGTATGTGTTGTCTTCATCATTTCATCCTCATCACGACGCGCAGGTCGCCTACGAGAGTCAAATGGAAAGACCTGCACCTGGCGAGCCGAACTCGTCCTGGGATATCCCGGCACTAAAAGCCATACGACATTTCATTTCATTTCATTTCATTTCATTTCATTTCATTTCATTTCATTTCATTTCATTTCATTTCACCAGGGTTGTTCAGAATATCCTCTGCTGCTTAAACAATACGTTCACGGAAGTCGTCCGAAGTGGTTACTTCAGTTCGATATACTTTGTGCTTCATGTTCCCCCAGACATTAAAGTCCATTGGAATAAGGCCAGGAGATTTGGCTAGCCAATTGATAGTTCCACATCGTCCTGTCCACCGTTGAGGAACTGTCTGCACCATCGTGTAATATCCACGTGGTTCTGCGTAGTCGAAGCGACACGTCCTCTGAAAACTCAAGTAACGTACTGTATCTACAGGAGCAAGGTAACATTAATACACTGACTGACAGAGCAAATGCAACACCAAGAAGGATTGGTCAGAACTTTATGCCAATTGCAGGGTAGACTGACGTCACTGAGGTATGCTCTTGATGTGAAATGCGCCGCTGTGCTGCGCACGTAGCGAACGATAAATGGGACACGGCGTTGGCGAATGGCCCACTTCGTACCGTGATTTCTCAGCCGACAGTCATTGTAGAACGTGTTGTCGTGTGCCACAGGACACATGTATAGCTAAGAATGCCAGGCCGCCGTCAACGGAGGCATTTTCAGTAGACAGACGACTTTACGAGGGGTATGGTGATCGGGCTGAGAAGGGCAGGTTGGTCGCTTCGTCAAATCGCAGCCGATACCCATAGGGATGTGTCCACGGTGCAGCGCCTGTGGCGAAGATGGTTGGCGCAGGGACATGTGGCACGTGCGAGGGATCCAGGCGCAGCCCGAGTGACGTCAGCACGCGAGGATCGGCGCATCCGCCGCCAAGCGGTGGCAGCCCCGCACGCCACGTCAACCGCCATTCTTCAGCATGTGCATGTTCCAATATCGACCAGAACAATTTCCCGTCGATTGGTTGAAGGAGGCCTGCACTCCCGGCGTCCGCTCAGGAGACTACCATTGACTCCACAGCATAGACGTGCACGCCTGGCATGGTGCCGGGCTAGAGCGACTTGGATGAGGGAATGGCGGAACGTCGTGTTCTCCGATGAGTCACGCTTCTGTTCTGTCAGTGATAGTCACCGCAGACGAGTGTGGCGTCGGCGTGGAGAAAGGTCAAATCCGGCAGTAACTGTGGAGCGCCCTACCGCTAGACAACGCGGAATCATGGTTTGGGGCGCTATTGCGTATGATTCCACGTCACCTCTAGTGCGTATTCAAGGCACGTTAAATGCCCACCGCTACGTGCAGCATGTGCTGCGGCCAGTGGCACTCCCGTACCTTCAGGGGCTGCCCAATGCTCTGTTTCAGCAGGATAATGCCCACCCACACACTGCTCGCATCTCCCAACAGGCTCTACGAGGTGTACAGATGCTTCCGTGGCCAGCGTACTCTCCGGATCTCTCACCAATCGAACACGTGTGGGATCTCATTGGACGCCGTTTGCAAACTCTGCCCCAGCTTCGTACGGACGACCAACTGTGGCAAATGGTTGACAGAGAATGGAGAACCATCCCTCAGGACACCATCCACACTCTTATTGACTCTGTACCTCGACGTGTTTCTGCGTGCATCGCCGCTCGCGGTGGTCCTACATCCTACTGAGTCGATGCCGTGCGCATTGTGTAACCTGCATATCGGTTTGAAATAAACATCAATTATTCTTCCGTGCCGACTGTGTTTTTTCCCCAACTTTCATCCCTTTGGAACCACTCCTCCTTGGTGTTGCATTTGCTCTGTCAGTCAGTGTAAAAAGATGAATAGTCCACGTAACCGACTTCCTACTATACCCATCCAGGTATTAATTCATAACCGGTGCTGGAAATTGCCTTCCCCTACTGAATGGCGATATTCCACATCCCATGAATGGGATATAGTGGGTTCGAACTCCTCTGTCGGCAGCCCTAAAGACGGTTTTCCGTGGTTTGCTATGTTCACATCAGGCAAACGCTGGTGCTGTTCCTTAAGTAAGGCCACGGTTGCTTCTTCACGATCCTAGCCCTTTCCTGTCCCGTCGTCGCCGTAAGATCTATCTGTGTCCTGGCGACTTACATCAACTCGTAAGAAAATGGTATTCAGCTGCTAAAGACACTGCACCCGTTGAATATGGTCAGGATGCACTCGTTCTTCATGCAGTGTCCTACGTATGGTCCAAGTTGGTACACCAACGGCACGTGTTATACTACGCGTACGGCGCCTGGGATCATCGTTTACTATTGTTAGGATGCCCGGCTCCATGGCAAAACGGTTAGCGTGCTGGCCTTTGGTTACAGGGGTCCCGGGTTCGATTCCCGGCAGGGTCGGTATTTGAACCATCATGATTATTTTCTCTGGGATGGGGCTGGGTATATGTGTTGTCTTCATCCTCATTTGATTATCATCAAGATGCGCAGGTCACCTACGGGAGTCAAACCAAAAGACATGCACCTAGCGAGCCGATCCCGTCCTGGGATCTCCCGGCACTAATATCGATACGCCATTTCATTTCCATTGTCAGGATGTCTTCTTCCGCGTCTAGAATTACACGTGGCCTTTTAGGCCATCGCTTCTGAAAGCGTGATGTAACACAACCTGCATCGCGAATACGCTGTAGTACAGCAAGTATCGTTGCTGGATTAGGCACCCGTCTGTTGGGAAGCTTTTTCCGATAGATTCATGGAGGGCGACCCGTGTTCTGTTCTGCCACACAATACACTAGCAGCATATCATGGTATTCGTGGTATTCATACACTGGCATTATTCAAATACTACGACGTTGCGCAACACATCTGCGCAGCGGTTTTTCATATATTCGCGGGCGTTTGACTGTCGCGACCGATCGGACCTTGAAAAAAAAATAGCCCTCGTACTCCTACGAAGTAACTCGCGCACTAGTACGGACGATAATTCGCCTCTCTGACAGCTGTTATTCAGGTCAAGGTCAGACAGACAGCTCATACCTCTAGTCCGGTGGTTTCATGTAGGGGCGGGAACCCGTCCCACCACATCCCCGTCGCTAGGAACAGCACACGACCGAACCGGCACGTGACAGGTCTAGTGAATTTGTCAAACTGCTTACGTGAAATATTCTCCAACAGTGTGATTTCAATACCATGGATTCTTGGGAGACCAACTCGCCGTATGCAGAAACACCCCGTGTTGACGTATACGTAAATAAAGTTCCTTGCGTCAACGAAAGAATGCGTGGGATAGGATTTCCAAGTGAGTAGTATCAGAATTGAATTGTCAAAGCACATCGAAGGTTTTGCTTCATATCAGTAAGGGACATGTTATAAAAATAAATAAATTAAACGTACCTCCGTTTCGTGCTTCCAAACGAAAAGAACTTGTTTAATGGTAAATTAAAGCATTCTGCTTTTGCAGTGCCTATTAAACGTATGAAAATAAACGTTGCCAGGCTGAGTGGCTCAGACGGTTCAAGCTCTGGTTTTTTGAACTTAGCAGGCTCGATCCTGGCTCAGTCCGCTGGTATTTGAAGGTGCTCAACTACGTTCGCTTCTGATCGGTAGAATTACAGGCACGTTAAAGAATACCCGTGGGCAAAATTTCGAAACCGCGCGTCTCCATTGGCACGTAAACATTTACTTTTATTATTATTATTATTATTATTATTATTATTATTATTATTATTATTATTATTATTATTATTATTATTATTATTATTATTATTATTACTGAGCGAGTTAGCCTTGTGATTAGGAGCGCGCGGCTGTCAGCTTGCATTCGTCGTAAAGCCACCTACCAATATTATAATAAAAACTGTTGTAGTCCATAACTATTACGAAAATAAAAGTTAAACGCCCCACTCAAAGTTCGTAGCTGGTAATCTGTCAGAAAACACTAAAGAAAACAGTGAACTTTTAACAAGTCCGAATTCTTATTAATCTTATAATTGCGGACATGTCTCCGGAATTACCGAAACATGTACTTACAAATTGTTTTACGTCGCACCGACACAAGTAGGTCTTACGGCGACGATGGGAGAGAAAAGGGATACAAGTGGGAAGGAAGCGTTCGAGGCCTTAATAAAGGTACAGTCCCAGTATTTCCCTGATGTGAAAATGGGAAATTACAAAAAACCATCTTCCCGGCTGCCGACAGCGGAGTTCGAATCCACTATCACCAAAATGCAAGCTCACGGCTGCGCGCCCCTAACCACACGACCAACTTATTCTAACCTCTAATGCCGGGCTGAGTAGCTCGGACGATAGAGCGCTGGTCTTCTGATCCCACCTTGGCAGGCTTGATGGCGGCTCAGTTCGGTGGTATTTGAAGGTGCTCAAATAAGCCAGTCTCGTGTCTGTAGATTTACTTGCATTAAAAAACACTGCGGTAAAAAATTCTGGTATTTCAGCGTCTCCGAAAACCGTGAAAATTAGTCAGTGGAACGTAAAGACATTATTGTTATTATTATTATTACTTTTATTTTATTAGTAGTAGTAAAGTAAACTCGTGTCCTCATCCCGAGGTGGTGCAGCTCTTTTCAGGTACACCCCCATTGGAGGTGAGCTGCATGTACCATTTCAACCACATAGCAGCCCTCCTGCCATTCTTAAATTTCTGGCAGTACCGGGAATCGAACCCAGGCCCCCGAGGACGGCAGCTAATAACACTAACCGTTACGCTACGGAGGCGGACTGTAGTAGTAGTAGTAGTAGTAGTAGTAGTAGTAGTAGTAGTAGTAGTAGTAGTAGTAGTAGTAGTAGTAGTAGTAGTAGTAGTAGTAGTAGTAGTAGTAGTAGTAGTAGTAGTAGTAGTAGTAGTAGTAGTATGATTACGGAAGTTCTAATTAAGCGGGACCATTACAGTCATCACTTTACCTATCGGCACTTACTCTCCAGTAATAAGCCTTCTGTCCGCCTCTGTGGTATAGTGGTTAGTGTGATTAGCTGCCACCCCCCGAAGGCCCGGGTTCGATTTCGAGCTCTGACACGAAATTTGAAAAGTGGTACGAAAGTTGGAACGGGGCCCATTATGCCTCGGGAAGTCAAATGAGTAGAGGTGGTTCGATTCGCACCTCAGCCATCCTGAAAGTGGTTTCCCGTAGTTTTCCACTTCTCCAGGCAAATGCCGCTATGGTACCTAGCTTAAGGCCACGGCCGCTTCCTTCCCTCTTCATTTTCTATCCCTTCCCATCCCCCCGCAAGGCTCCTGTTCATCCCAGCAGGTGGGGCCGCTTGGGCGAGGTACTGATCATTCTCCCCAATTTTATCCCCGACCCAATGTTTCACGCTCCAGGATACTGCCCTTGAGGCGGTAGAGGTGGGATCCCTTGCTGAGTCCCAGCGAAAACCAACCCTGGAGGGTAAACATATTAGGAAAAGGAAGAATAAGCCTTCTATTACAAATACCCGGCGGCAATTCCACAGTAGCTCTTTTTCCTTCGAGCAATG
Organism: Anabrus simplex; assembly: GCF_040414725.1. Classification (NCBI taxonomy): domain Eukaryota; kingdom Metazoa; phylum Arthropoda; class Insecta; order Orthoptera; family Tettigoniidae; genus Anabrus; species Anabrus simplex. Next base: position 470,826,502 of record NC_090266.1, on the reverse strand, counting down.
TTCACGATGGATGAAACTACGGTTTTTGAAATTTGTCTCATTAATAACAATTTCACTGAATACTTATAGCCTTTTCTTTCAGTGTCCACCGTCCTTTCATTGACCTGAAAAGTTTATGAATAAGCATAGACAACTCGCATTGTCTATTGTCAGAAGTTCATCGTAGAGTGTCGCAAAAACAGCACAGAAATGTTGCGCCCATTTTTCATTACTTATTAACTATTTCCTTTAATTTTGTCAGCTTGGATCACTGGGTAATGCCAATGACGTCTTATAAATCACACACAACTACGCAACACTTGATTCGCATGCATGTGCTGGTACGGATCTTCGACGTCACTGTATGAATTCTGTGTACTTTTCACACTGACTACCCTAGACCGGTTTTCGAGTACAGCAAGTGGCCAGGCACGTGAGTCAACCTCTCCTATTTGCTAAGCCTTTAGGGGAAGTGCACAACAACATGTGTTGACCTGCGATAAGAAACAGGTTCAACAAGCCCTATACTCTATTACTGTACTTCCACTACGCGAGGACAGAATGACGTAACCGGCGTATCCTGCTACGGCCGTTCAAAACACATTAGGTCCTGAAATATTTGGCTCAGTTATGGGCAAACTAATAGGACAAGGTAAAAGTACATAGCATATATTGTGAGATGTATTTTTCTTTGCCGACTAGCTTAATATCTGCACGTATACTCCTAACACTCTGTATATAAAATAAGAGTTTTGTCTGTACATTGCTCAGAATTTGAAAAGAATGGTATTTCTGTATCGGTCATGTCCACAGTAACAAGAAAATGCATTTTTTACTTTTCCGTAATTTCTGTCTGTCTGTCTGTCTGTCTGTCTGTCTGTCTGTCTATCTGTCTGTCTGTCTGTCTGTCTGTACACGCAACACGAGAAAACGGCTGAAGAGAATTTAATGAAAATCGGAATGTAAAGTCGGGTGATGAACCGCTACAATCTAGGCTATAAATTATTTTAATCACGCTGAGTGAAATGGTAGTTTAGGGGAAGGCCTGAAATGTAATTCTCAAATATTTATGTTATTAGTGGTCGTGTCTTAATTAAAATCGCTAGACAAAGATGGGAAAAAATTCGCTACAATATAGGCTATACACGCTGAGAAAAATGGTAGTTTAGGGGAAGGCCTAAAATTTAATTGTAAAATATTTATTTTATTAGTGGTCGTATCTTCACGAAAATTCGTATGCAATGTCGGGGAATAGGTCGCTCTAATCTAGGCTATCAATAATGTTATTCGCACTGAGTGAAATGGTAGTTTAGGGGAAGGCCTGAAATGTAATCTATATATATAAAATAAGAGTTTTGTCTATACATTGCTCAGAATTTGAAAAGAATGTTATTTCTGTATCGGTCATGTCCACAGTAACAAGGAAATGCATTTTTACTTTTCCGTAATTTCTGTCTGTCCGTCTGTCTGTCTGTCTGTCTGTCTGTCTGCCTGTCTGTCTATCTGTCTGTCCTACTGTCTGTCTGTCTGTCTGTCTGTCTGTCTGTCTGTCTGTCTGTCTGTCTGTTTGTACACGCACGAGAAAACGGCTGAAGAGATTTTAATGAAAATCGGTAAGTCAAATCGGGTGATGTAGGTGATTAAATTCACCTGTTATTGAATAATATACTAACCGTAAAGAATAACACACAGTCAGCTCTGTAGAGAAAAAATATAAAAAACTAAACATATTTATATAAGATAATCTTACAATTTCTAAGATTAAATCCTTGGAATAAAACCCCGCTAATGTAGGTAGCTACTTTAATCCATTTTATGGTCATTGTCTATTTGTTTTTTAAGTTTTTTATTTTTGTTTGTTGTAGCAGTACTGTGAACTACTTCAATCTAGGCTATAAATGATTTTATTCACGTTGAGTGAAATGGTAGTTTAGGGTAAGGCCTGAAATGTAATTCTCAAATAAGTTATTTATGTTATTAGTGGTCGTCTCGATAAATACTACACAAATAACATAACTTTAGTTATGTCGTAAGTTAGTAGTAGTTATGTAAGAAGTTATTAAATTTCCGATCTCTTATATCTTATACATTGTTACCGTAACGCATATAATCACAGAGATATTCATGAATTTGGATTTTTGTTACTTAAGTTCATATCAGCGCCGAGTCACGAGAAAATGGGTAAACAGAATTTAGTGAAAAATAGGTATGTAAAGTCTGGGAATAAGGAACTACAGTCTATGATATAAATAATTTTGTAAGACGCCCTAATATCATAGAGTCGAAAGAAAACTAATGTGAAGGCGTGCAATATAGAAAGCTCATAAACTTTATCAACAATAACATTACATTGACCATTGTTTGTTGTGATGTGCTTTTTGTCTTCTGTTTCCACTCATCCCCGATAGATAGGATTACTGCAGCGTACCGAGGTTTTTTTAAATTTGCTTTACGTCGCACCGACACAGGTAGGTCTTATTGCGACGATGGGATAGGAAAGTAATAGGGGTGTGAAAGAAGCGGCCTAGGCTTTAATTAAGGTACAGTCTGGTGTGACTGGTGTGAAAATGGGAATCCACTGAATACCATCTTCAGTGTTGCCGGCAGTGGGGTTCGAATCCACTATCTCCCGGATACAAGCTCACAGCTGCGCGCCTCTAACCACACGGTCAACTCGCCTGGTCGTACCGAGTGTAAAAGCCTGCCTGTATATTGGCGGGAAGTAGCTGGGGAGTTAGATAACTTAAGCATGCCATTCCTCTGGTTCGTGGTATAACTGGTACGCAACACACTGGTTCATCATAGCATTCGAGCTATCCAATCCCTACTCTGAGGCACTGATTGGAATGAGTAGTGTGAATATTTAACGGAATAATGACAGAGGAGTGTTCACGGCAGTCTGCGACCAGGTTATTCCAGCTCTGGAACTTTGGACTGTTAGATCGGCACCGTAGTACAGTTCGTTGAAAGTGAGAAAGTGTGCGGTTCTTAATTTGATCGAGTATTTTATATGATAACATTGCTTTCAATCACTACATTCCTACTGACGTTTTTGTAATGACCTATGTTGAATTCAATTAGGAAATCCACCAAATCAGTCTTTCTGAGAATCCCGTAGCGAAGCACGGGTACATCAGCTAGTATATTATAAAGAACTGGAATTTTGGCAGATGTCCATAATGAAATCATATAACATCCTGAGGTTTCCCACATTAAATATTATGCATGTCTCGAAATCTCATCATACAAATGCAACTCGCGAGCTGGCAACATCGTGTTTCGGCCATTTTTTTAACGGGTGAAGGTATCATTATCGATTTTTTTTTCTGGCTTGACATTTTCTTTTCTCTCTCTCTCTCTATCTGTGTATTCTTTTAGTTAAGACGGAGTGGTGTTTAGCAGGCTACAAAGGTTGTGTAAGCAGGTGCAACCTAATGCAACTTTTTGTAACAAGTACGAGGGAGCTTTACAAAGGTTTTTCACTGCCAAATAATTAATAAAAAATATGTACATGACCGATAAGGTCACAGTAGATTGAGCAGTACAACTTTTTAGTAATAACAATAACTTAACAATCTATTTAAAATACTATCACACACAGCATCTACATAATTTTCAAGCAGACAGCGCAGCAGCAAGCAGGGTTGGCATACCAATCCCTACACTGAGAGAGAACAAATTTGTACCGGGCGAGTTGGTCGTGCGCGTAGAGGCGCGCGGCTGTGAGCTTGCATCCGGGAGATAGTAGGTTCGAATCCCACTATCGGCAGCCCTGAAGATGGTTTTCCGTGGTTTCCCATTTTCACACCAGGCAAATGCTGGGGCTGTACCTTAATTAAGGCCACGGCCGCTTCCTTCCAACTCCTAGGCCTTTCCTATCCCATCGTCGCCATAAGACCTATCTGTGTCGGTGCGACATAAAGCCCATAGCAAAAAAAAAAAAAGAACAAATTTGTCAAGTCTCATCGTGTTCTGGAGGTGTCCACCTGGCAGATACCCCGTAATAAATATACCTAGAAGCAACGGCTCTGTACAGGGACATTGCCCTGTCTCTTATGGCGACGAACAGATCAGGACAGGGCTGGAATTAGGAAGGAAGTGACTGTACAATTAATTATGGAACAGTCCGAGCATTTCCCTTGTGTAAAAATGAGAAACACTTTTCAGGGGCTGCCGACAGTGAGCACGCACCCACCGTCTCCGATTGCAAGCTAACATCTACGTTTCCAAACTGCGTACCCAACTCGCTCAGTATTCACGGTATTGAAACATCTAACGTTTATCAATTTTCCGATTTACAAACGAATATTTACCGTCTTCCTTTTACCTTTCGTGAATGATCCACTCTCCGTATGTATCAGGATTTTCCTAGTCCGGACGTGTCTGTGCAACTGAGCACCAGCCATACGACAGACAACGCACTGACACTGGCAAGAGTTGCACGGGTCAGTTTAACTCTGTCCTTCCCTTGATAAACTCACACCTGCTCAGGGCTTGTCATAGGGTAGTAGTTCGACTATGGAGTGTCTTTAAAAGAAACGGTGAAGTGGAGTCTTCGATCCTTTAACAGGAATGGGAGGTGACTTCAGTATTCATTTCACTTAGCGGAAAAACTAAACTTCATTTTTACATACATCTTCATTATAACTGTTATGCCTTTCAGCGTTCAGTCTGCAAGTCTTTGTGATTTTACTAAACTGTGCCACAATCCTCTATTTGTAATTAACTCTGTGGCTTCGTTCAGTTCTGCACTGCAAGTATCTATATGATGGTGGCCAGCATGTGTATGTGGTTACAGTGCTACGACTTATAATTGTATTTTGTATAGTTAAAAGTATAATAAAAACTTCAAAACTGTGCGTAAAACATGAAGACAATTTGCGCATACTTTCTCGTCCGATAGAAGAGCTCCTGTTGATAAACGAGATGTAAAATGCCATAATTAGCATGGTGTGGAAGTGAGGGAATGCGACTTGCTACGGCAGCAAGCAGAGGGCGCCTAGCGAAGCGTGGGGTTGCGAGACCGTCTACAAGATTATTACATTTCATAGTGCTGTCTCCATAGCTCTAAGCCGAGATGTAGAGACGAACCCAGGGCCCATCCATAACAGAACCTACCCGTATCACACAAACCTCACACTCTGCGGTATACCTATTCCTCACCAATCAACCATCATCTGTGCAGAAAACCGAAGTTATCCAACTATTTCCTACGTTTACTGCTTCCCGTTTCCCGGCTCATAGGACGTGTTGAATAATATGTCCCTCAAAACGGGTTTAGAATGTTGGAATTGTTCATTACTGCAGTTCTCAGAATCGTTCTTAAACACTTCAATACCGAGCTCGATAGCTGCAGTCGTTTAAGTGCGGCCGGTATCCAGTATTCGGGAGATAGTAGGTTAGAATCCCACTGTCGGCAGCCCTGAAAATGGTTTTCCGTGGTTTCCCATTTTCACACCAGGCAAATGCTGGGGCTGTACCTTAATTAAGACCACGGCCGCTTCCTTCCCACTCCTAGCCCTTCCCTGTCCCATCGTCGCTAAAAGACCTGTCTGTGTCGGTGCGACGTAAAGCAACTAGCAAAAAAACCACTTCATCACAGATTGTATGTAGTGTAAATAGTGACGTAATTATTATTATTATTATTATTATTATTATTATTATTATTATTATTATTATTATTATTATTATTATTATTATTATTATTATTGAATATCCAGTAGAGCATGGAGCCCTATTTCACAAGAGTACATTAGGGCTGTAGTTTCTAATCTTAAAATATATTAAAACGGATGATTAAGTGTTCAATTTGTTAAGTACGGTACATGCTGAATTAATTCAAAGAAATCTTTATAACAAAAAGTCTTCTTGAAAAGATCATGCAATGGTTTAGAAAATATAAGATCACAACTGTTCAGGTGGTACTCAAATATAAGCATTTCATTCCAAACACGGGGCAGGAGAAAAGCAGATAATCCACTGTCGGAGCAGAACACAAAAGCAGAAATACCCATCTGTAATTTGGATTTTAAATCACTCAAGGTAAGATTTAAATCTCCCATGTCGCGATAGAAATTGCGTTAGGTAAAATTAGGCACTAATACATTACTCTGAAGTCGATATTTTAACGTAGGGGAAGAATAGTTCTCTTGTAACAGATCTTTTCAAGCTAGAAGTCCAGCTATTGTTCCATTGTTGTATAATATATTTCATGACTTGTCTCTTAACTTTGCACACTGGAGGTTCATCATATGTAATTGCGACGTTGAATGTGGCGACTAATTTTGCTAAAGAATCTGCTCTTTTATTTCCATCAAATCCTGTGTGACCACGAATCCAAGACATACAGATGCCTTCAGCTTCTGTCCTTGGACTAGCGGCTATCGGATTCATATTGCACTTGTTAATGGAGCTCAACGCTTCTTGCGAATCACCGAGTATCTTCACATTCTTGTTGTTATGTTTACACCACAGCACTGCATTCTTTATGGCCCAGAGATCAGCCTGAAAACTGAGCAGCTATTTGAAAGCCTATAACGGGCTGAAAAAATGTCAACACCATCCTGATGGACTACATATGCACATCCAACTTTGTGAATTCCATCAGTATGAAGTATGCGCGAGCCGTCTGTATAAATGATACAGGCATGAAAATGTGAGCAATTGTTGCAAAGAAGTTTCTTGAAATAGCTAGGATGGCTAGACTGCAGAAAACGACATTTTTTCTCAACAACAGTGTTTAAAAAAGGTAGAAGTGATGCTTTGTTTCTCTTACACAGAGTCAATTCAGCTATACCGATTCTAGTTAGAAATAATGACTCAATTCCCGCAATTACCAGAACAGATTCGATATATCTTGTACTGTAGGCCCGTGAGATTCGAAGAACAAAACCCCTTTGAATCTGTAGCAGTTTAAATTACTCGTAGAACTCCGAATTAAGACCCCAAGATGGTCTGCAAGCAATCGATAGGACTTGTAATAATTTACTTGATTTCAGTTGCAGTTTGTTCAGGTGTGTTCTAAAAGTTAAGTGTTTGTCTAGTATGACACCCAAGTATGTTAGCTGATCTTCCAAACGTATATTATGACCATCATAATGTTTGTTTTTCCAATTCTCTTCTTCTCGTGGTGAGGATAGCTTTGGTTAGGATTAAACTGCAGTTTATTTTCAGTGCCCCATTGAAATAGAATGTCTGGGGCTCAGTTAGCTCGGTTGCCCAAATCCTGTGACGTAACTACCGAGGAAGTGTTCACGATGGAGAAGTGTTTCCGGACTCCTATATTCTATTCCGGAAAGATCGGACATGTACATAAGGGAATGGAGTTCTCTTTACCAAGAAACCTGAACTCTGTCCTGTTGATCAGGTCATACCAAAAGTAACCATTTACCGGAAGAAAAATTCTCCATGGATCACTAGAAACATAACAAGGATCACGAAAAGGAATTCACTGAATAAAAAGTGGAAACGTTGCACCAAAGATTTCACGTGGGAGAGGTACAAGAGAGTGAGGAATGACGCGAAGAAGTTCTTTCACAAATCCTACAACAATTACGTCCATAAAATAAGCGGAAATAACAAGGAGACGTGGAAATTCTTGGCAAGGAAACGTTTCAACTTATTACCTATCACTTTCTACGCTATCGGAAAAACTGTAAATAACCCAACGCTTGCAGTTTAAACAAAGCTTAAAGACAGCAGTTCCTGATATCGAGCCTCAGTGCACTAAAGCCAGCTATAGTGTGTGGCGGTGAAACATGGCTGAACTATCTATTCACGATGGAGAAGTGTTTCCGGACTCGTATATTCTCTTCCGGAATGATCGGACATGTACATAAGGGAATGAAATTCTCTTTACCATGAAACCAGAACTCTGTCCTGTTAGCCAGAAAAATATTGAGGCTGAGGCCAGGTAAGTGGAATTTAAAAGCAATGGTGCAACGTTTCTCGTAGGATCAGTTTATTGAGTCCCTATATCAGTACAGCATATCAATGATCAACTGTTACAGTTACTCAGTAGTGTGCAACTCATCCAACACAAATACAAAGTTATTTATGCTACAGGCGACTTACATCTAGATAGAAACTGGCAATGTTCAGTCCCTATTTCACAAAATCCTCTCGTGAACAACTTCCTTGCCGTATTCTATGACCTATTTCTTTATCAGCTGATGATATAACCTACCCGTATCACACTAACCTCACACTCTGCGGTATAGCATACCTATTCCTCACTAATCAACCATCATCAGTGCAGAAAACCGTAGTTATCCCAGGTTTCAGTGATCACGCCACTATTATAGCCACACTTTACCTCAAAAGCCACGTTCTAAGAGCACGGTGAGGTTCTATAGTAACAAAAAAAGCCGACTGGAACTTATCATCTTTATTTCTTCAATACCTTTTCACTCCAAACTCAATGGATGCCGGAGACATGGACTTCGTATGGAGCGAGTGGCGTGACACCACCTTTCGATGTGTTGACCAGGCCATACCAAAAGTAACCATTTACCGTAAGAAAAATTCTCCATGGATCACTAGAAACATAACAAGGATCACGGAAAGGAATTCACTGTATAAAAAGTGGAAACGTTGCACCAAAGATTTTACGTGGGAGAGGTACAAGAGAGTGAGGAATGACGCGAAGAAGTTCTTTCACAAATCCTACATCAATTACGTCCATAAAATAAGCGGAAATAACAAGGAGACGTGGAAATTCTTGGCAAGGAAACGTGGCAACTCATCACCTATCACTTTCTACGCTATCGGAAAAACTGTAAATAACCCACAAGACATCTTTGAGACTTTCAGTAAAGTTTTAAAAAGAACTATATTCAGCCAAATACAGCCGTTAACTTGCACCAATAGGGATGTACTGAAACACTACTGATGGATGTCTCACGAGCGGTACACGGTATGCGCTTGTCGATCGTCATTTGTTCCTCTAGGCTTCTAATGGAAGTTGTCTAGTTAATTGATGAAGCTAAAGTTTTAATATACCGTATCGCAATTGCAGAAAAGGAAATTAAAAACGGTTTTGCCTGACAATGGCACTATTCCAATGTTCCATAATCAAGGTCAGTCGTACTCATAACCATTAATTTCCTAAGGAGGGGCACTTCCGTAAAAAGTGAATGCATGGGCTTCGTAGACAGGTCCTAAGAAATAAAACATAACATCAATGTCTGCTCGAAGCATTATTCAAATTAAGATTTTGTCATTACTGAAACGAGTGAATGAGATAATGAATTGTAAGAAATAATTTATAATAAGTCAGTGACTCTTTGATTAGTTAATATGACCTATTTCAACCATTTTAACCGGACTGAGTAGCTCAAACGGTAGAGCGCTGACCTTCAAAGACCAGCTTGGCAGGTTCGATCCTGGGTCAGTCCGGTGGTATTTGAAGGTGCTCAAATACGTCACCCATGTGTCGTGGATTCACTGGCATGTAAGAGAACTCTTCCAGGACATCATTCCGGAACATAGGCGTCTCCGAAAACCGTAAAAGTAGAAAGTACGTCGTGAAAACAATAACATTCTCTATTATTATTATTATTATTATTATTATTATTATTATTATTATTATTATTATTATTAAATTAGCCTCCGTGGCTTACGCAACAGTGCGCCAGCCTCTCACCGCTGGGTTCCGTGATTCAAATCCCGGTCATTCCATGTCAAATCCCAGATGTTTTTGTGCTCTTCCCTTGACGTATTGCTCTTAGAACCTTTTTGGTTACGGGTCTTTCAATGCTTGTGTCATCCTCTTCTCTGAGCGATGGAGGCTTACCATCAGTGAAAAAATTAATGTCGTTGTCTTGGGTTGGCTTGTCAACAAAGAGTTCTCGATAAAATGAATCGAAAGCGTTACTTTAGTCGGTTGTATTGTGTACTCTTGTGCTTCTGGGTCTTGAACTTTCATATGAGAGATGATCTGCGGGGCTTGATGTCATTCATCAAATTATAAAGATTGATCCGGTTATTTTCGATTGGTTTGTTGACCAAACTGCATATCATAAGTCCCTGCATTCGTTGATGATATATAGCAGGTATTTGTGCTTTATAGCGGTTGATTTTACTTCCTCTCTCTTTTGATGGCTGGTAGTTTTCTTGTAAGTTACGAATGCATCTAAAATAAAGTGCGCCTAAAATAGACGTTCTTCGTTTTGTAACGTTCGTAAGATTTTCGCTTAAATAAATATTTAATTTGTGGCTTTACATACCGATCCCACCAATCAGCACAATCCTGATATCTAATCTTTCATTTACTCCATTCTGACCAAAGCATATTCTCAGTTCTTCAAGGATACTAGTATTTTGAAGACAGGTTTCATTCACCTTCGACTAAGAGCGTTCTCTACGTATAAAATTTATATTTAATCTTATACGTAGGATGACAGCTGCATGATCAGAAACTGAGACTGGTACTACTTCTGCAAGACTCATTTTATTAGCTAAGTTTTGAGGAACATAAAATCGATCCATTCTTGCTGGTGAATTTGAAGAAAAAAGTAAATCCTGGAGTATTATGTTTTAGCACCCAAGCATCACACATTTAGAAGTTTGTAACTAAAGTCTGTCAGTTCCTGCTCGGTTTAAAGGGACCTGTGCAGTCTACTACACGCTGTACACAGTTAAAGTCACACCCATCACATAATGCGTATGCAAGGAGCGAAATAAATATGTTAAGTCTGACTGAAATAATTCGTTCCTTTCCTTGCGTTTATTACTCCCAGATGGCGCGTAAACATTGTAAAACAGGTAATCTTGAAATCTGCCACCCAGTACACGACCAGAGGGAAGCTTCTCTATTGATCGCAGTTTAATACCTGATTTAGTAAGGACAGCAGTACCTAGGTTATCACTTCCAGTGTTTACATAGGCATGTGTGGCCGTTAGGGGTAACCATACACCCTATTAACAGCATATTTTGTCGTGGAAGACATTGCTAAGTTTTGTTAGTTGTTGCCAAAGGTGTATCTTAGCTATCAGAACCTTTCTGACACTATTTTCTTGGACAAGTTGAGTGACATACTTTGTGTGAATCAGCTTCCGTTTGTTGAGCAATCCGTCTGACATTCCTACTACTTTGACAACACCTATCCGCCCATTAAGTTGTGCAGATCCGTACGGACATTCAACATGATGCCGCCCCACACCATGACGCCACCACCATCATACTGGTCCCGTTCCACGATGTTCTTGTGGTTGTATCGGGTACCCGGTTCTCTCCAGATCTATGTGCGATGGGAATCGTTCTGCATAATGACGGGATTCAGATGAATTCCGCTTCAGTTCAATTCGCCTCCCCAATGCATCCCAGGGATGCTCTATAGGATTCAGATCCGCATACCTCGATGGCCAGTCCATACGATGAATGTCTTCTCCAGCCAAAAATTCATCCACCAGAGCAGCACGGTGCGGTCGAGCATTATCGTCCATTAAAAGGAACTCTGGATCAACCGTACGTCTGAAGATTCGAACATGTGGTCTCAGTACCTCATCCCTGTATCTCCCTTAGTTCAAGTTAATACTCTACCGACATCGGTCCTTACTGCAGCATCGTGATCTCACCCTTCCGAATACCACAACTTCAAATTTCGCTCGATTTCTGGTTGTGCCGGGAAGAAGTTAATCTTATGAAGGCACATGAAGGGAGACATGAGTTCAAATTTTTTGATGACCATCTAACAAATTGCTCTTCAATATTGTTGCCAAATGTGGACCCTGCACAGGAGTGCGTGAGACAATAGCCTACGATAATATCACCGACTAGCAGGGCATAATAAACTATTTTAAATTATTGTATGTGAACAGAGATAGTGGCTACCGAACTTTGTTAATGGTGTAATCTCTCTCACGTTATATATTTTTTAATAGTTGTACTTTATTGGAGGTAAGGAACACAATGCTGCATTAGAAAGAAACGGACTAAAAGTAGCCGGTAAAGTACTCTACATAAGTTCTTTATTTCATTATATATGTACCCAAGAAAAAGAACAACATTATTTTACCATGAACTCTCAGACTTTAAGAAATTGGAAAACTGAACATTGAATTTCCTATCTAGAGGAATGGTAGAAAAATTTGTTTTTGTTGATGAATGAAAGCCAAAGGACTCGTTTTCTAGATTTGAATTAAAATATGGCAATATTCACTCCACATTTTAAAACAGTTTAGATATGAGGACATATAACGCTATTTCAAGAGCACGAGCTGTTTTACTACATATATGTAATTGAGAAGTTCTCTGCAACAAACCCCTAATTTAAAGGACATGAATCAGTGATACTGATGATTAAAGTTTTCAGATATAAGGATATGTTATACAAAGACGTGCTACCACTGTCGTACATAATCAAAGGAGCAGAGAGAATAATGTCACAAGTTAATTTTTGTCTTCTGCTTTTATTTCTAAAAGACGCTAATGCTACCTTGTCAAATGTTTTGACACATCTTTCTCCGTTCCCTATCAAGAACAACAACACATTACAATGACAGCAAAGCACAGAACTCTGTGTTTACTGGCTACAATTAAGAGACGCTTCAAGCTTAACTGTTATTCACAGGAGGCCTTCAGATATTTTAACTCTATTTTAATCAGAATTTCTTCTCGATGCTTTTAGGATAAATACAAATGCTTCATCGCTGTTAACGTTTCTTTAACGTAGGACTTAAGACTAACTGACAGTGACGCATCCCTCAGACCAAGTTATGATGATAGTACTATAGCAATGTTATTCGTCTCTTCCTATAAAGCCATGAAGGGACTCCCTTGGTTCTAGTTTTTAGAAGCCGTAAAAAGTCCCCCAACTTCTTTCCCGAGGTTGGCTGTTTGCGAATAATTTAGTTGGTTTCCATCCCTATTATCTTCCTTCCTCCTACACATCGGGTGTGTGGTTTATGTCGGCTCCCATCCATTCCCCTCCCATTTCACCCTCTAACATAATACAGAAAATGCCAACCCCTGCATCATGTTCACTTTACAAACTCAAAATTCAATCGGTTTTATGAGTCTGCCGACACCAAACAAGGATGCTCTGATTATCAGCTCGGAAGCCAACATAAATATGATGATTTACTCGGCAACAAAATACTGCAGTATATGAGTTTAGTTTGATGACTCGTGCCATCTCCGTCACCTCGTTCCTCTTTATCACTCTCCTTTAATATCTTTCCGGTTGATTTGTCTCTTTCACTGTTTTTGCTAGACTGCATCTCTCTCTTTTTCTTTCGCCTCAATATCTGTCGAGTAAAGATCCTTTCTTTTCCTTTCCAAAGTATATGCCGAAGTTAACCTTCCTCTTTCACCCCAGCCTTCACTTTCATACCTCTAAAGTTCCGTATCGGGGACACATACGTAATATGAGTCACATGAATCAGTTATCGCTTCTAATACGTTCCCTTTGTAAATTCCCCCAGTGTACAGTCTCCGTATAAATCGAAGCACATGTTCGAAATTGTCTGAAATAGGAAAGAAAATCTATCAGTATAGATCTATTGGCAACATTATCAGTCATAACAATCTGCCAATTAGAGTTAAACCGTACAGAACATACATTAATTAAGGTTTTCAGGCATACGTCACACACGTTTAGAACAAAATCTTCGTTCATTAAAGTGACGCCCCATATTCCAGTGCTCATTCGCTAGAGATTAAAATTTTCGGAGTGTTTTATTCAGGCACTTGATCAATTTGAACTATAATTTGTTGCTTTTGCATCATTTACAGAGCTGGGAGATGACGGTCAATTTTTCGTGTACATAGTGAAAACGAGGTTTGCCTTTATTACCTCCGCTGTTTTGTGAATGCATATTCAATTTTTGCTCGATTTGCGAATGAAACGGCTGAGAGACCTTGGCTTGTCAAGACGACTACAACCTACGCCAAAGGTCTACTGATGAGACACGCTTTATCATGGTTTACCTGCGGTACGGTAGCCTGTTTCGTTCGACTCATGTTGAAGTCAATAAGTCCTGGACTAATCATGGAAGAGGTTACCTCGCTCAGCGATGCTTAGCCTGAGATATGTCACAGGATCTGGTATTTTGACACGAAAATACGGAAAAGTGAATATACCACAAACAAGACATGTAGTATCATAGTATTCATTGGAAAAGCAGCATGCCAAGTAGCCAGAACCCTCAAGAAGCAAGATATACTTCTCAGGTTTTAACCATAAACGAATTTGGTCAGATTCCGCACATACACCAGATAAATTCAAACAAACGGATGGATATAAAGTCACCCTAGAAACAAAATATGCAGGCTGTAGAAGGAACGCAAATACATACATACATACATACATACATACATACATACATACATACATACATACATACACACACATTGTTACGTGCGCAAATGACTATCAGCCCTATGGTAGCCCCCTTCGATATTTGCTGGAAGGGATTAGTGAGCCAGATCAGGCCTGGAGGGCATGGCCGGTCTTTCCTTCTATTCGTCCCTTCGTCCGAATTTCCAGTGCACCTTCAAGAATATGAAACGGGAAACTTCCCCCTCTTGCCAAACTACGAAATTTTCAGTACTTCATAATTCGAGATTTATATACAAGGCCTTCGCGAACGAGGCAGTTATTATTAAGTCGGAGTGTCGAGTTAGTAGTTGGTCTGCCGGCAGTGTCTCATCGGAATCTGAGTACCGTCATGCTAGTGTAGACTGCAGAGTGTCAATCTTGCAAGAGGAAAAAAGATGTGTTTCGGAAGAGAATAGAAAGCATTTCAAATATTTAAAACATGAATATTTTGTCAGGTGATTCCCCACCCTACCAACTTCAAGGTTATAGACTGCCCACACTAGGACAGGAAACTGTTGTGAAATATATGGTAACTTGCGTATTAGAAGGAATTAAAGTAAAGTAACAGTTGACATGTAATTAATGAAAAAACGTCACACAATAATGTGTGCTAGTTGTGTACTTTGCCGGGCTGAGTGGCTCAGACGGTTAAGGTGCTGGCCTTCTGACCCCAACTTGGTAGGTTCGATCCTGGCTCAGTCCTGTGGTATTTGAAGGTGCTCAACTACGTCAGCCTCGTGTCGGTATATTTACTGGCACGTAAAACAACTCCTGCGGGACTAAATTCCGGCACCTCGGCGTCTCCGAAAACCGTAAAAGAGTAGTTAGTGGACGCAAAACAAATAACATTATTATTATTAGTTGTGTACTTTATAATATACGTGTAAGTCGTTAAAAACCGTTTGCTCGTGTTTTCCCGCACGTGTGTTTACAGGCCACTGTCAATAAAAACCAGGCCACCTAAGCCCAACTCTCTTGTTCTGTTCCGGAGTGCTTTGAATGCGTATCTCTTGCCGAGAGTCGAAGTCGTTCTTTGAGGTAATATATATTATTTGGTTGAGGTTAAACGTTATCATGGGACTTCACAGTACAGACTACAATCAGATACTATTAAATATGTAGAAATGTAAACCACGGAACTGCTAGATCTTTCTATGAACAATTTTAATTAACAGTCGTAAAATATGCTTTGGAAACTGCAATAAACTGTTAGAACAATCATTGCCGAGTATCTTCAGCTACGAGGGTATGAACCATTGTAAGAAGAAGCTCTTGAACTGATAAATAAGCTTCGCCGGGTATATCAAGCCAGGAATATGGGTGGGATCTATGTTCGAGACCCGAATCGCTGCCAGTACTTTCTTTTGCGCGGGATTGTCACGGTTCTGCGTCGTCATGGGATAACCGCTGATAATTATATCTTCGTGTGCAGCAGAAATATTGTACGATTGTTGATAGAAGAAGAAAGACCTCATTAGATGTTCGTCACGCCAAGATGGAGCCTGCTATTTCAACAGTGATATCCAGTTCCGTGATGATCTGCTGAATTACTAGTGGGGCTGTTAGGTCCCCGGCCGTCATCAGAGATGGAGTACAGGTAACTTCTGATCCTATTAAGAATATAAAAAAAAGTGGTCGCCGTGCAAGCTTGAAAATACTTGTACATAGTTTGTAACGTCAAATCTTGTACTCGCACCCAGTGTGCAATTAAGTCGATGTGAGGCAACGGGGTAATTCTCACGTTAATTTTATTTTCTATGGAGCTCCTTAGGGGGAAATTAGATAGACAATTTTGTGAGTTGTTATAGCTATCACGGTAGTTCGGTGTGTTTCTTTCTTTCAATAGTGAATATAGTTAATAATTAATATGGAGTCCGACTCGTTGGCTGAACGGTCAGCGTACTGGCCTTTTGTTCAGATGGTCCCGGGTTCGATTCCCGGCCGAGTCGGGGATTTTAACCTTAATTGGTTAATTCCAATGGCACGGGGGCTGGGTGTATTGTGTTGTCTTAATCATCATTTCATCCTAATCACGACGCGCAGGTCGCCTACGGGATTCAAATAGAAAGACCTGCACCTGGCGAGCCGAACCCGTCATGGGATATCCCGGCACTAAAAAAAGCCATACGACATTTCATTTCATTAATATGGACATATGTGCCTGTAGGCATGTTGAGACGTACCTTAGAACTGAAGCAGGACTCTTTGGGGAGATTAGAAGGTACTCACTTAATGACCGTGGAGTGTGTGTGTTTACATGAATTTCAGGCATCATGTGTGAATACCAATATCAAGAGTGAATGGAGCCCTTGATTTCTCATGTGAATTAATTAAAGATCAAGCCAGCTGGGTTCATTAGTGGTATTTTCTGTGGATGGTGTTTCCTTTAATGAGGGCGTAAGGCAGTCATTTTGGGTTTTTGACATGATCCATGAAATTGCTGGGGTGGCATTTGGGACCTTGAGATTTTCTTACCCGTAAGGCTTATTAATGAGAATAAAAGTGGAATGAATAAGAAATAATATCGGCACATTAAGAAATTTCACGAGATAGAAGAAATGAAATGATGTTACTGATGTTATTAGCCGCCGTTGATTAATAAGCTAATTGGTGCGCTCATAGAGCCCAGTTACAACATAGGAAAAGTGAAGGGTATGTTTAGTCTTATGTCAGGTAGGAGAAGAGAAGGTTCCCCATGCCACAGATTATTAAAAATCCGGGTGTACAAAAACAGCCCAATATTCCCTGACAAGTATGTGATCGAACCAGTGTGTCATACCGCCACGGTCATCGGTAATAAACTGCCCATCGGTGCGAAAAATAACAAGGTCATCCAATAAAATAACAACGGTTTCGTTAGTAGGGATTATCAGGACGAAGTTATGAGTGATGATCTTCCAGAATGTGAGTTCGACTCATGTATGCTTCAGAGGCACCAGTAATACTTTGTTTGTCGTATACATCAAGTTCTGCTGTTATGTTTATCTGTGTGTTCTTTTGCGGTTTTATTTGTGCCGATTGTTTGCGTTGTCCGTGAGCTCAGACTCACAAGTGCGGTCGCGGCTGTTAACCCGTCTTATGCTTGATACGACCGCGTTCGTGTGTTATAATCTGTGCTACTTTGGGGGATTTATTATCGTGATAGGAACTCGCTTCAGTTTGTGTTTGTGCCTATGTGTAATAGTTAACGCCAAGTTTATGGGAATTAGCGTTAAATGAAATGAAATGGCGTATGGCTTTTAGTGCCGGGAGTGTCCGAGGACATGTTCGGCTCGCCAGGTGCAGGTCTTTTGATTTGACGCTCATAGCGAGCTACGCGTCGTGATGAGGGTGAAATGATGATGAAGACGACACACACACACCCAGTGCCCGTGCCAGAGAAATTAACCGATTAAAGTTAAAGTTCTCGACCCTTCCGGGAATCGAACCCAGGATCCCTGTGATCAAAGGCAGCACGCTAACCATTTAGCCATAGAGCCGGGCATAGCGTTAAATATGCGCGGCGCACTATTTTCATTGCGTATTTGATAGACATGGTATTATCAGCGCAACCTGATCATTAGGAACAAAATGTATCTGTATCCCCCACTCGTAAATAACGCACCCAATTACTGGTGAACTGTCGTTTAATTATTATTATTATATTTGCTAGTTGCTTTACGTCGCACTGACACAGATAGGTCTTATGGCGAAGATGGGACAGGAAAAGCTAGGAGTGGGAAGGAAGCGACCGTGGCCTTAATTAAGGTACAGTCCCAGCATTTGCCTGGTGTGAAATTGGGAAATCACGGAAAACCATTTTCAGGGCTGCCGACAGTGGAGTTCGAACCTACTATCTCCCGAATACTGGACACTGGCCGCACTTAAGCGACTGCAGCTATCGAGCTCGGTCATTTAATTTAATTTTTCATGCGGGACATGACATCCCTAATGTTTCTTTCGTTTCTCTTCCGAGATCCAGCGATATTAATGTTTATTTTCAATATTTTAACGTATAAAATAAATTGTATTTTACCTCATTAAATTATAGCTACCTTTTACATAGTCTTATCCTGCACATAGACATTTAGGGTTCAGTTAGATATTTTGTTAAGGAAGTAAACGCGTTAAGGGCTTGATACACTGTTATACCCTTCAGCTTTCAGTTTTCAACCCTCTAAGAACTAACCAAACGCCTCCACAATCCTCTCTATTTGCAAACAGCTCTGTGGCTTCGTTTAATCCTACATCTTTAATCTTGTAAATCTCAGTATTCGCCTCCCTCAACTTCTCTTACCCTTCTTGACCGAGTCTATCAGTCTCCCAGGTAACCTAACCTCCTTTATTCAGCTCAGATGATCCCATTTCTGAAGCAAGTCTGTGCATACAGATTCATCCGTCGAGTGTAGTCCCAATTTAGCCTTTTTCCCCTCATTTCGGTTATCGTCCCGAATCCACCCAGCTCTTACTCCCGTACACAAAGTAGGCACAAAACAGACCGGTATAAAATAGTTTTGGTCGGGAAATGACTTCCTTCTTCCCGAACCACGTTGGTCGCAACTGTAGGCTCACTGGATTAGCTTTGTTGATTCTTAATTAATTTTCACTTAGTATTCTGCCATCCTGGTGAATACAGATCTTGAGTAGTTGGAATTGCCAACCTGCTCCAGTTTAGTATTCTCTACCTGGTACATTAAATGTTTCTTCCCAATTGGCATCGCTTTACAACTGGAAACTGAAGAACTTTCACAGAAATAACTTGAAATATTCTCCGTAAAATCTGTATAGTTAACACTATGATATCTTTATTAGCATCATTCAAAATTATTGCGTTGGTTCATTTTTGCTTTTCACGTTGATATATTGTGTTCTGTTTTGCTAATTCATTTATTGTAATCAATGATATCTAGCTTGATCAAGACAACACCTCGTACTAGTGAAAGTGCTGATTAATGTTAATTATGATAGTCCATAAACAAGGTAGAAGCCACAACAATAACAGTAAGAGTATGGGCAGCAGTAACAACAACAACTGTAACAACAACCCCTGTAAACTAGTAATTTTTAAAAACTCAAATAATGTATTTTTTTGTTTTGGTGAAACATAATATTTATATTTGGCTAAATCTCCCATTTGCTAGGGTAAGATTCAATTTTGAATCATGTCTGAGTAAATATGTTATAAGATATCCTTAAAAACAATTCCCCAGAGTTTTGTTCGTTTTGGAGGTATTTCATGCAATAGGGAGTCGTGTGTCCGGGGTCATTGTCTTGCTGGATGAAAAACCCACGTTGCTGTCCAGACGGAAAAGCATAACGAGATAGGATGGAATGGTAGCCGCTTTGGTCCAATGTTCGTTGAATTCGGTGCAGTCTACCAACTCCACTGAATCCACTGAATGCGAAACAACCCCAACCATCACAGAGCCCCACCATGTTTCACTGTAGGTGTTATACAGCAGGACGCATTTTTTCCGAGGCTGAACGTCAAAAATAAACTCGTCGCCGTTGCCCGAAAACTTTCTAAACTTGATTACAGTAATATATTCTGTCATAAAACAATAATTAAGCATATTCATTCGGGTACATATTGCACCCGCTCCCTACACATGGAGTCTCCAGCGATAAGTCTACCGGGTCGTTATTTGGGTTAAAATCAAGTGTTCATCAAAAACATATAAAAATAACAAAGCGGTATAAAGGGTAGGAGTTTACGGGTGTCATATAACTATGATCGAATGAGAAAAATATTTTAAATTTTTAAAATCAAGGGGTTTATTACAATCCTGAATCAGTTAGCACTTCACGCAGGAACAAATACAAAAACCTTTACATGTCACAAAACAGACCACGAATTCACGGTGTGGGGTCAAAGACTCAAACAGATGCAAGAGGCTCACTCTTAAATACAAGTCCCCAGTCACTCACCCTCTGGGCCAACCACAACCTGACTTCATAAATTCACACCGTGAGTCCTGACTTCAAATCCATTCTAACATCGTCACGTGACGCACCTTCATCAGATTATTTCCTTTCCTTCGCACGCAATCTTTCACACAGCTGATCCGATGGTAACCCAGAAGACACATAAATCTAAACAACAAAAACCACCGGCTTCTATTATTATTATTACTATTATTATTATTATCATTATAATTATGAATCTTTTAAAATGGGCCTAATTTCTACCCGCTGCGCCTACATGACATACAAGGTTTAATTCCTTACACTAAACTTACTTCATGACGGTAAAAACTCACACGTTAATTATTAACAAGCACAATTGTAACTTCACACAATTCAAACTGTAATTAGGGTCCTACTGTTATCAAAAAATACACGTTATAGTCGTTCACAATTTTTAAAATGGGACCTAACTATATATTTCATTGGAGTTCGTCGCCTTGGCTCTCTGAGTGATTTCACAGCAACATTTCTTCTTTCACACAGGATAATATACACTAATATTACTTAGCATTCATGATAGGTCAGCCGGTTGAGTACCAGCCCCTCTTACACAAGCAATCCCATGTACTAATGATACTCACCATTATATTCAAATCAAATACTCAGAAAAGTAACCCCAAGGATACTAGCAGTATTCCCCAAATCAAATAAAAAAGGAAAACCTTCCCACAAACAAATTTTTCCATATCTACAAATTAAGTCACTCAGACTTGTTACTAAAATAAACTCTGTGCCGTGTCTTTGCACATTTATAATTTAATAAATTAACAATCCCTATCAATTAACAGCTACAGCATTATACAATTAATTATCCGTACCCCTCACGCCATGCATAATAGAATGGTATTACTCAGCCTTATTGTCCCTCGATAACACCTCAATTATCTATGGGACGTCCATCCTGGGGTTTAGTGTTGAATCATCTCCATGTTGATAGCTGTTGATTCCATCTGCTGGCAGCGACTGCAACGGCAAAACTCCATTGTCTTAGGCACTGGAAATCTTCAGTATCTATAGCATAGATACACACACCGTTAATACCGGTTCCGTTCGTCTGCGTCACCACGCACGAATCGACCCGAACTTTTTTTCAGTGCCCCGGAATCAAACATATTAACACAGGGTATTTCTAATCGTATCACACAGCTTATTCATAGCACGACTCCGAATTAACCCCTATATCACTGCTCATAGTGATGCTTATAATATTACCCGTCTCCCTTCTTTGTCTCTGGCGACCAAAGTAATAATAATAATAATAATAATAATAATAATAATAATAATAATAATAATAATAATAATAATAATAATAATAATAATAATAATAATAATAATCATAATAATAATAATAATGTGAGTTCAATTTGTTCCGGGATATCCGTGGAACGCAGAGGTTAAAGAAGATGCCGGGGTGAATGGGTCTAACTACAACGTCAAGAAATAAATTTAAAACGTAAACTGAAGGTTATATTTTCAGAACTTCAAACTTAACTATATTTTATGACAATGATACAGGTACAAGTAGCAATCATTAAACAAGATTGGGGAAAATCCAAGATTCAGAACCTTAACTCTTTGGGCTTTAAGCCCCTAATTTTACAATTTTACGAAAGGAAGAGGTATTATTTAATGAGGGCCAGAAATCCCCTAGTTCAAGAGCACTTGTTCCCTAAATCACAATATCTAGCCTCCCAGACGCACACTTTACAGTTACAAAACTTGGAAAAACCGAGCTCGATAGCTGCAGTCGCTTAAGTGCGGCAAGTATCCAGTAATCGGGAGATAGTGGGTTCGAGCCCCGCTGTCGGCAGCCCTGAAGATGGTTTTCCATGGTTTCCCATTTTCACACCAGGCAAATGCCGGGGCTGTACCTTAATTAAGGCCACGGCCGCTTCCTTCCACTTCCTAGGCCTTTCCTATCCCATCGTCGCCATAAGACCTATCTGTGTCGGTGCGACGTAAAGCAAAAAAAAAAAAAAACTTGGAAAAGAGTTAACAGGCTCTCAGATTCTTACTGCCTACTCAAGGCAACCTCAACTTACAAACACTGGCATCACAAGGCACAACTTGCGATATGAAAACTGATTTAACAGGGGTATTTAATACCCAACCTACGGGGGGGTTCATAGAAAAGGAACAGGTTAAATAACTGCCCCAAACGCAAAAAGAATGGAGGCGTACCCTGCACTCCAAGATAATAAACACTAAACACCTAAAGGGCTCAGGCCGATAAAACAGGGGCTATTCCCAAACTACTGAGGTGACGCGTATAGAAATTACAATTACCACATTTTAGAATGAAAAACAGTTATGAAAAGTAGTCACCTCAAACCAAGGTGAAGGGGGAGCTCGAGAGGGTACACCACTCTCTATCCCCTATTTACGGTTACAGATTTATGAAATTTTTACATCAGCCGGAAGAAAGTTACATTTTAGAAAAGATGGTTACATAGTTAACTATTCGGACCTTTCCCTCGGATTAAACTGCGGAGGTAGCAAGAAAGAATAAAGTCATGTGGCCATTACCTTGTAGATGTTCTGTTGACCGATGAAAGAGGCCACCCGCCTCCTGCTTTGAGATGCACACTCAGTAAGATGTCGATCAATTGGCCGAGAAACGTGTGAAATCGCAGTTAATAAACCCTCAGGGGAGGTTCGAGATCATTCAGGAATAAAACAGCCACACCCTCTCGATTTAATTGGTCAAATTCAAAGTTACACTTCAGGATCGAACAAGAAGCCTGTGATAGGTAGAAAATTAATTACAGAAATTAGTGATTGGCTAGATTCAAAACTGGCGGAAAGAAAAAGGAAATATTGCCAGCCCAAAAATAAATGAACATCATTCAGTTACAAAAACCTAGAAATACAAAACTTCTTTAAATTATATGTTCTTACACCGGGGTGCATGATCATAGTCTTTTAGTAGTGTCATCTGTGGAAGAAAGTCCAAACTTCTTGATGAATGTCAAAAAAACTAGTAGAGATTCAGTCAGTTTAGGCAACTGCACAATAACAAAATTACATCCTATTACTGTGGTGACATCTTCTGAGTAAAGTTCTAAGTTGGTGTAGTTCCAGTTTCACTGTTTTACCAATAGAGGAGTTCATTTAGGCGCTGAATTTGGGGTGTACCTCTCGGTACACAATTTATTGTTCAAAATCCTCGAATAATTCTACCGCGCACTAAATTATATCCCCTTCTTAGTTCAATTCATATATCACTCTAATTAAGTCGTTTTGCCTATTCTCTTCATTAACAGTACTCACCCAAAAGGGGACGTAGAGATCGATACCGATACACGTCTCTCCTTCACGAGATAAAAACGCCGACTGCGCCCTGGAGTGACGCTTCCAAAGCCTTATATTAGCTGAGAAGTTTTCCCCTCTCAAATGTCCTACACACCCTATTCTCGTTGTATTTGAGGCGCAATAGTGCGATAATCAGGTGACCAGTGATCTTATAGTATGGTTAAGACTCACCCGTACGAAATCCGATCGCAGAATATCCTGTAATAAATAAATAACTGGCTTCAAATTTCCACTCGCTCATATGATTCCCCCTGTCAAGTGGGTGTGAAGACTTTTAACACAGAGCCTCTGTAACTTTCCACTGTTATTCAATCATTTATTTCTTCTTTAAACGGAAGATTATCACCATAAAGGACGTCACACACTCTAAATAAATTCACAAATCGCTAACAGCTCTATAGAATCGTTGTACAGTGCAACATTCTTAAGATCGTTAATTCCTTTATTACAGAAGACGAAGTTAGTCATGCTGTTTTAAAGATGGTTCCCAGATTACGTTGCTGAAAGTGTTCCTCTCCCACTAGCCAAATACATGTGGCGGGGATATCTTCTCCATCATTTTCATCCAGGGATTCCCTAGCTGTGCATGGGGGAAATATTTACTAGCCACACCCATGGCGTTCCAAGCGTCAAGTTCCCGCAACTAGCTGAACAAGTCCCTTCTGCCTTAAGATTTGTCCTATCATTATGTCCCTTCTTCAAGTCAAATTTCACCAAATCGTTCTTCTCTCACCAATTCGATTCAGTATCTCTTCCTTTGTGATTCCAACTACCGATCTCACTATCAGTATTCTTCTGTAGTACCTCATTTCAAAGGATCCTATTTTTTTCTTTCCGAGCTACTTATTGCCCATGTTTCACTTCATAAAATGCCATGCTACAGACGAAAGTCTTCAAAAATATATTTATAATTCCTTCACCAATCTTCGAAGTAAGGACATGTATTTTCTCAAAAAACGCCCTCCTTGCTCGTGCTAGTCTAATGTTTTGTCCTCCTTACTTTTTCCATTGTTAGTTATTCTACTACCCGATAGTAATATTCATCTACTTTAAGAAATAATTTCCTAATCTAATATTTCCTGCATCACTTTCGACTGCACTCCATTACTTTCGTTTTCGTTGTAATTTATCTTCATCCTGTACTACTGCTCATAGACTGTATGCATAACATTCAGACATTTCTCCAGATCTTCTTTAGATTCATATAAAATAACTATATAATCAGCATATATATTTTGATATCCTCTCCTTGGATTGTGTTTTCCTTTCCAAATTCCTCCTTGATTTCCTTTACCTCCTTTACTGCATAAACATTTAATATAAGAGAGGATAAGGTGCTGCCTTGCCTCACTCCTTTGTGGATTGCTGTTTCCCTTTTTCATATCTTCAATCCTTATAAATAGGATGGATACACAGAGTCTTCCGAACATTCACTGTTCTATGGCAAAGCTTGCCCAATAGTTGTGACGTAAGAAATTTTGGTTTTCTACGTAATTTTTGTAAGATCTCATCAATTGCTAGAGTGAAATGACTTTATTAGTATTACTATGACATATTTCAATTTCTGTCACTATATTGCCGTCCCTAATACTTGAAATAGTCCATCTGCTTTGTTTTCATATTATTTCTTTACACTGGAACTTGTTAACATTTGTCCCCAAACCCGCATCAACATCATTTCCGTTTTGGAAACGATTATCCACTTTCTGTACTTAATGCACTTTTTTCTACTTTCAATATATTAAGTTGAATTTATTCTGCCGTTATAACAATGATTGTTAGCACTAATCTGAATGTTCACAACATGCCAACTATGCCCTACCCCGCGCTTTTAAAACCTTTTCGTAAATGATGTACGTTAACTCTCAAAAATAATATTCTAACCTTGTCTGATTACCGTAACTAGCTTTTACTATCATCACAACTGACCTGTAGTGTACATAATACAATACTCCTTCATTATAGCACATGCCTGCATCATTTGCTTCCGTACGTTGCTATTTGTCTTCTGTTGATTTGAAAATGAAAACCTACAACCTGTTTTCCAGTCATCGACCGGGTCAGGAATGAAATGAACGAATCATATATAGGCTATCAGTACAATGGGGTCGCCACTCCCAAAGTGATTTAGGTATAAATAACTGATAGGTGCTATGAAATGAGAATGGAGAGTGTTGCTGGAATGAAAGATGAGAGGGAAAACCGGAGTACCCGGAGAAAAACCTGTCCAGCACAAATCTCATATGGAGTGACCGGGATTTGAACCATGGTATCCAGCGGTGAGAGGCTGACGCGCTGCCGTCAGAGCCACGGAGGCTCCTTTCTGTTGATTTACGAAACACAAATATACCCCTTCCTAAAAATTTCTTAATTAGTATATCATGATTATTTCGGCCTAGGAACTCCATGGTTCATCAGCTGTTACATGTCATTTTCCACAACTTCTGTAACCAGTTTACTTGAAACAATGATGGAAAATATCCATTAGATTGAATGTTACACGACGAAAATATTCTCAGATAATTCACTGTGTGTCTATTCTTGCAATTACGATGGAATTGTGCATTTATTATTATTACATTTAATTTATATTATTATTTCACTCACATTTTACGAAGTGCATAATATTAGAATCAACAGCGTCCATTTCCATAATGATGTACAGTGCATTATACCGTTAAATGGAAATGTCAACAGGTACTTCCCAGCGAAGTGCTTTGTGTGGTGTTTACAAGCCTCATAAAATGTCAAACAGTGGTATGACTACAGTATATGCAACCACACTTGTGCTCCATCCAAATAGAAAATTATAATCCAGTTCCACTGTGTCCTAATACCAGGAAAGGATATTTGCTGTACTTCGGAGCCAGTAAAGACGTAATTCTGGAGGCGTGTATATTAAATGGCATTCTGCTTGATGAAGATCTCTCTATACGGCAATAAATTATTTTTCAAATATCAGACTAGCGACAGCACTGGTAACTGAGTGTTTATCATCGAGTGTTAAACTTGCAGGTTATGAATCAGACCATGCGGGTAACTATTCGATGAAGGAGATCTTCATAATCAAGGATGTGTTTTACCTTTGTATACAAGACTTACCTAGGCCTACAATAATCTTCAGTCAGCTAATCAAGAAATAATTAAATTTTTTGTAATGCTCAATTTGTGTAGGAATCGTTGATCCACTACAAAGCATATTTTGTTAGTGATGATGATGGTTATAATAATATTAATAATTATTATTATTAAAAATCACACTTAAAAGGTTATCATGCACCAGGGCACTGCTTCAGAGATGGGGAAGGGAACTTATGAATGAACAACATGGAAAATTGTCAAATTCTCGCCAGATACTTCAAAAACTATTGAACAATTAGAGTCCGGAGGAATGTTTGGAAATTAAGCAACCAAGGATAACAACAACTAACTCTTTACCACCTTAGGAAGGAAAAGTGGCCCAGATTATTCACGGGCTGAAGGACAACAAAGCTGCGGGCGAAGATGGCATCGTGGCAGAACTCCATAAAACTGGGCCTACTGAAATCACAACATCTCTGGCTCTATTACATGTGAAAACATGAAAAACGGAGAGGATCCCTGAAAGATTGGCAGACGACTCTGATATATCTATTGCATAAGAAAGGAGATAAGATGGATGTTAATAACTACAGAGGAATATCTATAGTTTCGGTCCCATACAAGGTGTTCTATAAAGCATAAGCAACCAGAGTAGAAGGTATAATGGATCAAGATCTGGGAAAATATCAAGCAGGCTATCGGAAAGGTAGATCATGCGTGGAACAAATCTTCAACCTTAAGATTATCATAAAATATAAGACTCTATGGCAGAACAAATATGTGCCAGTTTGTGTAAAATCCTTTAAAACAAATCTTAGGTTGTTGTGCTATATGAACCCCTATTGTTAACAGATCTCTTTCATCTCAGTGAACCAGACCCCTCACTTTTTACTATACTAAATTTAGATCAAATTTAGGTGGGTCAATCTCTCTGGGATTATTATTATTATTATTATTATTATTATTATTATTATTATTATTATTATTATTATTATTATTATTATTATTATTATTATTATTATTATTATTATTATTATTATTATTATTATTATACCGGGCGGTACACCTCTACGACGCACGTTCAAATCTTGCGCCAATTGAAATTTCTCTACTGGAGAAACCCGGAACTTTACCACCGAACTAACTCTACTGGTTATCAGAAGATGTCACTGTGTGTTTTTGATTTGCTTTTGTTTCTCATTGATCAAGAAGTGTGGACTTTCTCTAACAGATGTCTCTACCAAAAACTATGGTAATACACTCTGGTGCAATGGAATGAACTCTCTTGAAGAAATTTTGTATTCATAAGTTTTGTCTTTACTAAATTTTGTTCTGTGGTTTGTGGGTTGGTAATATTAACCCTTTATTTCCGCCTGCTTTGAATTTAATCAATCAGTAATTTCTGTGATTAATTTTCCTCCAATCATAGCTTTCTTCTTCAAATTTCCATGTGTAATTCATTGTCTACCAATAAAAATTGAGAGGGTGTGCCTACTCATTCTTGAAAGGTCTCGAATTTTCCACGAGGGTATAAAAACTGCTGATTTTCTTGTCTCCGGGCCACTTCAGTAACATCTAGCTTAGTGTGTGGATATGTAGCAGGGGGCGGGAAGCACCTCGTTCTTCAGACAGCAGATCTTCAACAAGGTAATGGCCTTTTAACATCTTTATTTCTTGCTAGCTCAGCAGTCTAACTCTCGGGGAGGGTTCGAAACTTTTAATATGTAGCCCAGCTCTTTAAAATGTAAATTCCTTTTCAGTCTATGTAAAAACTACAAATCTCTTTTACCGTAAAGCGGGGATAGAGAGTGCTTTACCCTCTCGAGCTCCCCTTCATTTTGAAATTGAGGTGACTACGTTTTCATAACCGTTTCTTCTCTTCCTTAATGTATTAAAGTTCTTTCATACGAGTCATCTCCCTAGCTTGGGATTAGCCCCTGTGTATCGGCCTAGAGCCACTTAGGTTTTAAAATTGTGTATTTAGGAGTGCAAGTTCACGCCTCCAGTCCCTTTTGTACTTTGGGCCATTAACTTAACCTGGTGTTTTGTTTTCTTCATGCGAAGGCCCTGTAGGTTGGGTATTAAATACCCCTGTTTCTTTGTGTGCCTTGAGGGCAGTTAGTGTAAAGTCAGTTTATGGCCTCTTAAATAGGCTTGAAAAATTGAGAGCGGGTCAGCTCTTTCTTGTGTGTGAAATGTGCCTCTGGGAAGCTTGAGGTTAAAAGTTGGGAGCAAGTGCTCCATGCAATTAGGGGTTTTCTGCCCTTTGGTAATTTGTGGTTATGAGCTGAGGGCTCAGGAATTGTAACTTGGAGCACGAAGCCCAGAACTTGTAAGAACCCGAAACTCGGGCTTTTCTGGTAAACCTACTCTGGTACCTGATTTTGTTATTTCCCCTAGTGGAAACTGGTTTAAGTTTGGACTTCTTGATTGTGTACCTGATTTAACTTGTTGTTATTTGTTGTACGCTCAAAATTCTATGTCACCATTGTTAAGTTTTGAAAATATAACCTTTATTGAAATTTTAATTCATCTTTCTGACTTGTAGTTAGACCCATTCCAGCCCGCACCTTCTTTCATCTTTGACTTCCACGGATAACTCCGTAATAATAATAATAATAATAATAATAATAATAATAATAATAATAATAATAATAATAATAATAATAATAATAATAATAATAATAATAATAATAATAATAATAATAATAATAATAATAATAATATATTATAATAAATTTCACCAGGGTGAAACGTATACACTAATATTAAATAGGTATCCTAAGACTGTAAAATTAACCTCCTTTCACTGAAGGGGGAATTCTCAAAGTAGACGTCTGAGAAAATCTGGTATAATAATAAGAAATGAAATGGCGTATGGCTATTAGTGCCGGGAGTGTCCGAGGACATGTTCGGCTCGCCAGGTGCAGGTCTTTAGATTTAACCATCTTAGGCGACCTGCGCGTCATGATGAGGATGAAATGATGATGAAGACGACGCTCACAGCTACGCGCCCCTAACCGAACAGCCAACTCGCCTAAGGGGCAACAAGTCTAATAATCAGTGTCACGGCTTCGATTTCCAGAGAAAGCATCGCTAAATTGGATCGTGCTGATATCTGGAATGGCGTGTCGTGCAGAGTCTTGCCTCTTACAAAGCGCGTGACTTTACCGAGCTAATTAATCGCTTATCTTCAACATCTGCACTTTGTTCACAATGTGGCAAATTAAGATGAAATGAACAATAGGGTGATTACTAGCTACAAAAGGCGACTCTCCTAGCTGACCTTCCACACTATATCAAGTCCATCATCGTTAAATCTCGCTTTCTTGACAGAATTTATCATCTAAACACGAAAAATTGCTCTTGTCAGAAATGAATATTTTGATGTCCCTTCCTTGAATGTTCCCTATATATCGGGGGTGGCCACTGACCTTAATTTTGGGAGCCGCAACTTTACGAGCAAGTTTAGGAGACAAAATTGGGAGCATGTTTACAAAATGGTTTGTAAAATGAAGACACGTTTTTCATTTTATAACAAAGGAAGGAACATTTATTTTCTACTACACAGAACATTATTGTTCAGGTACACATCAAGCAATAAGATTTTACTTTTGAGAATTGCTTTTTCGAGAGTTCATTTTTACGTTTTTTTTAAATCTGGCTGATAATTGGCAAGCGCAGTTTGCACAAATTCACTTAAATGTCCATCAGTTAGTTCAGATCGATATTTAGATTTACGATTTACTGAAATTAAGCCATACATCGCTGCTGCTGACTGCCGCCGGCCGCGAAATGTTGTTCATTTCCATTAATTATAATTATATCAATTCATTTTACTCTAAGCTTGGTGTAAAGAGCCGCAAGAGACTGACTCAAGAGCCGCATGTGGCTCGCGAGCCTCGTTGTGGGTAGCCCGGCTATATATCATTCACTAGTGCCAGTTACTCTTTACTGCCTAATGTTTTCGCCGAGGTAAGGTAAATCACACAGTATATACTGAAGCCATTTTAATAGTCAGAAGGAACGAATGTCTAAAATTCTTTTTAGCCACCGGGAGAAAATAGAGGGAGAGAGTCTCCGTTGTATTGAATTTGGTGTCACAACCGCGTGTCGTGAAGCGCCCCTTTCATATCTCAGTGCCGAGCGAACGGACTCGATTGAGTCTCAAATTCACGATGTCCGAGAACGTAGGGCTTGGGAGTATTGGTTTAAAACCTAAATGAATGTACAACAGCAGCAAGAAGTTACAGCGCTTCTTATATTTAAGTGAGTGATAATTTGATTTGAAACTTCAAATATTTCATACCAGACTAACATAAAGTAAAGTCTAGTGGAAAGCAAAACCAGTGCGTGTACAATATTGTGAAATATCCGACAGCACGGCGCCAGTGTAAAAACAGAAGCGCAATAGGAACCCTAAGGGTATTTCGAGAAGCCAGTGGAAGGAAATATCACGTAGGCCAAAGCAGTGATTTTGAAGCATTAGAAAAATACTTTGTTCGAGAGTGTTCCATGACACTCCCCATTAGTTTAGTGGAATGAACACGTGAGCCAATCGGACTGAGACACAATGGAAATCCTGGAGAGTGGAGTGTGGTGTTCTAGAAAACTCGAACTGATATGCAGAGGTTTACAGAGAATAGGGGGAGAATCAGTCCGGATACTGCGAAAGACGCGTGTGGCAGTGAGCAGCAGAGCAAGTAGTATGGCAGAGCTGGATAGCTGCAGTCGCTTAAGTGCGGCCAGTATCCAGTAATCGGGAGATAGTGGGTTCGAGCCCCACTGTCGGCAGCCCTGAAGATGGATTTCCGTGGTTTCTCATTTTCACACCAGGTAAATGCCGGGGCTGTATCTTAATTAAGGCCACGGCCGCTTTCTTCCAATTCCAGGCCTATCCTATCCCATCGTCGCCATAAGATCTATCTGTGTCGGAGCGACGTAAAGCAAATAGCAAGTCATATGTGGCCGCGCGCCACTGGAAGAAGCAGTCTAGACGCGGTGAAACACGCGAGGCAGTGAGTCGCAGAGCAAGTCGTATGTGGCCTGGCGCCACTGGAAGAATCAGTCTAGAAATTGTGAAAGACGCGAGGGAGTGAGTCGCAGAGCAAGTCGTATGTGGCCTGGCGCCACTGGAAGAATCAGTCTAGAAATTGTGAAGGACGCGAGGGAGTGAGTCGCAGAGCAAATCGTATGTGGCCTGGCGCCACTGGGAGAATCAGCCTAGATGGGGTGAAACACGCGAGACAGTGAGTAGCAGAGAAAGTAGTGAGTGGCCGGGGGCCACTGGAAAAATCAGTCCAGATATTGTGGAGGACGCGTATAGCAGTGAGGGACTGCGGAAAAAACCAACGAGCTTCTGTGTAAGACGTAGGTGGCAGGTCGCCACAGACAGAATTAGAGCTACAATGGCTAAGCTACTTGTCGAAGCTGTGAGCCGGAAGACAAGAAACGATTACCGAACCAATTACCAGAAGGGCGTGAGTAATTTTACTGTGTCTTTCCTCACAGCATCTTAAACTTGCAAACAGTAGTGAAGGGAGATAGGTCAAAGCTGACTGACAACGGAGTTTGAAAGTGCCGAGTTCCCATTCAACAAGTCATCGCGACGCCCAAGGCGACAACTGCGTCTCTGAAAGAAGAATCAAGAGAGAAGACGGAAGAAGAAGAAAAATGAGAAGAAGAAGAAGACAACCCTTCGGACACGGGCTGTGTATTCTCCAAGTTTCCCAAGGCTTAGCATTTCCAAAGTAAAGAGTGTAGAGAGAAATTGGGGGACAAGGATTGATTGAGTCTACCTCAAACCTAAAGTTGTACATAATTGTAAAAAGAACAAGTCTCATTATAGAATTTGTACATTTGTGTTATGTGCAGTGTTTACGTAATACTGGTTAAGGGAGCTGGGAGTGTACAGAAAGTTTAGTCTGTAAGCTCCCGAAAATCCAAACCCGAGTCCTCAGCCTGTCCAGTCCTTAGGATCACGAGAATTTTATATGATTTTACCAACAGCTTATAGCAATATCCTTTTATAGCTAGTTGTAGGAAATTACACATCATTTACCCAACATACTTAATCGAAATATTTCAGAATATTTTCTTCCGTTGTACCACACCTACTTCCCCTTAAAACAATAATCACCACCACCAATCACTGTAACACACTTAGTACTAGTGTTCAATCAGAGTTATAGTAAATACTGATATTATAAATATCAAAATAATGTAAAATAACACTGAACTTAAATGAAACCCCAACACAAAAGGAGACATTAATATAGAGGAATACAATTATTATTATTATTTTTATTATTATTATTATTATTATTATTATTATTATTATTATTATCTTTTTTGCTATTTGCTTTATGTCGCACGGACACAGATAGGTCTTATGGCGACGACGGGATAGGAAAGGCCTAGGAAGTGGAAGGGAGCGGCCGTGGCCTTAATTAAGGTACAGCCCCGGCATTTACCTGGTGTGAAAATGGGAAACCACGGAAATACATCTTCAGGGCTGCCGACAGTGGGGCTCGAACCCACTATCTCCCGATTACTGGATACTGGCCGCACTTAAGCGACTGCAGCTATCGAGCTGGGTAGAATACAATTTAGGCTAAGCGATTGTCTAGATAACATGTTTATTCGATAAAAGTTTCCAGGTCACCGGTTCAAGTATGCGTGTGATGCATATGGCATTTGTCCAATTTGTCCTCTTGAATTCGAACTTTATCTTCATGGGTGATCATTCTTACTTCTAAAGACACCAATCAGACATTTCGTCTACTAATGTCATTCCACGCCATCTCTCCGCTGACAGCTCGGAACATACCACGTAGCCGAGCATATCGCCTTCTTTCTCCCAAGTCTTCCAAGCCCAACTTTGGCAACATTTTTGTAACACTACTCCTTTTTTCGGAAATCACACAGAACAAATCGAGCTATTTTCCTTTGGATTTTTCAAGTTCTTGAATCAAGTTATCCTGGTGAGGGTCCCACACACTGGAAGCATACTTCATTTGAGGTCTTACCAGAGACTTATATGCTTTCTCCTTTACATCCTTACTACAACTCCTAAACACTCTCATAACCATGTGCAGATATATGTACCCTTTATTTACGATCACATTTATGTGATTACCCCAACTTAGATCTTTCCTTTTATTAACACCTAAGTACTTACAGTGATCCGCATCGGAAACTTTCGCCCCATCAACGGAGTAATTAAAACTGAGAGGACTTTTCCTATTTGTGAAACTCACAACCTGACTTTTAACCCCGTTTTTTCATCATGCCATTGCCTGCTGTCCATATCACAACAATTTCCAAGTCATTTTGCAGTTGTTGACAATCTTGTAACTTATTTATTACTCTATACAGAATAACATCATCTGCAAAAATCCTTATCTCTGCTTCCCCTTCTTTACTCATATCATTTCTATATATATAAGAGCACATAAAGGTTCAATAGTACTGCCTTGAGGAATTCCCGTCTTATTTATTAGAAGGCCAGATACAGCTTCGCCTACTCTAATTCTCTATCATCTATTTTCGAGGAACACTCACTTTTGCCAGCAATCTCCCATGATCAACCCCATCAAATGCTTCAGACAGGTCAATCGCAATACAGTCCATTTGAGCTCCTGAATCCAAGATATCTGCTATACCTTGCTGTAATCCTCGCCATTCGCTTGATAACTGATGGCACTGTTCGACATTTCCTTGGCGGTGGACTGCTCCTATGCCTCCATTGCATCGATTTTAGTTTCGTTTGTGGCTCATAGTAATGCTGCGATGTCATGAAGTCGGCTGGACCTTGATCATGGCGTTACAAAAGTTCTCTGCACACGTCCACACGCCTCTGCTTTTCGTCTGCAGACTTGAGTCTAGGCACCTGTGTGGATGACACCTTCCCCAACTGTAAGTGGCCGTGCACGGTCCGCTGCAGGGTGTTTCGGCCAATTCCCGGTGCTGCCTCCATTTCCGTAAATGTGATGCGTTTGCTTCCTTAGATGGCTTGTTCGACCCGGGCAATGTAGGCCGCTGTTGACACTGTCGCAGTCCTTCCAGAACTGGTTCCCTTGTCCACCTATATGTGCCATGTTTCCCAACCTTCCATCCAGATGTAAACTGTTTTCTGTGTCGGCGCATGTTCTCCACAGACTGCTACCAAGCGTCGATAAATTTCTACAGTGATCACGCTTTCTTTCCATAGGATCCCAGTAGTATAGTACTGCCCTGACGGCTGCTTTCCATGTTGTCTGCTTCTATGCTGACAGTGCTGTTATGCCATGGCTATCGCGAGTGCATTCGTTGGCCCCTGTGCGTGTGCTGCTGCCAAATGATGGAACAAGACACTAGTTACACGTCACCACCTTCAACAGTGAAATGTGAACCATGACCGGACGTACAAAAAATAAAGTGTAAAACAATATAGTACACCGCTCGTATCAAAGGCAGTCGCTCCCCACACTATAACTACTGGTACAGGTCCAGTGTGTCGACGCCTCTGACAGCTTGGTTCCTAGCGCTCACCTCGCTTCCTTCTTAACAACATACGGCCATCACTGACACCGATAGAGAAATGGCTCTGAGAACACAACAGATATCAACGTCGACCTCCAGTGAGCTCAAGGGTTACGCCACTGAAGTTGCACTGGCAATGATTTGGAGTTAGTGGCATGATCACTAGAGAGTGTCTGACTCGGAGCTATCCCTCAAGTGATCGATTTGTTCCAGTTCGCTGCGTCACTCTGGCGCCAACTGAAATTCTAAATTCTGCTGTAGATGCAGGGCGTTCTATCACTGCCATGTGGCCATTACGACGGTGTTCCTTCGCCCTAGGGGCCCGTGTGAGACCGGAGCCCGTTCTTCTTGAGACAGTGCTTTCCCGTGCTATTGTTACCAACACCGATGCACTGTTGACATATCCCTGCCAAGACTTTCTGCAATATCGCTGAAAGAATATACACATTCTCGTAGTCCTATCACAAGGCCTAGTTCAAACTCAGTAAGCTGTTGATACTTCATTCTTCGTCTCCTCAAAGGCATGTTTTATTCACACCCACCTCATGTCAACATCGCGCGATGACAAACGCTCTCGATGTGTACCCAGGTGCAGTGTACATTCAAAGCAAACTTGCTTTGCTAGGTTGTAGTGATGCTACTAATACCACTCTTCGTTGACTAGGGCTCAAATCTGAATAGGCGTCATCATTCAGATGCGCAAATATGCCTCCCGAATTTCGTATATATTGCGCACCTCCTTTTTTGTGTTGGGATTTCATTTTCTGCCAGTGTATATTACATAAAATGGTACTGCTAATCATATTGGTCTTTACCGAGAGATTTAACCGTGCGGATAGGGGCGCGCAGCTGTGAGCTTGCAGTCGGGAGATAGTGGGTTGGAACCCCATTGTCGACAGCGCTGAAATTCTTTTACGTGGTTTCACATTTTCAGACCAGCCAAATACTGGGACTGTACCTTAATTGAGGACACAGCCATTTCCCTCGCACTTCTAGCCCCTTCCTATGCCATCGCCGCCGTAAAACCTATCTCTGTCAGTGCGACGTAAAGCCAATTGTAAAAAATGTGTAGTCTATATTAGTCCTTCACTGCATGAATATAATAAGTTCTGAAAAACATTCTTCGATTTTACGTTTCTCGGTCTGTAAATATCTTACGGCTAACTCGTTTTCGGTCACACTGAATAAATCTCAGATATCAGAGACTGTAAAATATCAAGTTAACTACTCGTCTCCAATGAAGCCTTGTTCACAGAGACAAAAATATAATTTGTTTCAATAGAAAGCAATGTGCCTAAACGTTTGCTTCAGGAATTTGCCTTATAGTTCCATACAGTGAATACTGTAAAACGGTGACATACAGTGAGCCTTAAATTAATCTGCTGGGTGACCACACCAGTAGCTAGCATTCTGTAAGCACATATAAAGAAAGTTCTTTGCCACCTACGGTCACTGCGGCTGCGTTGCTGCTTTTGTGTCAATCAGTGATAGAAATGTCAGATGTTTCCCTTTATATGTGAAAATAAGTAAAAGACATTGATGGCTGCCAGGTGAACTGGTTGGAATTTGAAGAAAAGATGTTCACATTTTAGAGAGAAATTCTGAGAGCAGATGAGTTAGGTGACTGGGTGATAATCTGGAATTAAAAAAATTCATGTTTAGTGACAAATTCTGAGACTAGTTGGGACCGATCTTAAATCGCGTTTTCATGTAAAGCTTGCAGTTGTGGATTTCCCCCATATCTTGGTTCAGTTACGAATCGTGGATTACGATAAGCTGCGCAAAGTATCCAGATAGAGTTTATTTACCCTTTTACTCCACGAAAAAGTATTCGAAGTACTACCGGCGATGGAATTTGACATGCATTGCATGTAAGCTTTGGGAAAGCATTCTTTCTGATTATATTAGACATGTTTGCGAAATTAATAACAGGTTTGATAGAAGGCAGTTTAGGTTTAGGGACTGTTATTCCACTGAAGCACAACTTGTAGGATTCCAGCACTATATAGCAGACTAGCCAGATACCCGTGCTTCGCTGCGGTATTATACTGAAATTTATAATTGAATGCTTATTGTTTTATGTATAATCCGCTGAAATTCGTGATCTGACTCGTTTTCTGAGAGAATCCGCCAAAATTCGCGATCTGACTCGTTTTCTAATAGATTACGGCAAACCGGGCGAGTTGGCCGTGCGCGGAGAGGCACGTGGCTGTGAGCTTGCATCCGCGAGATAGTAGGTTCGAATCCCACTATCGGCAGCCCTGAAGATGGTTTTCCGTGGTTTCCCATTTTCACACCAGGCAAATGCTGGGGCTGTACCTTAATTAAGGCCACGGCCGCTTCCTTCCAACTCCTAGGCCTTTCCTATCCCATCGTCGCCATAAGACCTACCTGTGTCGGTGCGACGTAAAGCCCCTAGCAAAAAAAAAAAAAAAAATTTCCTGTCCCATCGTCGCCATGGGACCTATCTTTGTCGGTGCGACGTAAAGCCCCTAGCAAAAAAAAAGATTACGGCAAGTTCCCTCCCATTCTTCAATCTTTCTTTCCAGCAATCGATTTCGTACTTTCCGGGCTAGGTCCAGGTATTCCACCCGGTCAGTTTGCTATCTTTTCCCATAAGCATTTTTAATATGGATCAAATCCTTCAGGAGATCCGGCGTGGTGTCGTCTTGGGTGCCTTGGCGGTACTGAACCCGCGGCCGGACTGCATTCTTAGTCATTACCCGTTCAGGACCCGTTTCCAGCGCGGTCCGCACATTTGATGACGCTGCAGAACATTATTATTATTATTATTATTATTATTATTATTATTATTATTATTATTATTATTATTATTATTATTATTATTATTATTATTATTATTATTATTATTATTATTATTATTATTATTATAGATGTTCTGGACCCCACAGCAAGATGAAAGTCCGCTACTTGGTGGTAAATTACATCTGCTGCCATTGTCATTGTTGACAAAATGACCAGCACCATTGTCGCGCGTTGGCAAGTGTGCGGGATTTCTGGCCATACGAATGTCATACTTCCGTGCATTATTGACCTTATTATAGAGGTGAACAATTGGATGCACAATTTCATTCCTATGGTTTATTTCAACTGTGTTTAATTTTTTATTTATATGCCAGGAGAATCTACTGTAATCTAAGAACATTCTCCGAAGGAAAAGATGGCTCTTGAAAACGAACCCAGGAAAGATTAAAAATGATCGGTTTATGATCACAATAAGTACATCGAAAATCTACAGCCTGTTTCCAGTCATTCGACAGGGCCAGGACTGGAATTAAAAAAAGCCCCATTTAGCGGCGACAATAGGAATTGTGCCGGCTGCCGAAGACTGTCGTACTCCTCTGGGGCGATGATTAATGGATGAGAAATGAAATAAAATGATATTGGACAGTGTTGCTGGAATGAATGATGACAGGGAAAGCCGGAGTATCCGGAGAAAAATCTGTCCCGCCTCCATTTTGTCCAGCACGAATGTCACATGGAGTGACCGGGATTTGAAACACGGAATCCAGCTGTGAGAGGCCGGCACGCTGCCGCCTGAGCAACGGAAGCTCCTTATAAGTACATTATGAACAGTAAAATCAATTGGTCTCACCTCCTTTTACATCCCACCGCCGTTAAATTTATTTACCCCCACCCCCAAAAAATTAAAAGAAGGCGTGTTTCTTTATGTTTAAAGGAGATTACAAATACCAGTGTTCACGTTTATTACCTTCAGTTTTGAGATATACTGTAAGTATCCCCTTAAAAATAATTAACTTTTTTAACTTCCTTTCACACTCCCCCCCCCCCTCACAAAGTGATATTAAGGCAAAAAATACTTGTTCCTTTAACAGTAAAGGATATTCTAAATACCAATTATCACCACTCTAACCTCTTCAGTTTTTTATTTATGTGCCCTCATGAAAGGAATTAAACTCCTTTTCACTCCCGCCCCCCCCCCAAAACGCGCTTTTTTGTTTTTAAAGTAGATCAAAATACCAATTTTCACGTCTGTAACAACTTTAGTTTTTCTTAGTTGTATGTATTCTCATACAACTAAGTCAATTATTTTTTCAATCCTTTAACCCCCAAACCCCCTTCATTTGATTTTCCGAGCATACGTGTTTGTTTACTTTTAAAACAGAATCCAAAAATCAAATTTCACGTGTGTAACATCTTCATTTTTGAGATATCAGTAGCCTAATTAAAAGAATTCAACACCATTTTCAATCACTTTAACCACCCCACTACCCAAGTGGTATTTCCGAAAACTGAAAGTACACGTTTCTTTATTTTTAATAGAATAAAAAATTACCATTTTTCACTTCTGTAACACGTTAAGTTTTTTGAGATATACTGTAGAAATTCTCATTTTAAAATTTCACCCCTTTTTAGTTCCCCTTAAGTGGAGTTTCCAAAGACAAATCACCTATGTTTCTTTACACTTACAGGAGATTCCAAATACCCACTTTTTACGTCTGTAACATTTTACGCTTCTCGGATATTCTGTAGATATAGTCTTTCAAAAAATTCACCCCAATTTGCCACTCCTGTTTAACCTCCATTAATTGAATTTTCCAAAAGCAAGAATATACGTGTTTCTTTATTTTTAAAGGAGATCCCATTTACAAATTTTCAGTTCTGTAATATCTTCAGTTTCTGAGATATATGTATCCTCATTAAAGGCATTCAAACCATTATTCACCCTTTTACACCCCTCCTATTGGGATTTAGAGAAAACAAAGAAATACGTGTTCCTTTATTTTTAAGGGAGATTCTAAACACCAATTTTTACATCTGTAAACGTTTAAAGTTTTAAGATGTAGACACACTCATTTTTAAAATTCACCCCCCCCCCCTTTTCACCCCACATTATTTGGATTTACCAAAAACGAAAAAATACCTGTTTCTTTATTTTTAAAGTAGATCCCAAATGCCAATTTTCAGGTCTGTAATATATTCAGTTTCTAAGATATAAGTATTCTCTTTAAAGGCATTCAACCCATTTTTCACCACTTTTCACCCCTCCTATTGGGATTTTCCGAAAACAAAAAAATACGTGTTCCTTTATTTTTAAAGGAGATTCTAAATACCAAATTTTACATCTAAAAACTTTAAAAGTTTTCAGATGTAGATACACTCATTTTAGAAATTTCATCCCCCTTTTCACCCCCCATTATTTGGATTTTCCCAAAACGAAAAAAATACCTGTTTCTTTATTTTTAAAGTAGATCCCAAATACCAATTTTCAGGTCTGTAATATATTCAGTTTCTAAGATATAAATATTCTCTTTAAAGGCATTCAATCCATTCTTCAAGCCCTTTTCACCCCTCCTATTGGGATTTTCCGAAAACAAAAAATACGTGTTCCTTTATTTTTAATGAAGATTCTAAATACCAATTTTTACATCTCCAAACTTTAAAACTTTTGAGATATAGATGCACTCATTTAAAAAATTCACCTCCCTTTTCACCCTCGCATTAATTGGATTTTCCAAAAACAAAAAAATCCTGTTTCTTTATTTTTGAAAGCGATCAAAAGTACCAATTTTGAGGTCTGTAATATCTCCAGTTTCTGAGATATAAGTATTCTCTATAAAGGCATCCAACCCATTTTCACCGCTTTTCACCCCTCCTATCGGGATTTTCCGAAAACAAAAAAAAAGTGTTTCTTTATTTTTAAAGGAGATTCTAAATACCATATTTTACATCTATAAACTTTAAAAGTTTTGAGATATAGATACACTCATTTTAAAAATTCACCCCCCTCTTCACCCCCATTATTTGGGTTTTCCAAAAACAAAAAAATACTTGTTTCTTTATTTTTAGAAGAGATCAAAGGTACCAATTTTCAGGTCTGTAATATCTTCAGTTTCTGAGATATAAGTATCCTCATTAAAGGTATTGAATCCATTTTCACCCCTTTTCACCCCTCCTATTGGGATTTTCCGAAAACAAAAAAATACGTGTTTCTTTATTTTTAATGAAGATTCTAAATACCTATTTTTACATCTGTAAACTTTAAAAGTTTTGAGATATAGATGCACTGTTTTTAAAAATTCACCCCCCTTTTCACCCTCCCAGTTTTGGATTTTTCTAAAAAAATTCGTTTTTCTTTATTTTTAAAAGAGATCAAAATTACCAATTTTTAGGTCTGTAATATCTTCAGTTTCTGAGATATAAGTACCGGTATTCTGATTAAAGGCATTCAACCCCCTATTTTTTACCGTTTTTCACCCCTCCTATTGGGATTTTCTGAAAACAAAAAAATACGTATTTCCTTATTTTTGAAGGAGATTCTAAAT
Organism: Anabrus simplex; assembly: GCF_040414725.1. Taxonomy (NCBI): domain Eukaryota; kingdom Metazoa; phylum Arthropoda; class Insecta; order Orthoptera; family Tettigoniidae; genus Anabrus; species Anabrus simplex. The sequence continues at coordinate 470,785,032 of NC_090266.1, read as the reverse complement.
ACCAATTTTTACATCTGTAAACTTTCAAAGTTTTGAGATATAGATACACTCATTTTAAAATTCCAACCCCCTTTTTCACCCCCTTAGCGAAGGAATATCCAAAAATCCTTTCTTAGCTAGCACCTACATCTTAATATGAATCTTATGCCCTAAATTTCATTTCTTTATGTCCAGTAGTTTTGGCTCGGCGATGATGAATCAGTCAGTCAGTCAGTCAGTCAGTCAGTCAGTCAGTCAGTCAGTCAGTCAGGACAAGTTATTTTATATATATAGATGATATATATCAATGATACAAAAATCATTCTGCAGTGGTAAGAATCGAGAGCTTTGAAAAATAGGTAGCAATCTAGAAAGGAGTGAGGCAAGGCCGCAGTCTGTCCGCTCTTCTTTTCAATATTTAATAGAGCAGGCAATAAAGGAAATCAAAGGGGAATTTGGAAATGGTGTCAAAGTTCAAGGAGAAGAAATCAAAACCCGAGATTTACCGATGATACTGTTGTTTTTTCTGACTCTGCAAAATATCTGGAGAAATTGCTGAATGGTATGGACAGAGTCTAGGGGGAAGGAATACGAGATGAAAATAAATAAGTCAAAAACATAAGTAATGGAGTGCGGTCGAACAAAGTCGGGTGTTGCAGAAAATATTAGATTAAGAAAAGTCTTAATGGAAGTAGATGACTATTGTTACTTAGGTAGTAAAATAACCAACGATGGCAGAATTAAGGAGGAAATAAAATGCAGACTAGCACAAGCAAGGAAGCCCTTTTTTAAGAAAGGAAATTTGTTCACCTCGAACATTGATATAGGAATTAGAAAGATGGTTTTGAAGACTTTCGTCTGGAACGTAGTAATGTATGGAAGTGAAATATGGACGATAAATAGCTCAGAAAGAAAGAGAATAGAAGCTTGTGAAATGTGGTGTTACAGAAGAACGCTGAAGGAGAGATTGGTAGATAGAATCACGAATGAATTGATAGTGAATCGAATTGGTGAGAGGAGCTTCGATTTGGCTAAATTTGACCAGAAGAAGAAATATAATTATGGGGCACATCGTAAGACACCCAGATCTTGTACAGTTGGTTTTTTGAGCGAAGTGTATGTGGTAGACCAAAGTACGAATATGACAAGCAGATTAGAGAAGATATAGGATGCATTAGTCATGTAAAAGTGAAAAGATTAGCACAGGAAACAGGGCATGGAGACCTGTGTCAAACCAATCTATGGATTGATGACTCAAACAACAACATCAATGAAATGTGTAAAGAAGAGGAATCAGAGATAATGCTCTTTGCAGATGGTGTTATTCTGTACAGAGTGATAAATAAGTTACAAGGTTGTGAGCAAATGCAAAATGACCTCGATAATGTTGTGAGATGGATAGAAGCCAATGGTTTGATGATAAACGGGGTTAAAAGTCAGGTTGTGTGTTTCACAAATAGAAAAAGTGTTCTCAATTATTTTAATTACTGCTTTGATGGGGTGAAAGTTCATTCTGGGGATCATTGTAAGTACCTAGGTGTTAATATTAGGAAAGATCTTCATTGGGGTAATCACATAAATATGACTGTAAATAAAGGGTACAGATTTCTGCACATGGTTATGAGGGTAGTTAGGGGTTGTAGTAAAGATATAAAGGAGAAGGCATATAAGTGTCTGGTAAGACCCCAACTGGAGTATGGTTCCAGTGTATGGGACCCTCACCAGGATTACTTGATTTAAGAACTGGAAGAAATCCAAAGAAAAGCAGCTCGATTTTTTCTGGGTGATATCCGGCAAGAGACTAGCATTACCAAAATGTTGCCAAGTTTGGGCTGGGAAGACTTGGGAGAAAGCAGAGGAGCTGCTCGGCTAGGCGGTATGTTGCGAGCTATCAGTGTAGAGATGGCGTGGAATGACATCAGTAGACGAATACGTTTGAGTGGCGTCTTTAAAAGTAGAAATGATCACAATATGAAGATAAAGCTGGAGTTCAAGAGGACAAATTGGGGCAAATATTCGGTTATAGGAAGGGACTGGAATAACTTACCAACGGAGTTGTTCAGTAAGTTTCCAAATTTTTGCAATCATTTAAGAAAAGACTAGAAAAAGTACAGATAGGGAATCTCCCACCTGGGTGACCGCCCTAAATGCCGATCAGTATTGATTGATTGATTGATTGATTGATTGATTGATTGATTGATTGATTGATTGATTGATTGATTGATTGATTTATCAATGCGTATGAATATTTAAGCTTTATTAACCAAGGTTTGTTTTTATTAATAATAATAATAATAATAATAATAATAATAATAATAATAATAATAATAATAATAATAAGTTTGTGTTGATATTGCCAGACCGGTACAGCTCTCGTACGTCAGACCCTCCAACAATGGTGGGTGTTATCTGCCGTGATTGGAAATACGGAAAATTGAGGGTTGTTTTGGTTGAGGATAGTTGTGTGTAGTGTATAAGTTGCAGAGATGTTAGGGACAACACAAACGACTAGTCTCAGAGAAAAAGGGATTAAAATTAACGAGTTAAGATAAAATTCGCCCACACCGGGTGGGAACAAAACCCAGGGTCCCTTGAGGTGAAGGCCACTGCACGGACCACTCAGCCAAGCAGCCAGAAGTTCCTCAAAGTGCGTCCGAGCTAAGTGGTTCAGACGATTGAGGCGCTGGCCTGCTGAGCCCAGCTTGGCAGGTCCAAACCTGGCTCCGTCCGGTGATATTTGAAGGTGCTCTAATACATCAGCCTCGTGTCGATAGATTTACTGGCACGTAAAGGACCTCCTGCGGGATTAAATTCTGGCACCTCAGCGTCTCTGAAAACCGTAAAAGTAGTTAGTGGGAAGCAAATTACAATTTTTATTAAAGTTGGTCTAGGAAGTGCCCTAGCACGCTAGGAACTCCCTTCTTATTTATTGATAATTTACTGGGATTATGACATGATATTTATTGACGATTGACTCGAAATCTGTCGTTCGTGTAATACCATTACTACTGCACAACTAGGAACTACCATGATTTAATATCATAGTCATTAAATATGGTCATTTTAGGAAATCTTAAACTCTGGACCGTTATCTTAGGGTAGTGTATAAGTGAAATTATTTAATTTCTAATTGAGGTAGGTGACTCGTAAATTGCATGTAAAAAATAAAGTCCCTAAATCAAATTCAAGTTGGCCGTAATAGCGCTGAAATATTTTATAGTGGAGCTTCCCGTTTGCAGACTTGCCCTAAGCGGCATTGTTCGACTTTTTGTTGCTATTTGCTTTACGTCGCACCGACACAGATATGTCTTATGGCGACGATGGGATAGGAAAGGCCTAGGAAGTGGAAGGAAGCGGCCGTGGCCTTAATTAAGGTACAGCCCCGGCATTTGCCTGGTGTGAAAATGGGAAACCACGGAAAACCATCTTCAGGGCTGCCGACAGTGGGGATCGAACCCACTATCCCCCGATTACTGGATACTGGCCGCACTTAAGCTGTTCGACTTTCGAAATAGGGTCTTTTGCCTCTCAAGGCAACAACAATATTAAAAATAACTATTGGTTCCCTCTGGTAGCAATAGACAATATATATTTGCATACTACAAGACCAAATTTATTCCAATTAAACGCAGAAACAAAAATACAGGTAAGTCGAACACACAGGTTGCATTGTTGTCGAGTCCCGTGCGTGCTGCTAGCTAACGAAACACAGATATTTCTTACTTCTGCGTAAAAAATCTCTAATCCTGGAATCATGTCTTTTTATTTGCAGGTCTAATGGTGCTGCTCCATGTAGGGGACACGTTTTTTGGGGTTCACTGATCTACTCCTCCGCACAGAATCATCAAGCTATTTTAGGTTGGCTTTGGAAATTATAGATGTAAGCCTTTATGGCATTTATCTTTTGCACTACGAGTGCAATATATTGTAAAGAAAAACTGGTTATGAGCAAAGAAACTTATGCATTGTAAAATTATATATTCAAAATGAAACTGAGTTCCTCATTTCATAATTTAGAGTAATATAGTAGTTTTCTTGACCCCATATACTCTCGTCACAAGAACCCCAATTCGACCGTCTGCCGGTTGCAGCTAGGCTGGTGCAGTTATTTAAGGACAGGTAAGGAGGTAAGTTCGGTAATGCATCATTGTTTACGCCCTATAGAGTACAATATCTAAGTGGGTTTGCGGACCGCAAAGGGCTGAGATATGAGAAGCACTGAACATTAGATAAGTTTCACTGGGGGGTATAAGGAGAATATCCCAAAAAATATATGTTGCAATGTCTAAAAATGGGCATAACTTAAAACTAATAAAATACAAGCACGAAGTGAAACAATATGTACAGTAACGTGTTGCACTACAATGTCTGCTAAAACTGGTGTTAGGCATTCACACTATAAATACTGTGTAGTTTACGTCATCAGGTTCACGTAGCTTTCAGCTTGAATTCGGGAGATAGCACGTTCGAACCCCACTGTCGGCAGCCCTGAAGATGGTTTCCATTGGTTTCCCATTTTCACACCAGGCAAATGCTGGGTCTCTACCTTAATCAAGGCCGTGATCGCTTCCTTCCCACATCGAGGCCTTTCCCCTCCCATCGACGCAATAAGACCTATCTGTGTCGGTGCGACGTAAAGCAAATTTTAAAAATGTCATCAGGAAAAAGGCAAACGTTGGTACTGGTCCGTACGTTATAACACTTATCCGACCATTAGTCCCAGGATGAGTTTCTTCAATGACTCCACTTGCCCACGTCAGTGGTGGGAAGTCATCCTCCTTCAGAACCGCAGGCCGTCTGAAGATTAGACTGATTGATGAGCCATTTAGATCGCTGTTGAAGCTGGCTGAAGTAATCTGCCGTCCATCGTTTACAGATAAGTTGACGGCACCGCTATACCAGTTGCCATCTTGACAGGCGTGATGAAGTATCTAAGAGACAATCTCGTTCAGGGAACGAAATCAAAAGCTCTCCGATTAAAAGTCACAAGGGGTGAGGAATGTTAATTCATCATGACTGTTGGGTATGGGAATAATGGTCCTAAAGTTCATACATGGCTCAATTTTCGTGAGTAGTGTAACCATCTCGTTAGAAGCGTATTCCCGGCTATCTACGTGAGGTGGCTCTGCACGAGCTTAATGAGGGGTGTGAGGAGGAATGAGATACCACTTCATTCCTTGATGCTGGATGAACATTTGTACAACAGGTACAAATGGTGGCGTGACATTTCATTTAATTTCTTCTACGTCCCAGTGAAGTATGCCACATTGTCGCTGTAGATGCGGCTGCTTCGACCACGTCTTGATACTTGTCCACGATCTATGGTTTTAATCAGGGGAAGTTCTGCACGTACATGAGCACCTTTAAATACCATCGAACTGAGCCAGGATCGAACCTGCCAAGATGGAGTCAGAAGGCCGGCGCCTCTACCGTCTGGTCCACTCAGCCCGATTCAGATGGTCTCGGGGTTGATTCCTGGCCGGGTCGGGAATTTTAATCCCTTGTGATTAATTCTTCTGGCTCGGGGACTGGATGTTTGTGTTTTCCACAACGCTCTCCTCTTCATATACAGATAAAACACCACAGAAACACGCAATGATGATTACATCCGTCCACGCAGGTTTGGCGTCAGGAAGGGCATCCGGCTGTAAAACAGGGTCAAATCCACTTGTGCGCAGCCGCGACCCCACAGTGTGGGAAAAGCGGTCGAAGAAGAAGAGGACTTTACACTGAATCATAAGGATGTATTTGTCGTTGTGCCGGTAGTATGGTCTCCCCGGTTAGTTAAAACTAATGTGAAGTGTAACTATGCTATGTTTTATCCAGAAAAGACTCAAAGACTTGATAAGTGATTTATGAGTTTGTAACTAGATGTCTCTACTGTCACAATTTTAGTGCATCTTGGCCATCATTAATTTTACCTTCCGAGAGATGGAGGATGTGTGAAAGTTTGATAACCTGATTTCAGTGTCAATTGCTTCTGGGCGTTAATTACTCATGTTTATCTTTCACAGCCAATCAGTATTCGTCTTCTCAATAACTTTAAGTCAATTGCGGTAGACATTACGTCGTTATTCAAGAAACATCCACCAGCCCCTCTATATAAACTGAGCGTACCTTGAGCCCAGTATCTTTCTAACAGGGATCGCTGATGAGTGTTGCTGCTGGAGCTCTTCCCTCCGGGACAAGTATATGGCGGGGGGTAGCGTATTAATGGAACACTGCGGCAGGAACTAAGGTACAGCAGAAAACTTAATTTGTGCACTTTTATATTGGGAATATTTTACGAATTCTGGCAGAATGTAATATGTATGTTTTCGTCCTAATACTTAAATGGAGGTAGGAGCCTCGCTAATAGTCTACTCTTAAGGTAGCCCTGACCTATCGAACGTAATGTACGAATTCTGCCCTAATGGGCTTTTATGAAATACAAGGAAGCTCGAGGGACGTATACTCGTTAACCCCTTCACACTTTCACATCTGAATTAGGTGACTAGTTTTTCTTTACCTTCAAAATGTATTGTTCTCTCTCTTTCGTATTAATCTTCCTAACTTAGTCAGCCAGTTGAATCTAGCCATTAAATATGTTGCTCTCGACTTAGCTTAATACTGTTTTTCTGCTTACATTTCTGGCCTTCTGCTCTTACGGTTTCGGATCAATTTATCTTTGTTTTCATGCTTCCTAACTAACGAGTGTACTCTAGCTTTAAGCAATGGGGAACTACCCCGGTTTGTAAACGGACCTGATAGGTATAATAGTATTAAGGGTGAATTTACGGCCTGCTGGAAGGCAAATAGGAGCTACGGCTCCATCTATTATTGTTTCCCCTATTCTAGCTAGCCTAATTGTACCTAGTTATGTCTACAGCTTAAACATTGTTTTGTAAAATTGGGTAGTAAATTCAAATGATTGTAATTGTTTGGGGCTTCACCCCAAGGTGTTGTTTACCCGAGGTCGGGTACCCGTTTTTTACTTGTTCCACCTGAGGTTCTAGCCTAGGTTTTTTCTGAATTATAAGTTAGTAGGAGGGTTAATCTGTAATTCTATAATGCAAATTCCATTTATTCTGCATTGTTAACTGAGCTAAGGCCTCACCTCTTGTATCGTTCTTGTAATTAACTTGTTGTATTACCAAGTGCTGAAAAGAGAAAGAAAATATAGTCACCATTATACCAATCGTATTATTATTATTATTATTATTATTATTATTATTATTATTATTATTATTGAAATTCTCTTCCATATCGACATGCATTTCAATATTCTATATCACTCGCAACATTCTTGTATATTAAGTTCTTCATTCAGTGAAGCTCCTACAGAATTACATTTCTGTGTAAGGATCAAGTAGAATCCCCTCCTTTCATATCGTATTCAGTTCACCGAAGAAGCCCCTTGCTTAGTAACTTTCCGCAAGAATTTGATAGCTCCAATTCAGGACACAAATCCGCATTTGATTCACTCGTAGTAGCGTTACCCTCATTCCCTGCTGCCCTGAAAGCTTCCCCATATAACTTGATTTCTGTGTGTTCTTCAGTAAACAGCAACCGTGGTGCTTTACTTGTCTATTCAACAGCATTAGGAGAGACACGGGGAGACCACTTGGAAGCTAGAGTAAGAGAAGGAGAGGAAACCTCGCCAACATTCTGTGCAGACAGTCCGATTGAGGAAATGCAATGAAAGTAGAATGTGAGCTGGCTCTGCATTATGGTTATAGCCAAGCTCTCCATGCTCAATGATGCGGTTGCCAACTCGACACAGATCTACACAGGCAGAGATAGCTTCATATTCCGTAAATCTCAAACTTAGCTCAACTACATACCCAGTTTTGATGTATGAAATATTACAAATTACCTTCGTCTGTTTACTTCGTATCTAGTTAGACTTCAATTCTTTCAAAGTAGTAAAACTCTATATAAATTTATACTTCTCATAAAAAGCAGTGATTTGGGAATATTTACCGAATGACGTAGGATAAGTTGCTAACTACAAGTTCGTGACTAAATATACCCAGTATTATTTTACTTACCTTCTGAATTATCCCCGGCCGGTGGTCCAAAAAGGAACCCTCCGCACCGAAGGCCAGAACAATGATCATACATTCAGCCGGACTTCGTAAGTGAAGTATATGTATGGAATTTTTACACTACCCGTAGCAAAATGCACGAAAATGAATGAATTAAGTCTTGATAATACTCATTGAAATTCATACCTGAAATAATTACTGTTATTTACTCTGCCAAAGACGAATGACGTTAATCTCTTACGAAATGGTGTAATAAAAGTGCTGTCGATTTTTGTCCCAGTAATTACATTTTACGGTTAACAGAGATACCGAGGTGCCGAATATGTTGTCCCATGGGTGCCTTATTACATTCCTACAGGATCCTGGCGAATTTCAGTGCCTTGAAATACCGCCAGTGTGAACCGTGATCAATCTCGCCAATTTGCCCTCAGAAATCGAGTACTCTACCATATATGCCACTCAGAGCGGATAGAAATGAAGTTGATGTTTACATTGCTCACCACAACACTTTTAATTGAAAACGATAAATAATAATAATAATAATAATAATAATAATAATAATAATAATAATAATAATAATAATCTTAATCATGTGCATGGAACTAGTTTACAATAACAACTCTGCAAGCGGGCATATTATTATTATTATTATTATTATTATTATTATTATTATTATTATTATTTATGGCCTCAACCACCGCCTTGCAGCCATTTTGGTTTTGAAGCCATTTAGGCTGCCTGCATAACGAAATTCAAGTTCTTTTTTACCAGATCCATATCCAACTACCCTTGTCGGGATTGAAACTGTGATTCTACGATCCAGAATTCCGACCTTGAACACTCAACCACTAGTCCACGATGACTGCTGAAATGAAAAATAGAAGTGACGTATGAAGTACCTGAGCAAATTCGATTGATAAAATTGAGTGAAATATTAGACATTGCGCAGCCAGATTTCCTGTAATTGCTGTGATTGAATATTCAGTAAAATACGAGTGTATCATTTCTCGTCGTTATCAGCCTATGTCTGGCGTACCATAAGGTTCACGACTGGGGCCTTTGTGTTTCCTTCTATTTGTTAATGATCTGCCATCACAAATCCATTCGAGCAACTACCTGCCCTATGCTGATGACCTTAAACTCTACTGGGTAATTGAAAAGAAGAGTGACTGTGAATTGTTGCAGTCTGATATAAATAATATTAGTGACTGGTGCAAAAAGTGGCATTTAACGCTAAATATTTCAAAGTGCAGTGCAATATCCTTCACGAGAAAATCGCAAGTCAATGTATTCAATTATCATATAAAAGGATCAAGAAGTGAAGCATGTTAATAAAATTAATGAGCATGTGTTAATTATCGTTAACAAGGCGTTTAAAACGTCAGGCTTCCTCAAAAGAAATTGCAAGAGTTTAAATCTGTAGTTTTTTTTTTTTCCTAGGGGCTTTACGTCGCACCGACACAGATAAGTCTTATGGCGACGATGGGATAGGAAAGGCCTAGGAGTTGGAAGGAAGCGGCCGTGGCCTTAATTGAGGTACAGCCCCAGCATTTGCCTGGTGTGAAAATGGGAAACCACGGAAAACCATCTTCAGGGCTGCCGATAGTGGGATTCGAACCTACTATCTCCCGGATGCAACCTCACAGCCGCGCGCCTCTACACGCACGGCCAACTCGCCCGGTCCGTCCATTTTTAATAGCTGTTAAGAAGACTTTATGATCTCCTATCTCTTCCTCGGTATCTCCTCTTACCCGAGTATATTAACGTCTAACACATCCAGACACATCCTCTTTGCTAACTCAGCAATTTTCACTTTCTTTCTTCCATAAGCCCCATTAAAATTGATAGCTCCCCCATCGAATTCCATTTTGTTCACCAAGTTGTTTCCAAGGAAAAATGAGAAAATAGTTACCGGTTCACTTGAGTTACGGAGAAAGGACAGCATGAGGCATAGGATTAGACGAGTCAGAATCTCTCGCTTTCGGGCAGAACTCTGTCTTACTCCGTTCCTCCACAAGGCTCTATTTCTACAAAGTGCAACCAACTCTCCAGGAGTAACCTTACTGGTATGAATTGGCGAAGAATACTATGAAAAAAATTAACGATGTATTAGATGAAAGACATATTGTTCTACAGTTTGTGAGGTCGACGAGATATGATGAAATTCAATGGAATGAAACTGACGTTCTGCTTATTTGCTGCTGAGGATGGCAAAATTCACACGATAGAAGATGCTTCTATGAGAAAAAATATACATGCCTATCATTGACGATCCATTAAATTCATGTATGTAAATATTAAACTACAAATGTCATCAGCACCTGCAAGCAAAGCAAATGTGTAAAATGATGTTTTATTTCCTGACGCCATTCATGATTTGACTTCCATTACTTTAACTGCTCACATGTATTCCTATTTTTGACGCCGGTACTATGTTTTTATTTCAATCTAGTGATATTGTGGATGTGCAGGTTCTAAACAATTCATACTGATTCAAAATATCTTTGTTTGGTAGATATGTAAGATAGTATCTTGTTATGATATATTACTTCGTATTTTAAAATCGTTTTTAGACGACACTGAAAATTTTGGGCCAAACACTCAGCTGGTCGATAATAATCCACTGAGCACATTCATACATCAATTTATTCATAATTACTTCCGGCAGAATGAAAAACCTAATAGTTATAAAGTAGAAAATTGAACACTACCTTGAAATTATTCAGAATAACGTTATTTCTTATTCAATTTAAACATCGAAATGCCTTCTCATAGACACCTTTCTTACGAATACAGTATTTAAATATAAAGGCCTATATACATATTTTTTTACAATTTGCTTTAGGTCACACCGACACAGATAGGTCTCATGGCGACGATGGGATAGGAAAGAGCCAGGAGTGGGAAGGAAGCAGCCGTGGCCTTAATTAAGGTACACCGAGCTCGATAGCTGCAGTCGCTTAAGTGCGGCCAGTATCCAATATTCGGGATGTAGTAGGTTCGAACCCCACTGTCAGCAGCCCTGAAAATGATTTTCCGTGGTTTCCCATTTTCACACCAGGCAAATGCTGGGGCTGTACCTTAATTAAGGCCACGGCCGCTTCCTTCCCACTCCTAGCCCTTCCCTGTCCCATCGTCGCCATAAGACCTATCTGTGTCAGTGCGACGTAAAGCAACTAGGAAAAAAAATTAAGGTACAGCCGCATCATTTGCCTGGCGTTAAAATGGGAAACCACGGAAGACCGTATTCAGGGCTGCCGACAGTGTGATTGGAACCCACTATCTCCCGGATGCACGTTCACAGCTCAGCGCCTCTAACCGCACGGCCAACTCGCCCGGTATATTATAATATTAGTAGCAGAAACGTAATAAAAATTCAATATGTCTTTTGTCAAGACAGGGTCTTACCTTATTACATAGTCTTGAGTTATTTTAGAGTTTTATGTCGGAGGATATTGTAGGAGAAGTTGATGTGTATGTAGGCCCACCAGAGGGTACCGGGAGTGACACAGCTAGCGATTAAGTAAAGGAGTACTATAATAACACATTCAGGGATAGTAGGCGACTCTCAGAAGTTCCTGGAGATTTTTAAACAGGGAAAGAATGAGGAAGACACAGAGCCTCAGCCAAACAGCTCGCCAGTGAATGATAAGAAACGAAAGTTGCCATCGAAGAAAAGTAATTCATCTGAAGGAGGGCAAGGGAGTAAGACAGAGTTCTGCCCGAAATTAAGAGATTCTGACTTGTCCAATCCTATGCCTCACGTTGTACTTTCCCCGTGTTACTCAAGTGGACCGGTAGTAAAGTTCTAACATTTTTGGGAATAACTTGGCGAACAAAATGGGATCCGATGGGGATCTATCAATATTAATGGGGCTAATGGAAGAAAGGGAGTGGAACTGGCTGAGTCAGCGAAGAGGATGCGTCGGGATGTGTTAGAAGTTAATGTATTCGGGTAAGGGATTACTAGAAGGGACTACTATAATAACACACACATAGAGAGTAGGCGAATCTCAGAAGGTCCGGGAGGTTTTTTTAAACATAGAAAGTATGAGGAAGGCAGGGAGCCCCAGCCATGCAGCTCCTCAGTGAATGATAAGAAATGAAAGTTACCATCGAAGAAAAGAAAAAAAGGATGACATTATAACATCTTTTAACAGTTAAAAAGAGAAGGGCAGAGTGTGGAGTAGGACAATTCACCAGGAATACTATTGTTCGCAACATAGTTTTCGTTTGACACGTAAATGAGCGAATGATGTCTGTAAATTTAGATATTGGAGTAATTAGGACGAGAATTGTCTCAGTCTATTCACCTCTTGAAGTTGCAAATGGAGATAAAGTTGACATTTTTTATGAAACTATGAGTCACGCGGCAGTCAGGGACAGCAGCAAGTACACGATTGTGCTAATGGGCGATTTCAATGCGGGAGTTGGAAATAGAAATTGAAGGATACGAGAAGGTGTTGGGTGAATGAGGGGAAGATATGGAATCAAATAGGAATGGAAAGCGTTCACTGAAATTTCGTGCTAGTACGGGGAATATCAGTTACGAACACATTCTTATTCACCGCTACAAATGCGAGGGTAGGAGCACCATATCAATAAAAGGCTATGTATATTATAACCGTCATTTAATTCAGGAAATCTCCTAGGAATGTTCGGGTATTCCGTCGAATTTTCAATGATATAGACCACTATTTCATCTTTAGTGAACTAAGTGTCTATAGGCCTAGGATAGAGAAGGTGAAATCTGTCTGCAGAGTTTTACGGATAGAAAACCTCTAGGTCGAGGAAATTAGACACAAGTGCATGGTGAGGATTAGTGAAAGTTCCAAACGGCGGACAGTAAGAATGTTCTGGATATAGAAAGTACATGGTGGCATACAGCGATACTGAAATACAAACAGGCAGGTAATGCCCTGAAAACAACTGTGCGTAAGGATGGGAATTAGTGAACGTTTTGGTGGACTGGTCAAGTGAAAGTAGCTGGTAAATGTAAAAAGAAAACGTATCAGAATTTCCTCCACACAATGACTGATGTAGACAAGGAATTGCACGTTGATGAAAGAAACTGACAGAAATAAATAATAACGTTGAATCTCAGAAGAAGGCGTAATAACCTGAAAGGCTAGGTCAAGTGGCAGGGAAGGTTTTTCTGGACAGCAATAAAGAATGATATAAAGGGAAGGGAAAAGGAAATGAATAGTGTTTCGGTAAATCTGATGAAATCATCATAAATTCCCGGGAATAAGGGGAGAGGTAGAAGGAATATTCTGAAAATTTTCTCAACGTAAAAGGAAATATTTCTGTCGACGTCGCGAACAATGAAGCTCATGTGGAGGTGAACAAAGGTGTTAGTGATATTATACTTGAGGAAGTAGAAAGAATAGTAAGTAAATCCATTCTTCATGAAGCAGCAGGAATAGATTAAATTAGACCTGAAATGGACAAAATATAGTGGGAAGGCAAGGTTGAAATTCTTCACAGAGTAATAAGGAAGAATGTCAGGGAATGTTAGTAAGTTGCGTTTTGACTGAACAGGAGCAGTAATTGCAGCTATCTATAAGCAAGATAACAGGGAGGATTGCAGAGACTCTCGAGGTATATCATTAATCAGTATACCAAAGAAGGTGTTCACTGGCATTTTGGAAGAGAGGATGCGACCAGTGGTTCAGATTAAGTTGGATGAAGACCAGTGTCGTTTCAGGCCATAGAAGGGCCGCCAGTATCAGATTTTCACTACGAGTAAGGTAATTTAAGAATTCTACAAGACGAATAGATAGTTACGTTTATGTTTCGTAAATCTAGAAAAGGCAAATGATAGAGTACCGAGGAAAAATGTGTTAGCCATGCTGGGAGATTATGGGATTAAGAGTAGATTATTGAAAGCAATTAAAGGCATTTATGTTTTGAATTTGGCTGCAGTGAGAATTGATAGTGGAATTAGTTCTTAGTTCAGAGTACTCTCAGGGATTGGACAACCTTCGTTGTTCATAGTTCACATGGATTGAAAAGTAAAACGCCGGACACATCACGCTTCTCTACAGAGCACGACGGGGGATCACGCCCGAGTATCGAACGACTACTCACGAATTCCTCACAACGCCTTTTTTGTTCGGCCGGGGGCCTTCACAACTTTACTTTAGCACCCAGCCGACGTCAATCAGCAAAACGGCCTGACACCAAGTTGGAAGTCGGCCTTTCCGTCATGCCTAACTGGCTTATCCACGATGTTGAACTTGACCTTTCTGAAGACGATCTCCTTCACTTCTTCCGCATTAACAACTATCCAGTTTCAAATGTATCTCGGGTCCAGGAGGACTTTGTCCCAACAAGTCGGGTCCTTATACAAGTACCACAGAAGACGACGTCCGGCAATTGTTCCAGTTTGTATATCTCCACCTCCGGGAATCGAGTGGAACCTTGTCCGCCGTACTTCGCCGATGCTTTTGAGACACCAGCAACAACATTGCCGCAGCCATGGATACCAACTCCACAGACTTCGTCGTCATCCTACACCACCACCACCACTACTACTACCACCACCACAACCACCACAACCTCCTCCGCTTACACCTCTCCCAATGTTCCTATCACCACGACTGTTATGTGCCACCCTTCCTCCCTTCTGACGTCTTCTCTCCCCATCGGTCCCACCTTTGATCAATACAACTCTCCGCTTACATATGTCCAGTTACCCGCCGATGACACCGTCACTTCTCCTGCAGAAGATACGGCACGTCTACCATCGTCGCCACCACCGCCCGACTGCACCTGCGTCGTCCGTGGCGTGGACCCATTAATACCAACAGAAGACATCGCCATTGAACTCCGCCTGGCAGGATTGCCCGTTCAAAGAGCTACCCGGATTTACAACGCATCTGGACCCACGTATTTAGTGAGATTACATCTAGAGACTCCCGACGCTGCCCAACATCTTATCGCCAATGGAACACAACTTCACGGCCGACACCATCAGGTCGAACAGTCACGCTCACCTCCCCAACGTTTGAACCGCCCCAACCCTTCACGTCCCCGGCCAGCTCCTCCATTCCATCTACCTCGTCCACATCACCGTTCTTACCATCCCCCTCCTAGCTATGAGTTAGCTGGAAAATTTATAATGTCCAATGACGGACCATTATATTGGTATTATAAATTTACTCATTCGGGACAAGTATTTTAAGTTCCCTATGGGAAGCAACATCTATATCATCTGATGGCCAGGCAGGCATCAATTTTTGGAAATGAGACATAGCTCTCATAGTGCATTGGTACTGCTGGTGGCTTCAAGTAGCCTATGCAGTGGCCTCCACGGTTTGCACT